>NC_083731.1:21223139-21569139 GCF_028564815.1 Eubalaena glacialis
TAATTTTTAAAGTAAACCTTTCCTAAGCATCATGGTTACATATCAACTTTAACCTAAAACTGGACCAGTCTTATGAATATAAATAATTTACCACTTGCTCAAAATAGATATTTGATTAATATCAAGTATATAAATGAACCAAGAAATAAATCTGGGGGGGTTGCCATCCCACTGTCCCTAAACAATGGGGAAGAATTTCATATGTAAATTCATGGACTATAGGTAAATTTCTCAATTATGCCTTTGTTTATTTACACAGAACTTTATTAAAAAAATCAGCAAATGCAGCATCTTTTTGTCATACTATCAAAACATTCTGCTAGAAAACAAAATAAAGATGTATTGACCAAAATGTACATTATTCCATACATGTCATATGTTAAGATTTCTTAGCATACTAGGAATTATTATCTTTCCTATATGATTTTAGTAGTTTTAATAATGCTTTCTTAATGTTTTTCTAAAAAGAGGTTATAGACAGATTTCTAGTGTATTTTTCTCTAACCAAAGCAATTGCTTTTTTGATGACTTTTTTTCTTGGTACAATAACTAGAGCTAAAGGGCAATGCTATCATTGTGTTTTATCATTTGCATCTGAGTATATGAAATCTAATTTTAAACCAAATTAGATAAATCTTGGAACTATTAACTTTGACTAACACCAAGTCATGACTTACGCTGCATAATGCATTGCCAAATAATTGCAAAACTAGTGTGTACCTTCAGTGAAAGAGCAAACTCAGAAAGGGGTCCATTAATGAGATTCTTATCGCAATACATTATTTCATTGTGTTCCATCCTAATGGCTAGCTTTTCAATATTTTTGACAGAGGTTTAAATTTTTTCTGATGAAATTCTGTAAGGACCCTAAATTATTATAATTGGATTCAGACCTTTTAAAACAGAGTACCTGCACATAATGGAGGCTTTCATATAGGTATGCAGTAGCTTTGCATTCTGCATTTTCTATTTTGATTTAAAAAAATAACACTAATGTAACTTTCATTGTCACTATTATTAACACTGTAAACTGTCATTGGCAGATACGACAAACAGTCCTACCAGCTACCTTAATAGTGTGAAAAAGGTAGAAAAAAAAGAATGTGATCTTTATGTCTTCTATCTTTGAAATCTCACAAATTAACAATACAGATAGGTACTTACTCAAATAACTTTGGTATTTTATTTAAGAATGTGAAATATTATGCATATTTAAGAACAGTTGGAATCATCTATATTTTTAATTTAGTAATGCGCATATTCCCAAGGATGTATCCCTAGCAGACACAACAGAAATTATTGAAGGATTTACTCCATTTTTTGGCTAATATTTTTTTAAGTAGCAAACATGAGTGCCTGCCTGAAGCTGTGTTGAGAATATCTGTTCATTACTAAGTACACCACCTTCCACTTGATCACGGGCTCAAAATAATCACAGAAGTCATTGCCTCACAATTTTCTGGAACTAATATTTGGTCAAGGATATCTAGGCCTCAGGCAGTGACAAAGATCATCGTGTCTTGTAATCCTGTATATGGAAGAAATGTGCAAAATTCTTTTTACATCCAAGCCTAAAACTCCCACTTCATCTGCCACCTCATGTCTCCAGGTAGATGTACTAAAACCAAGGTTACCTAATAATAGTCAATCTAATTGGCAGTGCAGAAAATAACTTTTGAAAATTTTATGTCTATGGCTTCCATGGTGGAACTAAGAAATACTGAAGTTTTCATCCTCTGGTTATCCCTTTAAATCAGTTCACTTGTCCTTTTCGTGATTGACTTGTGCTCTTTTTCCCTTGCCCTGTTCTCATCACTCCAGCTCTCACTGTCTCTTCAAAGAGACACTAAGAGACACACCCTCTGTCGTAGGGTCATGAACCCCTGAGTCCACAGCTGTTCAGATGAATGTTGCAGGAATTATTATACACTCTTTGCAGTGATATTGGTGACAGAAAAATCTCATGAGACGTATTTTAACTACTATCATTTAGCTGCCTAGAGAGGAATAGAGGGGGCAGTACTCTCATGGGAGGGCAGGTCAGTGATTAATAGCAATATCTTGTGCAGATAAAAAGAGATCATTAAGGTAGTTGGTTCAATAATTATCAGTGTTTTGGCATATTACACATATGAAAATATTAACATTTATATATGAAATCAAAAAGTAACTGTGTTTTAATGATGTTGATAATGATTAAGAATCAGAGCTCCAACTTTACTTGAATAACATGTTAACTGTAATCATTATGCCATGCAATGCACAGATATTTCTTGTTTAACAATCACAATAATCTTTTGAAGTTTTGTGTTCATTTTAAAGACAAAGAAGCATAAAACGACTGTCACTTGCCCAAACTCAAGTACTGTAGCTGGAACTGGAACCGTAGATCTTTGACCTCATTAAGAAAATTCCTTTTCCCAGTCTTGCTCAGATAACACAGATTTGCTCAGTGATCTAGTTGGCTTGTTAGAAAGTCACTCACCTCCTCACTCAATGAGCCCCAGCTAAAACGAAAACCATTGAAAACTGACTGAAACTGCCAAAATATGCATAAATATTTTCATGCTTTGGAGAGGGACAATATTTACCACTTTCAAGTATTTTCCCAAATAACTGGCTAAAAAGTAAGTGAAAAGAGTAATCAACTGAATGCAGAAACCAGTCTCCATCCACATTTACATAGTACAGTGGAGGTGTTTATTCCCGTTTTCCTCTTGCTTTCATAGAAAGGAGTGACTTTATGCTCCACTCTCCAGGAGAGAAATGTGTGGGAGAAATGCATCTGACCAATACATTTAAGAGAAGAAATGAGTGTGGTTGACTTGGTGCCTCCAGGTTTCCTTTTGAGCCCAGCTGCTTTGCAAGTCATGTGCGTCCTATGCTGTTCCATGGGGGAAGCTTGGAGAATCTGGCTCTTGCCCTGCCCGGGAGGTAGGCAGGTGCCCAAAGGCACCAGGGACTGTATGACTGAGTCCACCTAATTCCAGGCTGAAGGATAAGCAAGCACATTTGCCAAGTTAGCTAAAGTTCTGTTCTCTACTCAGTGTTATCAATAATTAACCTAGTATGTCACCTTTCATTTTTCTGTTCTATGTCTTTTTTTTTTTAACATCTTTATTGGAGTATAATTGCTTTACAATGTTGTGTTAGTTGCTGCTGTATAACAAAGTGAATCAGCTATACATTTACATATATCCCCATATCCCCTCCCTCTTGTGTCTCCCTCCCACCCTCCCTATCCCACCCCTCTAGGTGGTCACAAAGCATGAGCTGATCTCCCTGTGCTATGTGGCTGCTTCCCACTAGTTATCTATTTTACATTTGGTAGTACATATAAGTCCATGCCACTCTCTCACTTTGTCCCAGCTTACCCTTCCCCCTCCCCCTGTCCTCAAGTCCATTCTGTACATGTGTGTCTTTATTCCTGTCCTGCCCCTAGGTTCTTCAGAACCAATTTTTTTTTTTAGATTCCATATATATGTGTTAGCTTATGATATTTGTTTTTCTCTTTCTGACTTACCTCACTCTGTATGACAGAGTAGATAGGAGTATTTTTTATTGGCTCATGGAAAGCCGTGCATCCCATAGTCTTGAGAATATTTAAGAACTGGTATTTGAGGACCAAAGATGATTGATGTTTCTGCTATAGTACTAATAAAAGTACTAATAAAAGGCTATGGGAGTAAAGGCTATGTGGCATTTGAATTCAACCTCTCACAGTGGCTTAGCCATAGGAGATTTTCTGTTTTTAGAGGTTCGGTGCTGTTTTTAATGGGCCTTCAACTTATTAAGTGTAGCCTGTACAGACCTTAATAAGCAGGAATAGAATTCTCTGCAGATGACACCAATCTGACCTAAGACATAAGATGGTCCCTCATGACCTAAACATGACCCCACCTAAGCTGACACAGATTTTATCAAGTAGATAAATTATATTGAACAAAAGGAGACTCTGAGACCTACTTTATGCTCATTTAAAACAAGCAAAAATTCATTAAACTAGAGTTTAAGTCATTGAAGTATGGATTAATTTTACCTGCTTTTCTTGTACTTCTCAGCCATTACCTCAGATTAGAATTTATCATTGCAAAGGCAGCTAAATTTCCAGTGAGAAGTGCTGAGAGTGTCCAATATGTGAGCTGGTAGTGCCGGATCAGATGCCCCATATTCGTTTATGTAGTTTTTAACATACACACACTCTTGAGTCGGACCCCATTATTTGGTCTCAAACAGAACCAGAATTGAGTTGTTTCTGAAACTCTGATTAAAGTTTTAAGTTTCAGAGATCCAGATTGTGGTTCCATCCACATAAGCTCAGTATATCTTATTATACAAAATATGATAGGAAAAGAGGCCACTAATTGTGAAGTGTATGCCATCAGCTCCTACTGAGGACAAAAACATGTCAGTAAAAATCACTGCAAGTACAAAGACTTAAGGCAGCAATTTAAAAAGCCTGAGCTGGAACATTCTGTCTGTAGGAATCTCATTTCTCAGGAAATCTAGGAGTGATTGGATTGATTTTAAAATATGCTTTGCTTTTGATAGTGGGAATAGTGAAGAATGAACACATTAATAAATATAAGGTAATTAAGCTTGAGGAAGAGAGAATTTCCACATGAGAAATCTTGTCATTTTAAAGGAAAAGGTATACACATTTGATAGGAGACAAATGACATCTTGGAGGTGAAACCAGACAGATAAGAAAGCAGAGAAGACATATACTTTTAAGGAAGGTGTTAAGGAGGGGACACCTGTTTTGGTTTCTACTGGATCAGAAAGAGTGGCTGGGTATAACCCCAAATAAATAAATAACAGCAGAAAAAAGGCAAGATCTCAATGATTAGGAACCTTCTCTCAGAAAGAGTCCAAAAAATGTTGAGAGATAACCTGTTAAATATTTAATTAAATAAAAAATTCCTAAAACAAGATCAATCACCTCACATCTGTCAGAATGACTAGCATCAAAAAGGCAAGGATGTGGAGAAAAGGGAACCCTCATACCCTGTTGGTGGGAATGTAAATTGGTGTGGCCACTGTGGAAAACAATATGAAGGTTTATCAAAAAACTAAAAATAGAACTATCATATGACTCAGAAATTCCTCTCCTGGGTATATATCCAAAAAAAATGAAAACACTAATTTGAAAAGATACATGTACCCCAATGTTCATAGCAGCATTATTTACAATTGCCAAGATAACAGAAGCAACCTAAGTGTCTGTCAACATATGAATGGATAAAAAAGATGTGGTATATATATATATATAATGGAATACTACTCAGCCGTAAAAAAGAGTGAAATTTTGCCATTTGCTACAACATGGATGGACTTGGAGGTTATTATGCTAAGGAAATTGTCAGAGAGAGAAAGACAAATACTGTATGATATCACTTACATGTGAAATCTAAAAAATAAACCAGCGAATATAGCAAAAAAGAAGCAGACTCACAGATATAGAGGACAAACTAGTGGTTACCAGTGGGGAGGGGGAAGAGGGGAGGGGAAATATAGGGGAAGGGGAGTAAGAGGTACAAACTATTGGGTATAAAATAAGCTACAATGATATATTGTCCAACACAAGGATTATAGTCAATATACTATAATGACTATAAATGGAGTATAACCTTTAAAAATTGTGAGTCAGTATGTTTTACACCTGGAACTTATATAATATTGTACATCAACTATACTCAATTTAAAAAATTAAAAATAAAAATATTTTAAAATATCAATCACAATTTGAAGATAAGGCCTAAGTAGTTAGAGAAATATTTACAAATATTAAGCAGTTGGGGAGACATGGACAACTTTGAGATAGGAAGACTAGAAAGATTAGTGTATATAACCAAACAATTACTGAGTGAGTTTCAAGGTGACCCGGGTAATGTAGGTGAGGAAGCAATGCTTGTGCTCTGAAGAAACAGACACAAAAGAGAGAAGACTCCTTGAAAGAGCCAGGCTGGGTAATAACAATCATATCCATTCATCCTAAGTCTGATGGGAAAATGTCTCCTTGGGGAAATAGACAAGGGATGTGAAGATATATAATATTTCTTTGAATACTATGATTTTTGCAGACCCAGAATTTGCTCTGTCTAACCAAGTGGCCTCACAAAGCAAAACAAGCGAATTCAATGGGAAATACAGAAGTTTACCACCACCAGAGAAAGAGTAAAATAAGTCTTTTTATCTAGAAAAATCGCTTGCTGTGTATGTGGTCCAGAAAAACAAAAGTGAACTCAGGTTAAACTGCTAAAAACTCATCTGAACCCTCCTCAGTGTATAGGGGTGAAAGGAGAAGAAAAAATAAATAAAGACATAGCTTCTACTACAGAGAAAGAGAGAGTAGAAAAAAATGCTACTCCAGGCTGGAAATGTTCAAGAGATGAAAGAAGAACGATGTCCAGGGCCTCGAGGTGTTATGTAGAGATATTGGTTTTAAGGTTTTTTTCCCTTTTTTGTACTAAGCTCAATAACACAGGAAAGAAAGAGATCTCGTGATCTGGGAACTGGGCCACCACCAGTGCAAATTTCCTCACATTGCTAAAAGGCACATATGCCTCAAATGCCACTTTCTGAGTGAGAAGACAGCAGGAATAAGAGGATGACAAGTTCTGGTACCAGCTACTGAAAAGGCATCCACTGCCCAGCCTTCAGAGTGGGTTATCTGCCCAAGTATCTCGGAAAGCGACTTTCGCTCACAAGGTCAAAGAGTTTCATTTTTAGAATTTATTTTATTATTTACTTTCATAAGAAATATGGACTTTGATATATTTTCAAGTTTTATATTCATATTTGGGTAAGGGGATTCAATTTTTGAATTGTAATACTTTTTAGAAATCCATAATGAGGGTAGCTTAAATTCAAATATGGAGAATGTGTGACTGATTACTATTAGGCCATTCCAATAGCGCTCGTTTAATCTCATCTATATTTCATCCACTACAATTTAATTTCATCTCATAATCTCTAATGAGGTCCGTTGAAGATAGTGGTATGGCTAATTTGTGTTGCAAAACCGATTGGGAAGAAATATTCAGTTTAGGGTTTAACAAAGCCTTTGAGGTACTTTAATGAATGACTTGTTCTAAAACAGTGCTTCTCCAACTTTAATGTACATAAGAATTACCTGGGGATTTAACTTTCAAGGAGTTAAACTATAGAATAAGTAGTTCTGGGCTGGGTCTGAAATTCTGCATTTCTAATAAATTCTGTATTTCTAAGAAGCCCCCAGGTGATGCTGATGCTTCGGGGTCAGAAGTAGTAAGGTTCTAACCCATTTCAAAACCGTTTGGGGCAGAAACTAACTTTCTTCCAGTGAGTCCAGGAGGAGTGACATGGAAACCAGGTTGGCATCAGGCGAGTGGCACGGTGAAGCTGGAAATAGGGGTAGCCTGATCAGTCACCCCTGCCCTCTACAAAAGTGAGCAGCTATAGTCAGGGCTGATCATAGAATTAATTGTTTAGCTTCGCAAGAAAAACAAATCTGAAGAGTATTATTGGAGAATAATTACTTTCCATTCCTCACATTTCCATGAAAAAGGAGCACATTCCTTCTTCAGAACTCCAGCAACAAAGGTATGGGAAGAATACATCCAGCTGCAGCCTGCTCGAGGAGCCACACATTTGCTTAATCGGCTGAGGGCACTCCAGGTTTTCTTGTGGGACCACCTAGTCTGCAGGAGGCCTACTTTTCTCCACTCCTTCAGAGGATAAGCTTCCCTGGTCAGGAAGGCCAACTTTGTTCAGCTCTGCCAATATTGGGCAGGCCAGTCTGTTTAACCCTGTGGTGAAGCATTTCAGAGCTAAGTGGCCAGATTCTTAAAGCCACATTGACCAAACAGCTTTATCAGTGATTAAGGTGTCATTTGCTCTCTGGTTCCTCTGTCTTATTTCTCAATAAGTTCCAAACTCAGGAGGAGGGGAAGATAGAAGTGCTCCTCCGGGGTTGCCTGAAAGACGGATGGTAAATACAATATTGGTGAAATGCTTCCTAATTTGTGCTTTTCTATCATAGGACTGGTTTCTCTCCTGACTCTACCTGCCGCTGGGCTGAATCATGAGATCACACTTCAGGAGGAAAAAATAAGAGAATAGTCTTCTCACTCCTGCTCTCGAGGATTATTAGAGGAAGGGAGAAGATAGCGGTAACGTGGTGAGTCTTCCCTACTTAATTGTCACTTTGTCCGTCAGGTCCTAATCTTAGCGAAGTGCACACTTTAAATGCACTAGGGAACCTAAGCGCTGAGAGCAAGTGTCCTGTTGTACTTGAACCAGCATAGGGAAAGCCATGGACTCACTGAGGAACCTTGGCTTTCACATCAGTGCCCTGTCCATTGAGGTTTCTGAGAAATTACCCAGATAAGGAATGAGAATATTTGGGAGAAGAAATTAGTTAAGATACAGAGATAATTTTCTACCCCACCACAAACCTATGTGCAGTAAGCAAGCAGTTGAGAAGTGATTAATCAACTCAAAAAGTTAAAAGAAGTTGCTGAACACAATGAGTAAAAGGTTAGAGGTTTAGGGTTGGAGAAAAGAAGTATATGGGTGTGAGGACTTTAAGATGAAAGGCAAATGGACAGAACCGCAGATCCTAGCCGTTGCTGTCGGCCTGTCCCACAATATGCCAAACACGACATTCAGAATCAGTGGTTATTTGTCCAGCAGTCATACTAGACCAGCTCCTCACAGCAGAAAACAGCACAGAGCACATGCGTGAATCTGAGAGACTCTTAATCATGAAAAAGACACAGTGAGACCCCCTCATATCAACAATTGTCATTTGGGGAAGAGAAAGGAGAACATAATTTAAGACTCATTTGCATAAAAAGAACTAGTTAAACTAGCACTGGTGGGGAGTTGAACTATGAATAGAGTACTTTAACAGGAAAAAAGCTACGATATTATCTGAAATATGTTTCCTCACTGGTGGCATGAGGTTCTTAAGAAATATCAGATTGGTTATGGAATAAATAGAAGGTGTATTTTCTATATTGACCAAATAAAAAGTACACTGAGAATGGAGGTGGAACAAGACACAGAGGATAAACCCAGGTGATTGAATCTCAAACCTAAGGTATTTGAGAAATGGACAAGAAAGAAAATGGAAAGAAAACAGGCAATTATGAAAGGTAAGAATTACTAAAAGCTAAAGAGAAACATGAATCTTAAAAACACTTGGGCCAACTGTACACATGCACACAAAATTTATATTTTCATATATTGTGAAATTCAGTATGTGAATAATATAGAAAAAAATTATAAGAGAATTCATAGAGGAGAAGATTATCAATTAATATAGGAAAACAAACTGGTCTCTGAATTCTTATCAGCAATAGTGTGTGTTACAAGACAATGAAATCGGGCCTTCCAAATTCTGAAGGAAAGTATTTTCTAACTAGAATTGGAAACTCTGATGGCTCAATAATATCTAAGTCAGAACAAAGCTATTATAAAATTCCAAAAACTCAGAAATTTATTTCTGGCACATCCTTTCTTAGGAAATTAGTTTAGTGTGTGCCTCAGAAGAAATAAGGAATAAGTCAAGGAAAGATCTTGAGATCCAATCAATAGTGATTTCAAACTTGGAGATGAGTAAAAGAAAATACTAGAATAACAGTTGAAGCAGGAGGACAGAGTTCTCTGGGAGGGAGGTCATGGGCATGGAGCAAATGGTGTGCACCAGAATTCACAGTATAATTGGAAATTTGAAAATAAAACCTGATTATGTAATAAAAACATAGATTAAAGGGAAATGGTTAATTATTAATATAGTTATTGTATCAATATTTTATTTAATAATGTATAATATCTAAATAATGGATGATATAATTAATAATTAACATAATATTGCTAAGAAAATGTACAGAACTGAGGGTTAAAGTATAAAGCACATTAAAATATTGCATCCTTTTGAGGAATTAATGGCATCTATGTTCAGTCTGGGAGAAGCAGCCGCCAAGGTAGGATTCAACCTGCAAGGATTTCAGTTGGGTGAGTGATTGTGTGAGAAATGGGGAGAAGCTGGAAGCCTGGAAGAGCTTTGGAAGGAAGGCAATGCAAGTCTGAGTCTTCGTGAAGAAGAGAGGGAAGGAAGACCTCGAGGTCTTCAGGGAGTTCTTGTGCCAATTCCAGCCCGGAGCAGAGTCCCACGTGGCCCCGGACTGTGGCTGCATAGTGACCCTCCCAAGCTCAGTCACTGGTTAGGACCAGTCCCTGGAAGCCTGGCCTCAGTGCACATCTCAGGCCAGCACTGATTTCAGAGCACAGCTTCTGGCGTCTCTGGCTACTACGCTCCCTGCGGCTGAATGTTCACAAGGCTTATTATCCTGGCTACCTCACCCGTAAGAAAAATGACTTAATCCTGGAAATATTCTATTTTGACAAGTGATCATGACGTTGTAGTCGAAGAAGAATCATACCACCTTCAAAGTGAAAGATACGACGTAATCAATACTCTCCAATTGTTTTCAAATATAAGCTTAATCTCCACACAAATTACAAAAGTTAACGTGGTTACAGAACAGCGGTTGTCTTACAGATGCAAACATAATTTTATAAATGTCAGAAATAGATGGTAGAAGAGGGGAAGAGAAGCAAATGAAGGAATAGGGCATTTATAGCCTCATCTAACAAAGTGAGAAGTCAAGAGTTAATATATGTAGTTGAGGTAATGTGGCTTAAATGTTTTATTTACTTTTATATTTTATCTAACCGAAAAATTAAACTGCATGATATGACTGTATTGGTAGGAAAAAGATTGAGTTCGTGCTTGGAGGGGGGCAGGGGAGTCGTATAAATTAGCTAAATCTTCATCTATCAGAGAGACAAATAGTGGTGTTAGACTAGTATCTAGTATTATGGATGTATATCCCGGAACTAAAAGCAAACAACTATTTTTAATTTATCAATTCTGGCAAGTAAACCTGAAGGTTAGGAAGATTCGGTTTAGGAGAATTTAGCACTTAATTATATAACTTTCTGTACATTAGATACATTTACCTATAGGAATCTGATTTTTTAAAATTAAGGAAAAATTAAATCATAATTCCAACATCCAGACATAACCATTTTTTATAGTTGCTGAATTTTCATATCTTATAATTGTATAATTGATGTTATAAGTTACATGTTGTCTTGCAAACTTTTTTTTAACTTAATAATCATTATAATTATTCCCCCATATCCTTACGTATTCTTTAAAATTATTATTTTGACTACGTTCATGTACCACATCATAATAATTTGCCATTAATTTTTCTACAAATATAAACTCTTAACACTTAGGTTGTCTCCTTTTCCATTTTTAATATTTCCAAAAATACTATAATGAAATTCCTTTGTATATGAATTTTTAACATATTTTAAAATGTCTCTGTGACAAATTCCAGTCAACAATATTACTGTATCAAAATTATACACATTTTAATTTTAAGATAGATAAATAGATAAGGTAGACAATTTTCCCCTCAAATGTATTTATCATGTATTTCCTCCATTTTCAATAACAGTGTATGAAAGTGCTTGCTTCCTGCTCGTAGCTAATACTTTTTCCCTTTTGGTCTTTTCCAGTGGGGACTCATTGTTATTTTATTTGCATCCCTTTCTGTTTGATTACAAGTGAAGTTCAATATGTTTCATAGGTCTATTGGCTCTCTTATGTCTTGAGTATTGTCAGGTTATATTTCTTACTCTGATTTTCTATTGAAATGACCTTTTTTTCTGTATTTTAACACGTAGACATTTTATATTTATGTGTGGCCAAATCTATCAAGTTTTTCATTCATATTCCTGTCATTTCTTTTGTCCCAGTACATCTGCAAAGCTGAGCTGGATTTATCTTACAGGCATGTTTCCTCATCAAAGGCACAGCCTCACCCAGTAAGCTGTGCAGAGGGAGCAGACAGCAGGGGCACATGGCTGCCGTGTGCCCCGCAGGGTACATGCTGGGCTGGCAGAACTCTGCACCTCTTCCCAACCCCCGTGCAATCCACTGGACACTCACAGGGATACCTCCTAGGAAATGGGCTCAGGCATGTCAATCCCAAGGTATTACTGCTCTAAAGACACGTATCAAGCTTTCATAAGTAGTTTCTGGAAATGTTAGCCATATACCTTCTATTTCCTCCCTTAAACGTCTTCTACTTTCAATAAGTATTCACATCCTGCTGTAGATATTATGCAGACTGGTAAAACATCTTTTGCATCCAGGTGATTTGGGAACCTCTTGGCCAAATGTGGGTTTTGAACTTTCAGAGGAATGAAACAGGCTGCAAAAATAACACGACTAAAACAAAAAACTTTAAAGAAAAAAATTCAGTGAGGAAAGTCACAGAATGATAAATAAGTACCTGTGAACGGCGGGAACTTTTTCTCGCCATTTGTATGAAAACTATAGATTTGGAAAAATGGCTCTCCTGAACTTTGTCTTATAAGAACTTAAAAACAATTATATTTAATTGTTCTGATGCAGATGGAAATGTGGTTGCTCATATCTTGCAAATTTAAGAGTTTATTCAAGCATAATGGACTTAACTTTCCTTTTTTTTTTTTTTGAGAGGGAAGAGAAAAGATTGTGATAAGATTCACAGCAAATATTGTATAAATCTTCCCTCTACTGCCTTCTATTTATTTTATTTTGGGAAAGGGAGAGCCCTTTCTCAGCAGCCCTGTATGACTCTAAGGGGAGAAACTTAACTGTGTCTTTTCTTTTGATCATTAGCAAATCTATATCAAGCACCAAGTATTTATTCGCTAGGGAGCCAGATTTTTCAGAAGAAACACGGAAGAGCATCACATCATCTCTGATGTGTAGGAACAATTGATGTTACACATATTTCTGCCCTATGGTTTAGGTGATGCTGATAGGAATAGAAATTTGTTTCCACTATGGAAATGATTGTCTAGAAAATGCGAATGTCTACAGTGGTGACTGCTTTCAATGGCCAATTGTGGGAGAATAAATTTTTAAGAGTAGGGACTTCAGAGTCATACATATACACCTGAATTGAATGCTTACTTAGTTCATTATCAGCACAGTAGAGGCTCTGAATATTGATATGAGAATTAATGCAGCAGGATGGCTTGGGGAAAAAGCAGAAATATTATTCTTAGTGAGGAAGTTTCTCTGGCCTGACTTATGGGAAAATGTTGGTGCAGACTAATGGGAATGGCCCATCTAGTTATCTCTTAGTATTGCCTTGCCTGAGACCTGGGACAAGTAATGTAATGTCTCTGAACATTATATTCCTCATCTTTAAATGAGAAATACTACTACCTGATACTAATGATATCTATCTTGCAGTTTCCTGTTAGTATCAGAAGCAATGCACATGATCATTTGCACTTCACAGAAGCCCAATATATAATAGCATTTGTCTCTAATGTGATCATCATCATCATCATTATTCCACTTTGTAGACAGTCTTGAATATTCCATAAATGTTGTCATAAACTATTTTCACTTTGCACATGACAAATGTAAAAAGTGCCCTCATTTTCAGAGTCATTTTTAGTTGTGTTTTTTCCCTCTTTCTTTTTTCTTTTTTAAGAAGAAAGCAATGCTACACTCTTTCATTATAATTCTCTGTGAAACATTATCTGAAATTGCTTTTTCAAGGAAGATCCAATCTGTACATCTTTTTTTCTGTTATTACATTTCAACAAGGGATACACCTATCCTAAAACAAGCATATTTCTAGAAGTTTGATCCTAAGTAAATTTTCTGGAAACCTGATATGAAGTAAAAACACATTATTTTAAAAATCAAGAGATGAGCTAATACCCAGAGTGGCCAGAATACCAAGTGAAGTTTATCCCCTCTGGCCAGATTTCTCCTTCAACTACATGATGCTTTCTGTGGAATCCCTTTAGGCAAAAAACGGCGTCCTAGAGAAAATTCTGTTTCTTTCAAGTCTTATCTTTAATGCCATCAGCCATCTTTCTGGGGGTTTGTTCTCCCTCTTTGATGAAGGGTGCTATAAAATAGTGCTGGCGTGAGTACTGCTGCTTGGCTTTCTGCTGCCCTTGCTGAATGTGGCTGCCCTATGGCAGACCTCAGGGGTGCCAAGTGAATTTCTCTAGAGCTACGATCAAAAACTTCAAGCAACCCAGGATGACTAGTGAGGCTCAGCTGGCTTTGTCTTACCTTGCTCTGTTCATCCCAAGGTGTCATGAGGAATTGAGACAAACCAAAGGGCCTCTTTATAGTATCTTTAAACTCACACCTACTCACTCACCCATCTTAGTTCCTGGCCCCTTTTCTCACTTGGTCTGAAGAGTGCAAATCACCCTTCTGTGCCTAATGTCAAAAAGCAATACTAAAGGTAATGAGTAAGGACTGTTTACTATGTGTCCAAAACTCTTCCAAATATTTTACATGTATAATTCATATAATCCTCAAAACAGCCTTGTAATGGAAGTATTAGAGTTGTCCCCATTTTGCAGATGAGGAAATTTAAGGGCAGAAAAATTAACCTGTTCAATGTCAAATAACTATTTGACACAATAGGTATAAAAAAACGATGCATTTTTTATATACTTATGGCAGATGCTCAGGTCTGCAAGATTTATACAGATGGCATGATAATTTCTGCACATTTTAATCCCCAAAGTGGTTGCTGAAAACCTCAGTAAATCAAAGTGCATGTTCATTTGTGGTGGCAAATACCAACATACTGGATAAATCAAATATTATTGATTTCTCCCCAGTATTGTGCACCTGAGATTCTGATGAACATACTAACCAATTGGAATCCTGTTAGAATAGACTCTGTTTCAGGTGGTCTGTGGTGATTCCTGAGATCACGCACTTCTGACAGGTTCTGAATCATGCTCATGCTGCTGGCCCTCAGGCTACACTTTGAGTAGCAATCCTTAGTGCGTCTTTGAATTCCACTTAAATGCATGCTTGGTTCTTTATTTCAATAAAATTCCTGTGTTACAACATGAAAAGAAAGTTTAGTTATTGCATAAGTGACTCCGCTTTGACTAAGTACACGTTTTCTTAAAAACTGAGTACATCGAATCCCTGCTGTCCATCTCACAAATGCACAACATGCACTCCAAATTAAATTATGAGATTAAAAATGGCACCAAGGAAACCCATCATTGCCACTGTAAGTGCTAGTGAGATGCCCAATGAAAATCGGAAAGGTTTTGCCATGGGAAATAAAGTTAGTGTTATGAATTTTCTGATGCATAGAAGTGCATGAAAAAAATCACATCTATACTCCATAAAATGGCAAGCACCCACTTATTAAATAAACACCATCACTGCCTATCTAAGTCTTCAGCAGTAATTGGACTGCTTGTATCTGGTGTTAGAAAATAACTATTTTTGTTGTAACCTTATCAAATCCTAGTCTAGTTCCACTACATAAGTCCTATTAGAGTCATACTAGAACAAAAGTTGTTTTCACATTTGCCTGAAACTGCCCACCCTCAAATTAGCCTTTACAGCAATTTCATGGATATTTTAGTTCAAATGCTGCATTTCCTCTGAGCCAACCGGATTGCCCATATGAAGTTCCAATCAGCAGTACTGGGGCTTATATAGTCACAAACATAGGATTGAGGAAAGAGTAGGAAGAAAAAGAACATCAATCTTGCCGTAGTATTCATAATTAGTCACTTTGTGGAAAGAATCACTGTCTCACACAGCTACTGGAAATTAGCTTCGCACAATGACCCTTTCCTGAACCTGTATTGTCAGCATCCTGGGCTCAGCTGGAGAGCTTAGGGCACTGCACACTTGGAGTGCTGTCAGCCACGCCTGCAGCCTCACAAGTGGTGAGGGTAGAAATAGAAATCATTGATGTCACAGTTAACCTTGACGAGCCACAATCATTGAATACTAAATTTAAGAGTATATGTAAATACACAGTAAATTCCATTGAACTATTATCAAAGCTACAAATTGAGCTACAGAAATTTAAGAACAAAGACTACATTAGATATCACTTAAAATTGTACTTGGGCTACCAAAGGAAACGTCAAATGTATACTTGGTGCAGTTGATTTTTCTTTCTTTTTTTAGGTTAAGATTACTTGCACTGATCAAAGAGTAGTGAATGATTTATAGTTTATAGCAGTAATTCGAAAACTGTGCCAGGGGATAGAATCTCCTGGAGGGGGTCTTTAAAACATATCGGTAAGCCCTTTCCCCACTGGATTCACTTGGTCTACAGTGGGCCTGAGAATTTGCATTTATCAAAGTTTCCCCTGTCATGCTAATAACTCTGGACCCTAGACCACACCTGGAGAATTACTGCCTTTATGTGTTCTGTGAAAGTACATTCTCATGATTGGTTAATCTAACTCATTTTTAGTTTGAAAACTCAACTTTTTTTGCAGTTTTGAAAATACTTATTTTTTCTATTGCTTCAGTTACAAATCTCTCATGTAAAAATTTGTGACCATGTTATTCCAGATAATTTATGTGTCGTATTATTCTTTTGAAATAAAAATTTTAGACTTATCTGCATTGTTTAAAATTCCAAAGGAAGTTAAACTTCAGCCTGTTTTCCTTTATACCTAACATATAGGCTTTAGAAATTTATAATTTGCTGATTATATGTCGTTCAAATAAATGGTACACCATAAGGCAGATTACAAATTTAAGAAAATAAAAAAGGAAATTCCAGGTTGATTGTGAGCAACCACTGTGGAGGATGGTATAGATAGCCTTCACTCACAGCACCCTAGCTGAAAACAGGACCATGATTCCCAATAAGAGACCTCTGTTTGGCCATGAGTACATCTGACATCCCAAGGCCTTACTCAAGGCCACACTATCCACTTGTATCCTCTGCCTATAATACATTTCCCCTCAAAAGAGCCTGTCTGTGAAAAAGTGCAGCTCTATTGCCATCAGATTTCAGCACACAAAAAAGGAATCTGACAGATTGAAAACAGGCTGAATGGAACAGCAGTTCTAGTAATACACAAGTATTGGCCATATCACGTGTTCGTGTTTAGCCTGGAATGATTTTCTGCAAATTATCTGGAGGTTAATTTATCTCAGAAGAAGATAAAATTGTAGGACTCTAACATTTAATGACATAAATCAGGACTTCTGGATGGAGTTTGTGGTCCTAGGGATTTTGAAACATCTCAATATCCATATATCCCACTGAATAGTCAAAAGCCTAAAGAACAAAAGAAATATTTGACTCAGTCTCAAGAAATAGATGTGTTTACATATTCTAAAACTGAAAAAAAACATAGTAGTTGTAAATCATATAAATTGTATCACAGAGCCCTAGGATCTGGACTCATAATTTAGCCTCTGTAGATTTTGAGCAGGTTCTACTTTATTTACAACTAAATTTTGGCAGAGTTGAAGAATAGAAGTAGCCATTACTGGGAGCACAGTCAAACAGATTTAGAATACACAGTAGAACATTTTCTTTCAGTTGTATCTCCCTTCTTAATCCCCAAATTACCTCACAATTTCTATGGAATACTTAATATTATAAAATTGATACGCAGAACTAGATAGTGGCACAAATCAACTTATAACATTTAATTCACTTTGATTATCCTCAAATTTGGGAGAACAGCATTAAACAAAGTGGACTCCTAAAAAATGAGAAAGGGGAAGCCTTGAGGCTAATTTTGACTGTACGAATTTAAATGTATGAATAAAATATTGGAAGAAGTGTGGAAGGAAATTTATCTTTGATTCAACACAGTAGCTTGAAGCACTTCCTTTAAAAGAGACTGTGGTTGTTGTTTAATGGGTATAGAGTTTCAGATTTGCAGGATGAAAAGATCCTGGAGATCTCTTTCACAACAATGGGAAAATACTTAGTCTATCGAACTGTACACTTAAAAGGGGTTAAGATGGTAAATTTTATGTTATGTGCTTTTAACCATGGAAAAAGAAAGAGACTGGAATCTAAGGACTAACATGCTAACTTCTTGGTATATCTGATTCTCCTTTTTGCATATTTTAACTAATTTTATTTTCCAAATAGCAAAGCTGACATTAATCAAACCAGAGAAGAAAGTATAAAAGTATAATTTTACCTCTATAAATGCATAATTTTACCTCTACCCAAAATTTACAGATTCCGCCCTCGCCAAACCCTATAACTACTATTATACATTTTTTTCACTCAGTCGTATATCTTGCAAGTCATATATTCATTCAGGCAACAAAAAATTGTTGAGTTTTGAACGCCTGCTGTGTAGAAGACATGCTCCATCTTTATGGACATTACAGACATGCATAAAACAGACAGTCCCTACCTACACTGGGCTTACAAAACAAATGGAGTCCTTTTCCAATAAAGTAACTTTTTAAATGCTTCCCAATATTTTGTTGGATAGATTTATTCTTCTTTATTTAACCTGTCTCCTACTGCTAAACACTTTGGAAAATTCCATTTTTTTTTTTTTGTTATTACAAATAACACTGCAGTAAACACTTTAAAAAATATTTAAGCACATGTAAGAATCTATTTCCATAATAAATGTATAGACATACAATTGGATACAAAGAAGTTTTGCACTTCTGCATCTTAAATTTTGGAAGCCTTTACATTTATTTCCTTACCTAGAATTCCTGATCCCAGCCTAATCACTCATCATAAATAAACACATAATAGAGTCTCATCACTCCATAGTTACCTGTATCTTATCTATGATTGATTCAGTTGATACCTATATGTGAGGGAGTATACTTGAGTGGTAAGAAGTCATACTCGGTAGCCTTGCTAGTCACAGCGTGGGTTTTGGACAGGCAGTATCAGCATCACTTGGGCGCTTGTTAGAAATAGACTCCTGAGCCCCAGTCCAGACATATTGAATCATAATTTGCATCTTAACAAGATCCCTGGTTGATCCAAATGCACATTAAGTTCCAAGAAGCACTGATTTAGGATACCCAGGCCTAGGATTTTATCTTGTTACACTGCGTGAATACTTAAGGGCTGTGTGAACATGGACAAGTCCATAAAATCCCTTGGTATCCATGGGGGATTGGTTTCAGGATTGCTGTGGTACCAAAATCCAAGGGATGCTCAAGTCCCTTATTAAAAATGGCATAGTATAGCCGGTACTCCCGCGGATGCAGAACCCATGGATACCACGGGCCAACTGTACATCTAACCAAGTTTTTACATCTACATAATGTGGATAATAATATTGTGCACTTCATTTTGGTTGTTAGATGATTTCAATGAGGTAATATTTATAAAGTAGGGAGTAGAGCACTTGGCATGTAATAATTGTCCAGTGAATATTGGCTCTTATTGTTTTTATTTATTTATGGCTGTGTTGGGTCTTCGTTTCTGTGCGAGGGCTTTCTGTAGTTGTGGCAAGCGGGGGCCACTCTTCATCGCGGTGCGCGGGCCTCTTACTGTCGCGGCCTCTCTTGTTGCGGAGCACAGGCTCCAGACGCGCAGGCTCAGTAGTTGTGGCTCACGGGCCTAGTTGCTCCGCGGCATGTGGGATCTTCCCAGACCAGGGCTCGAACCCATGTCCCCTGCATTGGCAGGCAGATTCTCAACCACTGCGCCACCAGGGAAGCCCGGCTCTTATTGTTTTGAATGCCATATTTATCATATTATTATTATTGTCTTATAACTTCCTGTTATGGTCATTAACTGTTAAGAATAATCAAATTTAAATTAGTGAAGTTTACCATACTTTTTCATTATGATGAGTAGTTTTTGTGCACTGATATTAAAAAACCTTTCCCTTTCCAATATTATATGTAAATGAATTCAAAATTTCTTCACATCTAATAAAATTTCTTCACATTTTAACTCTTTAATCCTGCAATGTACTTTCTAAACATACTTACTCTGAAGCTTTTTTTTGTGATCATGGCTCTTCAAAATTATTGAAGGTAAATAAACATTTAATCAATTTGCCAGACAGTACAAATAAGTCCTTCTAGCATGTCTCTCACTGTTATATGTGTGTGTGTGTATGTGTGTATGTGTGTGTTTCCTGGACTCTTTTCAAATGATTCAGGTCCAGCCTTTAACAACCCCCTAGGGAGACTATTAACATACTTCAATAAATCTGTCTACTCTCTTTCCCGCTCTATGTGGAATTTAATTTTTTCTTGGCTCAGTTTCATTACTTTAGCTCAAGTAAGTTTTTGCTTTATCAGTTTGTTGAGAGAGTAAAAAATTGGATATACTTTTTTTTTTCCATTTACTAAACACTTTCAACACCTCTGGATACATGTGCACAAGAATGCTAAACTCTTATAGTTGTTATGATCATTCTGTTCACTCATTGCATGAAATAGTTCATCTCTGGTCAGCATTGGGGCCCAGAGGGTACTTTATTAATAATTGATAGGCATCTTCACTTTTTAGCTTCAGGAAAGTTTTCTTTAAATTTTCATAAGCATTTTAGCATTGCTGTCTTCTTAAAATTGATGTATTTGTGTTAGTGATTTGGAATTGCCTATGGAGAATAAAGAGAATATCATGGAAAATATCATTCCATGATAAAGATAGGTTAGAGAAAGAAAAGTGGAAGCTACTAGAAAGCCCTTCTGATTAAAACCTTCTTTAATCTATATATATTTTGGACTTAATTATAATTTAAGATATAGACAGATATATGATTCTTATTGCTACTCTCGCACTTGAGGAAAATATGTGTGATATCCAACTTTATTTTCTACTCTCCCTTCTCCCGCAGTCCCTTCCTTCCTTCCTTCCTTTATTCCTTTATTTGACACCTTGATTCTCAAGTCGCAGAGCTTATTGAAATGGCTTATCAGGACCATTTAGAAGATTCCACTATGTTTCTGTAATAAATGATTTGATAGATATTAAATGATACAAATATATATATTAGTTCCTCGGTTATCCTGCTATTTTTCTCAGAGAGTGAGAAATACATCTGAAGTTAGGAAAGTTTCTTGAGTTTTCACATGGATACCCACTGACAGAAATGGAACTTCATGACTTCTTTCGGTGTGTTCAATTCCTTCAAGCCCTTTAAGAAAAGTATTTGTTAGACTTCTGTCTGCATCAGATTCCACTTAAAATGTTAAAAGCCACAGACAATATTAACCCCACTCTAACAATGAGAAAAAGCCAGATAATCTATAAAATCATAATCCAAATGCTGACAAGTCCCTTGTAGGAGAGACAGGACACACAGACATGTTTTGCCTTTGGAAGTGTGTAGATGGCAGCCAACATCATCATTAGTCAATAGAGAAATACAAATTAAAACATAATGAGATATCCTTAAATATTGATGGCTAAAATAAAACTGACAAAAAATATCATGTTCTGACAAGTATGCAAATTACTTTATTACACATTGCTGGTGGGAATACAAAATGGCATAGTTACTTGGAAAGCAGTTTGACACTTTCTTGTAACATTAGACATACAACTACTATATGACTAGCAATTCCAAGAGAAGCAAAAACGTTAGTCAATGCAAAGACTTACTTTCTAATATTCATAGCAGCTGTACCTATAATTGTCTAAATCTGAAAAAATTCAAATGTGCACATACTTGTGGATGAATTAAGAAATGTGGTACACTCCTAAAATGAAATATTACTCTGTTATCAAAAGGAATAAATGAATTACTGATACATGCAACAGCATGGATGAATCACAATAGCATAATGTTAGTGAAATAACACTTAGAATGCATATACTGTGCCTCCTTTTATATGTCATTCTCCTAAAGGCAAAATTGTAGTGACAAAAACACAGATGAGTGGTTGGTTGTCAGTTGTTTGGGGCAGGAAGAGGCACTGAGTGCAAAGAGGCAGGAGGAAAAGTTCTCTATATTGTTAATGCTGGTGGTCACACAATTCTTCAACAGGATGTGCTTGAAGAACTGTGCTCTTAAAGAGGATGATTTTTATTTATGTAAATAATACCTCAGTAAACCTGACTTTTAAAAAAAATTTCACTCTATAAACTGTGCTCTTAAAGAGGATGATTTTTATGTATGTAAATAGTACCTCAGTAAACCTGACTTTTAAAAAAATGTCAGTCTATAAACCTTTGATTGCATCAAAAACACCCGGGGATCTAGGGTTGTCAGGCATTGAGATTTCTGGGCCCCCAAAAGACCTATTGAATAAGATTCTGAGTGTGGTTCCTGAGAACCACACCTTTTATAATTACCCCCCCACCCCAAGCCCCTGCTCTGACATAAGTATTTGTTCCATTGTTCTAAGCTCGGAGTTGCCTGCTGAGCTGGTTAAAAAAAATCAATTCACCATGTCTCACTGGGACCAGCTATAGTCACCCTTTTATTAAGAAGTACAGAACATTATTATATAATATGCTTCCATTATCAGCTTTTTGAGAACAAATCCATTGATTCTGATGTACCAAGTAATACCGCAGATTTTTTGTATCTCATTGGCACAACCAATGGGACTGAATTTGGACCTAACTACTTTTAGGGATGTAGAAAAGTTCACTCTGTCAAGAGTTTCATAAAGATAGACTCAGAGGCTTCACAGAGAATTAAATAGAGCAGGTTATTCTGTTTAGGGGTCTCAGATGAATTGAGCACGTCAGACCGCTCAGCGGTCTGCTGGTGACTTATCTGTTTGCAGGTGCAAAGCAAAGTGATAACTTTGATGTTAAGTTTATTTATGCTACATACAGACTATGCCTAAGCTTTATGCTCTATCTGGGTAATTCCCTGTCACAGTCTTTATGTTATTTTTGTACTAAAAATTAGGGATTGCTTTTTAGATTATAGTGGATGAGGAGTCAAGTTATTCTTGCAAATTTTAATATCTACATTATAGTTAATGCAGTTGAGGCACTACAGATTAAAATACCTTGTCTAAAGGCATTGACTGGCATGGTGGAAACAAAGATGAAAGGAGGCTGTGCTTTCAAATGAATGCACATTCCAGTGGCAAAATGGAAACCACAGTCTATAGGCATCTAACATTCTGTACTGTAATCGCAAAACCTTTTGTTCAAATGGAAAATACCAGATGCCAAAGTCCTAACGAGACTTTATTTTTTCAATGACCATGATTTCATTAGAAAAATGGAATTGGTAGGTTTTTTTTTTCAGCACAGGTCAACATTCCAACTTCCGTAAGAGTAACAATATTAAATGCTTAAGATTTTAAATTATAGCATGATCTCATTTATACATGGAACCTAAAAAAGTCGAATTCATAGAAGCAGAGAGTATAATGGTGGTTGCCAGGGACTGGGAAGTGGGGGAAATAGGGAGATGTTGGTTAAAGGATACTAAGTTTCAGTTATACAGGATGAATAAGTTCTGGAGATCTAGTGTACAGCATGGTGACAATAGTTAATTAATACTGTAGTGTATACATGACATTTTTCAGAGAAAGTAGGCCTTAAGTGTTATCACCACAAAAAAAGAAGACAACTATGTAAGGTGATGGATATGTTAATCAGCTTGATTGTAGTAATCATTTCACAATGTATATGTATATCAAAACATTGTGTTGTGCACCTTTAATATATATACAATTTTTATTTCTCAATTATATCTCAAAGCTGGAAAAGATATAGCTATAAACGTTTATATTCCATGGAATATTGTCCAATATAAATTGTAAATTTCACTTGAAATAGTATTCAGCCAAACTTACACAACTTTGGTAGTCCTAATTATACCTGAACAAATTTGAGTCATCCTTATAAATTTTCTATTGTAGATTTAACCTGATTTATTTTTACATCCATGACTTATTTTGCAAATTTTATGTAAGGTAACTGGACAAAGAGCTGCAAAACAACAAATATATCAAGTTAATCTCAGGTAATTTTCCATTGTACACCAATTGCATTTTTTTTTTTTAAACTTTGAAGTGGATAATACAGTGTTGTTATTAATTAATTAATTTATTTTATTTTACTTTTTTATGGCTGTGTTGGGTCTTCGTTTCTGTGCAAGGGCCTTCTCCAGTTGTGGCAAGCAGGGGCCACTCTTCATCGCGGTGCGTGGGCCTCTCACCACCGCGGCCTCTCTTGTTGCGGAGCACAGGCTCCAGACGCGCAGGCTCAGTAATTGTGGCTCACAGGCCCAGCTGCTCCGCGGCATGTGGGATCCTCCCAGACCAGGGCTCGAACCCATGTCCCCTGCATTGGCAGGCAGACTCTCAACCACTGCGCCACCAGGGAAGCCCACCAATTGCATTTTGACCAAAACAGATGAGCATCCTGTTACATTATAGCAAATGTCAGCCTTACTTGACAAGGGTGACATTCTGCTTGATAAGAAGCCCACATTTCTTCATGTTCCTAGCCTTCACTGTCTTTCACTTTTGTGCCTTGGGCATCACATAAGGTATAGAATTTAAGCCCATGTGCTTATGCTCTCTGCTTCACAACTCATGATTGCTGACAGTTGTGTGAACACCTGACTTAAAATAGTGTCATCTTAATCACTTGCAGATAAATAAATAGCAGAGGCACAGACATGAATCTTCCAATACAATATCATGCTTGAAGAAGTAGCATTTAGAGTTGCCCTTAGCAACCAAGCTAGTTTATTTTCCTCCTTTCAGGTACCAGCTATTTATCTGCTAAAGTGGAAGTTTCCTATTTTTCAGGTGGCCTCCCCCTTTCAGTTCACATACTTTTTCTTATATGCTCATGACCACTCACAATTCCCTTAGGGTTTATCTAGCATCAGACTCTGTCAAAACAAAGACTATAATAAATCATAATAAGTTTAATAATATTTCTCACTGTTTATTATTTTTGCCATTGTTGTATTGCTACCAAAAATAGTATGTTGTATTTATTGAATGGGTTTATAAAGTGTTTACAAGGTTGGATGGCTACTTCACAAATCAAATAACTGACAAAGAAAAACAAGTCCTGAAATTTGCAAGTAAGCATGAGAAAAAAGTTCTGTTTTCTTTGTTTTAAGAGTAATTGAGGGACTTCCCTGGTGGTGCAGTGGTTAAGAATCCGCCTGCCAATGCAGGGGACACGGGTTCGATCCCTGGGCCGGGAAGATCCCACATGCTGTGGAGCAACTAAGCCCATGCGCCACAACTACTGAGCCTGTGCTCTGGAGCCCGTGAGCAACAACTACTGAGCCCACATGCCCCAACTACTGAAGCCCGCATGCCTAGGGCCTGTGCTCTGCAACGAGAAGCCACTGCAATGTGAAGCCTGCATACCGCCATGGAGAATAGCCCCTGCTCGCCGCAACTAGAGAAAGCCTGCATGCAGCAATGAAGACCCAACACAGCCAAAAATAAATAAATAAGTAAATAAAAATAAAAAGAGTAATTGAACTCTGTTAAGCAGTCTATACCAGGTTGAGCGTTTATTTGCCTAATTACATGGATTACTACACTAATTTTTGCCTGGCTAACTATCTTCTAAAACATTCCTAACAATAATAATACATTATGGGGGATTGGTTCAAGATGGCGGAGTAGAAGGACGTGCTCTCACTCCCTCTTGTGAGAACACCGGAATCAAAACTAACTGCTGAACAGTCATCGACAGGAAGACACTGTAACTCACTAAAAAAGATACCCCACATCCAAAGACAAAGGAGAAGCCAGAATGAGACCGTAGGAGGAGTGCAATCACAATAAAATGAAATCCCATAACCACTGGGGGGGTTACTCACAAACTGGAGAACACTTATACCACAGAAGTCCACCCACTGGAGTGAAGGTTCTGAGCCCCATGTCAGGCTTCTGAACCTGGGGGTCCAGCAACGGGAGGAGGAATTCCTAGAGAATCAGACTTTGAAAGCTAGTGGGATTTGATTGCAGGACTTCGACAGGACTGGGGGAAACAGAGACTCCACCCTCGGAGGGCACACACAAAGTAGTGTGCGCATCGGGACCCAGGGGAAGGAGCAGTGACCCCATAGGAGACTGGACCAGACCTACCTGCTAGTGTTGGAAGGTCTCCTGCAGAGGCGGGTGGTGGCTGTGTCTCACTGTGAGGACAAGGACACTGACAGCATAAGTTATGGGGAGTACTCCTTGGCATGAGGCCTCCCAGAGTCCGCCATTAGCCCCACAAAAGAGCCCAGGTAGGCTCCAGTGTTGGGTTGCCTCAGGCCAAACAACCAACAGGGAGGGAACCAAGCCCCACCCATCAGCAGTCAAGCAGATTAAAGTTTTACTGAGCTCTGGCCACCAGAGCAACAGTCAGCTCTACCCACCACCAGTCCCTCCCATCAGGAAACTTGCACAAGCCTGTTAGATAGCCTCATCCACCAGAGGGCAGACAGCAGAAGCAAGAAGAACTACAGTCCTGCAGCCTGTGGAACAAAAACCACATTCACAGAAAGACAAGATGAAAAGGCAGAGGGCTATGTACCAGATGAAGGAACAAGATAAAACCCCAGAAAAACAACTAAATGAAGTGGAGATAGGCAACCTTCCAGAAAAAGAATTCAGAGTAATGATAGTGAAGATGATCCAGGACCTCAGAAAAAGAATGGAGGCAAAGATTGAGAAGATGCAAGAAATGTTTAACAAAGACCTAGAAAAATTAAAGAACAAACAAACAGAGATGAACAGTACAATAACTGAAATGAAAACTACACTAGAAGGAATCAATAGCAGAATAAACGAGGCAGAAAAACGGATAAGTGACCTGGAAGACAGAATGGTGGAGTTCACTGCTGTGGAACAGAATAAAGAAAAAAGAATGAAAAGAAATGAAGACAGCCTAAGAGACCTCTGGGACAACATTAAACGCAACAACATTCGCATTATAGAGGTCCCAGAAGGAGAAGAGAGAGAGAAAAAACCTGAGAAAACATTTGAAGAGATTAGAGTAGAAAACTTCCCTAACACGGGAAAGGAAATAGCCACCCAAGCCCAGGAAGCGCAGAGAGTCCCATACAGGCTAAACGCAAGGAGAAACACGCCAAGACACATAGTAATCAAATTGGCAAAAGTTAAAGACAAAGAAAAATTATTGAAAGCAGCAAGGGAAAATGACAAATAACATACAAGGGAACTCCCATAAGGTTAACAGATGATTTCTCAGCAGAAACTCTACAAGCCAGAAGGGAGTGGCATGATATACTTAAAGAGATGAAAGGGAAGAACCTACAACCAAGATCACTCTACCTGGCAAGGATCTCAATCAGATTCGATGGAGAAATCAAAAGCTTTACAGACAAGCAAAAGCTAAGAGAATTCAGCACCATCAAACCATCTCGACAACAAATGCTAAAGGAACTTCTCTAAGTGGGAAACACAAGAGAAGAAAAGGACCTACAAAAACAAACCCAGAACAATTAACAAAATGGTCATAGGAACATACATATCGATAATTACCTTAAACGTGAATGGATTAAATGCTCCAACCAAAAGACACAGGCTTGCTGAATGGATACAAAAACAAGACCCATATATATGCTGTCTACAAGAGACCCACTTCAGACCTAGGGACACATACAGACTGAAAGTGAGGGGATGGAAAAAGATATTCCATGCAAATGGAAATCAAAAGAAAGCTGGAGTAGCAATACTCATATCAGATAAAATAGACTTTAAAATAAAGAATGTTATAAGACACAAGGAAGGACACTACATGATGATCAAGGGATCAATCCAAGAAGAAGATATAACAATTATAAATATATATGCACCCAACATAGGAGCACCTCAATACATAAGGCAACTGCTAACAGCTCTAAAAGAGGAAATCCACAGTAACACAACAATAGTGGGGGACTTTAACACCTCACTTACACCAATGGACAGATCATCCAAACAGAAAAGAAATAAGGAAACACAAGCTTTAAATGACACAATAGACCAGGTAGATTTAGTTGATATTTATAGGACATTCCATCCAAAAACAGCAGATTACACTTTCTTCTTAACTGCATACGGAACATTCTTCAGGATAGATCACATCTTGGGTCACAAATCAAGCCTCAGTAAATTTAAAATTGAAATCATATCAAGCATCTTTTCTGACCACAACGCTATGAGATTAGAAATCAATTTACAGGGAAAAAAACGTAAAATACACAAACATATGGAGGCTAAACAATATGTTACTAAATAACCAAGAGATCACTGAAGAAATCAAAGAGGAAATCAAAAAATACCTGGAGACAAATGACAATGAAAACACGACGATGCAAAACCTATGGGATGCAGCAAAAGCAGTTCTAAGAGGGAAGTTTATAACTATACAAGCCTATCTCAAGAAACAAGAAAAATCTCAAATAAACAATCTAACCTTACACCTAAAGGAACTAGAGAAAGAAGAACAAACAAAAGCCAAAGTTAGCAGAAGGAAAGAAATCATAAAGATTAGAGCAGAAATAAATGCACTAGAAACAAAAAAAAAAAATAGCAAAGATCAATAAAACTAAAAGCTGGTTCTTTGAGTAGATAAACAAAATTAATAAACCATTAGCCAAATTCATCAAGAAAAAGAGGGAGAGGACTCAAATCAATAAAATCAGAAATGGAAAAGGAGAAGTTACAACAGACACCGCAGAAGTACAAAGCATCCTAAGAGACTACTACAAGCAACTCTATGCCAATAAAATGGACAACCTGGAAGAAATGGACAAATTCTTAGAAAGGTATAACCTTCCAAGACTAAACCAGGAAGAAATAGAAAATATAAACAGACCAATCAAGAGTAATGAAATTGAAACTGTGATTAAAAATCTTGCAACAAACAAAAGTCCTGGACCAGATGGCTTCACAGGTGAATTCTATCAAACATTTAGAGAAGAGCTAACACCCATCCTTCTCAAACTCTTCCAAAAAGTTGCAGAGGAAGGAACACTCCCAAACTTATTCTATGAGGCCACCATCAGTCTGATACCAAAATCAGACACAGATACTACAAAAAAGGAAAATTACATACCAATATCACTGATGAATATAGATGCAAAAATCCTCAATAAAATACTAGCAAACAGAATCCAACAACACATTAAAAGGATCATACACCATGATCAAGTGGGATTTATCCCCGGGATGCAAGGATTCTTCAATATACGCAAATCAATCAATGTGATACACCATATTAACAAATTGAAGAGTAAAAACCATATGATCATCTCAATAGATGCAGAAAAAGCTTCGTCAAAATTCAACACACATTTATGATAAAAACTCTCCAGAAAGTAGGCATAGAGGGAACCTATCTCAACATAATAAAGGCTATATATGACACACCCACAGCAAACATCATTCTCAATGGTGAAAAACTGAAAGCATTTTCTCTAAGATCAGGAACAAGACAAGGCTGTCCACTCTCACCACTCTTATTCAACATAGTTTTGGAAGTCCTAGCCACGGCAATCAGAGAAGAAAAAGAAATAAAAGTAATAAAAATTGGAAAAGAAGAAGTAAAACTGTCACTGTTTGCAGATGACATGATACTAAACAGAGAGAATCCTAAAGACGCCACCAGAAAACTAGTAGAGCTAATCAATGAATGTGGTAAAGTTGCAGGATACAAAATTAATGCACAGAAATCTCTTGCATTCCTATACACTAATGATGAAAAATCTGAAAGAGAAACTAAGGAAACACTCCCATTTACCACTGCAACAAAAAGAATAAAATACCTAGGAATAAACCTACCTAGGGAGACAAAAGACCTTTATGCAGAAACTATAAGACACTGATGAAAGAAATTAAAGATGATACCAAAGGATGGAGAGATATACCATGTTCTTGGATTGGAAGAATCAATATTGTGAAAATGACTATACTACCCAAAGCAATCTACAGATTCAATGCAATCCCTATCAAATTACCAATGTCATTTTTTACAGAACTAGAACAAAAAAAATCTTAAAATTGTATGGAGACACAAATGACCCCGAATAGCCAAAGCAGTCTTGAGGGAAAAAAGTGGAGCTGGAGGAATCAGACTCCCTGACTTCAGACAATACTACAAAGCTACAGTAATCAAGACAATATGGTACTGGCACAAAAACAGAAATATAGATCAATGGAACAGGAAAAAAAGCCCAGAGATAAACCCCATCTTGACCTATGGTTAACTAATCTATGACAAAGGAGGCAAGGATATACAATGGAGAAAAGACAGTCTCTTCAATAAGTGGTGCTGGGAAAACTGGACAGCTACATGTAAAAGACTGAGATTAGAACACTCCCTAACACCGCACACAAAAATAAACTCAAAATGGATTAGAGACCTACATGTAAGACCGGACACTATAAAACTCTTAGAGGAAAACATAGGCAGAACACTCTTTGACATAAATCACAGCAAGATCTTTTATGATCCACCTCCTAGAGTAATGGAAATAAAAACAAAATAAGCAAATGGGACCTAATGAAACTTAAAAGCTTTTGCACAGCAAAGGAAACCATAAACAAGATTAAAAGACAACCCTCAGAATGGGAGAAAGTATTTGCATATGAATCAACGGACAAAGTTTTAATCTCCAAAATATACAAACAGCTCATGCAGCTCAATATTAAAAAAACAAACAACCCAATCCAAAAATGGGCAGAAGACCTAAATAGACATTTCTCCAAAGAAGACATACAGATGGCCAAGAAGCACATGAAAAGCTGCTTAACATCACTAATTATGAGAGAAATGCAAATCAAAACTACAATGAGGTATCACCTCACACCAGTTAGAATGGGCATCATCAGAAAATCTACAAACAACAAATGCTGGAGAGGGTGTGGAGAAAAGGGAACCCTCTTGCACTGTTGGTGGGAATGTAAATTGATCCAGCCCCTATGGAGAACAGTATAGAGGTTCCTTAAAAAACTAAAAATAAAATTACCATATGACCCAGCAATCCCACTACTGGGCATATACCCAGAGAAAACCATAATTCAAAAAGACACATGCGCCCCAGTGTTCATTGCAGCACTATTTACAATAGCCAGGTCATGGAAGCAACGTAAATGCCCATCGACAGACGAATGGATAAAGAAGAGGTGGTATATATACACAGTGGAATATTACTCAGCCATAAAAAGGAACGAAATTGGGTCATTTGTTGAGACGTGGATGGATCTAGAGACTGTCATACAGAGTGAAGTAAGTCAGAAAGAGAAAAACAAATATCATATATTAACACATATCTGTGGAATCTAGAAAAATGGTACAGATGGACTGGTTTGCAGGTCAGAAATTGAGACACAGATGTAGAGAACAAACCTATGGACACCAAGGGGGGAAAGCAGCGGGGGGTGGGGTGGTGGTGGGATGAATTGGGCGATTGGGTTTGACATGTATACACTGATGTGTATAAAATTGATGACTAATAAGAACCTGCTGTATAAAAAAAATAAATTAAAAAAAATACATTATGGAAATAGATAAGTACAAGCAAAATAGCTTTAATCTTGGGATTATATTATAACCTGTCATCACACAGCATTTTGTTAAGGCACAAGACTTCCAAGAAGTGTTATCAGAGATAAATAATACCAGAGACTCAACCTTGTTAAGCAGCATTTGTTTCTACATCAAATGACGGGACAGACTTATGTCATCTTCCTTGTCAAATGCTGTATTTACTTTTACAGTGTTCCAACTTCGTTACTGAAAGATCCTGTACCCATTTTCTTCTTGGGGAATGAATAATTATAAAATAATAATTTGCTTAAGTCTTAGAAGTGTTATAAATAATAAAGTAATTTCAATGGTCTGTACTCAAATATAGTCATGTTAAATATTCTGTGATTTTGGAGTCTTTTATGTTTATTGAGCTTTCAGCTTGCAATCCCTCATTCTTCTTACTTTTCCAAAATACAACATCCAGAATAATCTCACTAAACCTCTATTAGGATAATTTTACTTCCATTCGTCTGAGTTCAACAAATGCTAGCTGTAAGGATGATATTGGACATAAAACAGTAAATAGGAAGTAGTATGTACATTGTCTCTCAATGTGCTATTTATTAACCAAAATTTAGACATCTACTCCACATCACTGATGTAGTTAAATTGCACTGACAAGGGCACCTCTCTAAAATGTCTTCTTCAAGGTCTATAATGTGAGATCACCTTGTAAGTGAAATCATCTTAAAAGAGGCTTATTATTTCATGAAGAAGATATTTTCTATCAAAGATTTAAATCATGTTTGAGGGTAAAATTATCTCCTGTGTCAGATTTTTATTAATAGCTTATGAATATGCTGCCTGCTGCAAAGATTTTATGAGTTTATAGGGATGTATGAAATATCCTAGGTCCTAAAGTATCAATAGGTGCAGTACTGCAACTGACTTCACAATAACTCACATAGAATCATTTAGTCAGTGGTGAGAATGAACATCTTTTACCAATAGTGCCTCATATTTTCACCTAAAAGACAGAAGCCCTAGGTATTCACAATTGTTTTAGATTCACTTGGGAACTGAGTGTATATGAGAATCCTGTAAATTTTCTTTTGAGGAGGAGGAAGAGACAGTTCTCAATCCTGGAGGATCAGGATTTAAAGTGTTAATGAAAGTTAAGATTTAGTATATAAACAGTTGCAATATGCACTTATATGAAACTTAGAATATATAAAATGCCTTCAAAACCATGATTTTATTGTGTTCTTATAGTAAAATCCTCTCTTGAGATTCTGAATTTATACACAAGTAAGTCATGTCCCTGTTAGATTACATAATTTTACCCTGATTTACAGAGCTAGAAAGTGGAACAACCAGTTTAGGCTCTAGTCATTCTTACTTCAAAACCAAAGCCTTCATTTTTATTTTATTTTTCTATTTAAAGTCATTTTGGTAACATGATTCTCTGAGTGGGAAGAGCTCTAGGCAACCTTACTGAAATAAAATTTATATAAAAACCTCCCCAACCAGAGTAGTTCTGCTTTCATTCATTTGCACTTTAAGCTTTTATGTAAAACTTTATCTTAATAAGGGATTCAGTAGCTTAAAAAGTTTGAAAAGCACATTATGCATATATAAAAAATAACAATCTTTGGGTATATTACTCAAAAATATATTTAATTACAAACAAATACTAGCTAAGGTTATCCTTTAAAATTTGCTTTTTAATATTTTCTTAATAATATAGCAGAGTACTTTTCATATGACTAGATTTCTCAGAGAAAGAATAATTAAAATCTGAGGTTTTAGTCATGTAGTAGCAGACTATTCTCCTGATTTTCAGTGTTGCCTTTGCTCACTGTCTTCCTTATTATTTTCTAAAGAGTAACGACAAAGTGGTGCCAATTTAAACAATTTACCTCTTGGTCCTATAAAAATGCAGAAATGTTGCACCCTTTCATTTGAAATAGATATACCAGTATAAACTTATGATTAATTTTCCTTTTAAAACATCTTTTCTGTATCTGTCTAGTAAAAAGCCAGTAAATGAGCCCTCCTCGTCTCCCATCAAAGGTGATAAGGTTAGAGAAGCAGTTTAAAGGGGCTCTCCCAATTGGCCAAAAAATATTAATTGATTTTATTTTTTAATTGAAGTATAGTTGATATATTTATTATATATTATATTAATTGATTTTAACTCATGGAATAAAATAGGAAATCATGAAGCCATATTGATAAAAATAAACTGAATAAATTAAAAGTCTGATGAGGAACTTGGCTATTTGCATTGTGTCAATGTACCTGTCTACAAAATACTTGTCTATTGCAAAAGAAAAAAGAGTGACTCTCTAATGGAGAACTTTGGCAGACACCACTAATCAACTGATCAAAGTGGTCATTATCAGCATTAAGAAAAATAGAAATGACATGCCACCTAATAAAGATGCAAAGAGAACTCAGCATAGCTTCTGGCAAAGATGCATAGCCTGTATAGATAATCATGAGGAAGCATTAGACAAACTCAGATTGAGGAATGCTCTACAAAATGATTTCCTTAAACTCCAAAAGTTTTAACCTCATGAAAATCAAGGAAACACTGAGAACTATCCTAGTTTGAAGGACACTGGAGAGTCATGACAAGTAAATGCCATGGGTGATTCCGAACCTGATCAATTTGCTAAACACACCCTCCTCTTCTGACTGACCTTCCCTCTTAATCATACAGCCTAATCAATAAATGCCTATATACTGGCCCCCGGCCCCAGCTAGTGATTGTTCTAATCTTTAGATCAGAACTTTCTCTATTATGATAGTTTATCAAAGCAGCCCCTCTGCTGATTTCCGGGGTAACGAACGAGCCAAGCTGAAGCAACTATTCCCTCTATAACTGGTAAAACGGCCCCCTCCCCGCACTCCCATTCCCATCCCGTAAAGGAGACAACTGCCACGTCCTGCCCGTCTGCCACACACAGTGGGGTGTCTCTCCAGGACCTTGGTTCAGGACATGTAAGATCCCTCCATCCATCCATTAAACCATTGGTGTCTCTGTTGCTGACTCTGGGCTCTTTCTTCAGTCTTGAGGCTGGGCAAGCACAGAGCTTGCAGGCCTGTGGGGTGCAGCCCAACACAAATATAAACTTCTACTTTTGCTTCGCCATCGTTATCACCGATATTTATTCTTAACGATTGTAGTAGAAAATTAATACTCTCCTTCAGCATATCAGTTAAACATGTTAACGGTAAATTCCAAAACAATTTGTTCCGGTTTTGGATCTATTTATTCTACTAATAACGATTAAAAAACAAGAGAAAGAAAATAGCATATAATATATATTCCAAATAATCTTTTATTTTGAAATTCACTAACTTGACAGTTATTAATTATGTTTAGAAACATGTGAGCTCTTTGTTACAGATAAAAAATTTATTCATATAATTTAGCTGATTCAAAGTGGAATATGGCAATTTTCCCTTGGTACTAAAAATTTTAATGATCAAATATGAGAATGGGAAAAGAAAGGTATTTTATTCTTAAAATATCATATTAAACTCTGTCAGAAGACCTTTCAAAAAAAAGCAATTAAAAATGAATTGACGTAATTTTGTAAGCCATCTAAAACTACATCACTTTTCTTTATTGATGTCTACTAAGGCTAGCCCTTACCTTCATACTCTTAGCATTTTTCTTTCTGAAATCTCTTAAAACTTACAGTGTTTATATTATAGATCAGAAATAAATTATTGATATATTTGATTCCAGTTTCTATTCCTTTTTTTGAAACCCAGAAAACTATTCTTGCTCAATGAAAATGTTACGCAAGTTATTAAAATTATTGTAAATATATATTCATTCTTCACAAATGTTTGCCAGACATTTCTGCATTTAATTCCTGCATCAATCACAACTTATCTTCATGGATTACTGAGCATGTATATGTCTTAGTAATGCTACTTTGGAACTGTTGATAGATTTTACAAACTACCACTTAAAATATACACAAAGAAGGAAGACATATTTAGTAGCACTCTACTTATTAAGCAAATTTGATTTGCTAGTTTTTAGGAAGGAAGATATTCCCCAAAGTCTCAGCCTGTAATAAAAGTGACTTGCTGTGCTATTGAGTATTTAAAAAACAAGAGCAAACATTTTTAAATGCTAATAAGCCTCATATTCATATATACGTTAGATTGATGTATACTTCTGTGATTCAAGGTTCCGAGCCTAATATGCAAAGTTGGTCAAGGCTCAAATATGTGTACATATGTTTGATAATTATTTATGCATCTAAAAAAATAATATGCCTGATTAATAAATTCATTTTGGAGAAATTAACCTTGAAATGTTCATAATTATATAGTAAACCACTTATGACTTGAATTGTAATGTTAAATTGATTCAAATCTACTGGAATAAAGCCTGATGAAAATCTTAGTAATTGATGGATAGATTCTACTGACCTGTTAATTTATACTTGCTAGCTGAGTATACAATTACATTTTTCTCACTATTTCTGAGTAGGTCTGGCTGCATCTGTTATAATGGCAATATTGGTACAAAGCTGACCATAAATGGATGAAACATTTATATTGTGCTTTATGATTTACAATTTATTTTCAAAACCAGTCACCGTAGTCCCATTAGTCATGATTTATATACTTATTTTTTTTTATTTTTGGCTGTGTCGGGTCTTAGTTGTGACACGCAGGATCTTCGTTGCGGTGCGCAGGCTCCTCTCTAGTTGTGGCACGTGGGCTCAGTAGTTGTGGCGTGCGGGCTTAGTTGCCCTGTGGCATGTGGGATCTTAGTTCCCTGACCAGGATGGAACCTGTATCCCCTGCATTGGAAGGTGGATTCTTTACCATTGGACCACCAGGGAAGTCCCCCGTTAGTCGTGATTATCATTCCCATTTTATAGATGTGTACACTGAGGCTCAGAAGGAGACGTGCTAGCTCAAAGTCACAAGATTTTTGAGAAAGAGAGCTAAGATCTAACCTCTGGAATGAAAATAAAATTTACCAAGCTAATTTTATGTCTGGAGATGGTATAAAACTGATTATTGCTAAAGATAATATTCTTAGCTGGTTTGTATTAGGAAGATGGAAAGAACATTTTTAAGACTTTTGTTTAACGGTAAAGTACTTATTAATCATATACTAAAACAAACAATATTCAAGGCACTTTACATTTGTCATCTCTATTAACCACTGCACAAATTTTTGAAAGGTAGTTGTTATTACCCTCATATTGCAGATGAGATAACTGAAACCTAGAGAGTTTAAGTAAGTTCCACACAGTGAAATCACTAGTGTAATTTTTAAGGTTTCAATCTTGTCTCTAACAGGCTCTATAACAAGAGGGTATGATTAGATTAATTTATATTTGTGTTATGCCCACTTTCAGCTCTGAGATTATGTAAGAGTCAGGTATAAAGTCTATGCTTACTTTTAGACACATCTATTAAAGTCAGGATGAAGCCTACACACTACCCTGAAGAGCCTGAGGAAATGTTTTAATCTTTGTGCTTTGTCTTAATTTTTGTTTAATTAAGTCGTGTTAAAGACTTCTCTGAAATGTCTAAAAAATATAAGAGCCAAGTTATAGAAAAAAAGTGGTTGCAAGAATATTGAATTGAAACATAAAAAAAAGAAGAAAATAAAAGAAAGGAAAATGAAAGAAGAAGGTTATTTTAAAAAAAAGTATTGAATATAATTATACAAAATTTTAAGAAGCATCGTAAACTGAGAGGAAGAAGCACAATGACTACAGCATCATTTATACTGAGAAAAGCTGCCTTTCTCAGGAAGTCAGGACAAAAGGATAAAAAGAGCTGGAGTGCTGGTTCACATCCCAGGGCCCTTGCAACCTCTGATTTCTTTCACTTGACCATTTTATATCTTTAATTTCCACCTTGAAAGATATATTGCCAAAGACAGAAGTTTCTACTACTTAGGTGATAAATTCAATATGATAGGAACACCAAAAATAACTAGAAATGCATGAAGAGAGGCTTAATCTATAGCTAGAATGATTACTGATTTTATACTTCACATTTTGTAATCTGAGTTTGGGTGTTGGGTGGGGTGAGGAAAAGCAAAATATCCCAAATATAATACTTTGAGGGTGATAATGACACTTGGAAATAATCCCAAGGGACCAAAACTAATTGAAAAGTAATTTGTTCAATAAGCACACACATAATAACCCCCAACACCTCTATCCCCTCTCCCCAGCACCCAGACACAACACATAACAAACCAAAACTTTTTGATATTATATTGCATATTAAATCATCAGGGCCAAATTCCTGGTACCCAGGTGGGTACAAGAAAGAATGAAAAAAAAAGAGCCTTATAATCCTTTACAGATGGTAAAGAATACATTTTGTTCGTAAAAGTGCTAATTTATTGTCCTTATGTTAATGAGAAACCAAAGGACCGAAGATCATGACATTATTTTTCATTTATTTCCACAAAAAAAGGACTGAAACACAAAATTTGATGGTGTTATAGGTTGAATAGTGTCTCCCCACTACTCATGTGTTGAAGTCTAACTCCCAATATCTCAGAAAATGACCTTATTTGGAATTAGGGCCATTGCAAATGTAATGGGCTAAGTTAACATGAGATCATTAGGGTGGCCCTAATCCAATATGACTAGTGTCCTTACAAAAGGGGGAAATTTGTAAATAGGCACATGTGGGAGAACACCATGTGAATATGAAGACAGCCTCTACAAGAAAGGAGAGGGGCATAGAACAGATCCTTCCCTCCTAGCTCTCGGCAGGAACTGACCTTGTCAACATCTTGACTTCAGACTTTCAAAAGTGAAATGATACATTTCTATTGTTTAAGTACCCATTTTGTGACACTTTGTTAAAGCAAACTAATATATATGCCATTATGTCAATAGGAATTGAAAATAAAAAAAAAACTCGTGTCAGTCTAGTTTAATGGGAAGCACACAGAACTGATCATTAGGAGACTGATCCTAGTTAGAATTAGTCTTCACTAATTGTAAACATTTTGAAGTCAAATGCTTTGAAATAACTAAACTTTAGTGAAAATATAAAATTAATTACTTCACTTGTAAATGTTTCAGAAAGGATGTTGTCATACATGTATACTGCTATGTAAATGTTATAAATGAAATTTTATTTATTAAACATTATCAAAACTTCTCCATAAGAATAATCATTGAAATGGAAAAAGATGGCATACGTATTTCAATGAGAAAGAGGTTTTAAAATTTCTTCCCTGCATCTCTCTAACCAAATAATCTGATTCCAACTTAGAAGGTGATGCAATTTAGCTCTTAGATTCTAGACTGCAAAATACAATAATTTAAATGGGTAGTTTTGAATTAAAATCACACTCTTTCATTTTTTTTTTGTTGTTGTTAGTGCCCAGTTTTCAAAAATGCTGATTTAGAAAATCACCTCATTATTCAAAATACTAGGTGGTATGGTTGAAAATCCACTTTGCAATACTTTCTTTATGTAAAACATTTTACCTTCTTTTGCAGTTTGCTTAGATATTTTTCTCCTCAACTAAACTTAAGCCCCTCAAGAGATCAGTGCCCAGGACCGTGTTTGCAACACATTCAGGATTCAAATCTTGATAAAGGAGAAATGGGAAGGCCTGAAGAATTGGAGAGGAAAAGGACAAAAACTGTGGAGGAAATGCACTGTAATTCCTAACGAACTATTTATTCATGTCTGATTAATTTTTCCCCTGTATCATTCAGGATTATAACTTTCATTTATTGGTAATTTTTACAGTGACCTACTATAATCCAAAACACAGAGTAATGCATTTCTACCTGGAAATGTGGAAGATGTTATAATAGCAATCAGTTGACTTCTATAAGGCTACATCCACTAATATGAAACCTTGTACCATTATGAGAGGGAGAGAAGAAGAGGGAGATATGGGAGTAGGGGTGGATGTAAAAGATCTTTAGACCCTATACAAAGAATATTTTATTATTCTGGTTCAATTCAAGGTAAACCTCTATGTTATTGTACGACTCCTATTAGTGCAATTTCTCCACTTTTGTGTGCGTGACTTAGGAAATGAGAGACCATGGAACAAGTTAAATAATGTTGTACTCCTTCAAGAAAAACTCAACAAATCTTGTCTATTCACTATCGGTTGAGATGAAATTTCCAATTACACAGTTTATAACCATAGTGTTTCTTTCAGAATTATTGATGCAAAATTAAAAATTGGTTACTGAAGTTACTAAATATATTTTCAAAAATCACAGTTCTGAATCAATGTTAAAATTTTAGTGTTAATTACCTAACACATCTTTATTCTGCATCTCAAATATAGTTTACCGATAAGAAAATATGACTTTCATGATGAAACTGTTGATAGTGAAGGAAATTCTACTTTTTACAGAATCCATTTAAAATAGTTTCAACCTATTGCTTTTGACAAGGCCCCAAATAATGTGTAGGATTAAAGTACAGTCTCTGTAATGGAAATACTTGTATTTCAATCCTGGTTCAGTACTGATTTTGTCAGTTACTAATTACATGATGCTGGCCACGTAGTTTAATGCGTAAGTCTCTATTTTGAACAAATAACAGTATCTATTCCACTGAGTCATTTAAGTATTAAATGAGACAATATCTGTAACATTCTTGGCATAGTGCTGCAGGTGCATAAAAGAATTAGCTATTATAACTATTTAGAGCTGCATCCATATGAGCCTACTACCAAGGGAAAAATGTATATGCTATGCTTCTCCCTGTTTTCCTTATTAAATGGAATTAGTAATAAAATTAGTTCTGAATTTTTGCTGCCACTATCACCACCACCCGAAATCAAATTCTAGGTTTATGCTACTCCCTTGAAACAAGCAATGCCTCTTTCACCAGGGACACTTCATTTTCACAAAGCCCTCTGTAGACATATAATACACGTGTCTTCTCTCTCATGGACTTAATTACAATCATCATAATATTGGCAGTTATTATTGCATGAAGGTTAAAAGTTTCATCAGATGTTAATGAGGCCAAGCAAAATGCAGCTATTGTCTCTTTCATTAATTTCCATATTAGCTGATGCTTTTCTCTCCATGGCTGATGGTTACTGGAAATAAGCTGAACTTAGTACATTGTACATCTGAAGTCCAGCTTATTTCCCACTGAGAAAGATGCACTCCTCTAAGTCAGAATAGCAATTATTTTCCTTAAGTGCCTCCAACATATAGATAGTTATTTTCTAATCTCCCTGTGATTTCTGGCTAACAAGTATTAAAAAAGATCATGAAAACTCTCAATTAACAAATGGTAGCTCTGTTCTTGAAAGTGTTTATATAACTAGATAAGGTTTCTGATGGAACTCTTCATGTCCTCTGCCTACTTTCAGTGTGATATAACTTTGCACTGAGATCCTTCCTTCAGTGGTATGGAGTAGAACCAATTTTTAATCAGGGAATAAAGAACATTTATTATTTATTATTAGCCACATTATAAATGTGGCTAGGATCCACATTTGTGGGTAGTTCTAAGTTATTAAATTAAAGGCTAATAGACTTGGTAAGTGTTTAGGCTCACTGTACTCATTCATAAGCCTCTAGGCATTATTAGATTTTAATTTTGCAACACTATGTCAATATAGAGTTTAGAAAGAAGATACATTTACCTTATTTCCTTTAAACTTCAATTAACCTATGTGCATCTACCACTTATTTGAAGGTTACTTGTATTAGTTAGCTTTGCTCTGGTTTAAAAAAAAAAAGTCCCAGATCTTTTCTGGCTTACATTGTGTCTCACAATGAGCCTTAGAGCAACATATTATTTCTCTCCCAAGTTACAGCACCAGCACCTGTAGCTTGGCTCTTGTGGCTCCGCTTCATTTCTAGTTCTGCACTGAAGGAGCAGCTTCTGTCTGGAACATGTCATTCTCATGACAAAGGAAAATGATCTCGGAACTTTAATTTGTAAGTGGCGTCATTCATGTATGCTCATATCCAATTGTCCAAATCCATTCACATGGCCAAAACCAATGTCAATCTGTTGAGAAAGTGTATTCCTCCTACAGGGAAGACTCTTGGCGATTCACAGGGCAATGGGGAAGGATATAATATTCTTCACAGGGAGGTCAGAAGTGAATAATTGGGGACAATAGTAAATCTATAGCAATAACTTATATTGTTTTCAATTTGCCTGGGGTCTACAGATGTTCTGTCTGTTGGAAGGCTGAATACCCAAATACATATTTTAGTGCTCACCCCATACATTTTCTGGTATCATAAACGCAGGCTGAAGTCATTGGTACTACTGGAAATTTCGACTGCTAAACATCTTAGCCTATTGGCAAAATATTTAATTATACTTATTTTAATTAGTTCTCCAATAACAAGATAATTAACTCAATTGATGACAGTCTTGCCCACCTTATAAGCAAAGTGGTTCCTACGAATTGGTATTCTCACTCCCTCTAGCCATAAGTTCCAAGAAGATTGAAACTAATAAAAACCGTTCATACTAATAATGAAATTCCAAGGACTCTGATCTTTGACTATCATCACCCGCAGTATAAGCTGATCACTGTAACTATGAGAAAGAGCATACCTGAGCTAGTTTAATGAGTCTATCTGCTTTTCAGATGTGTGGAAATGATCTAACCTTTTATCTGGTTTTGCTTTTATTTTCCTAAACACATTTATTTATTTTAAGCAAGTCACTTTTTTTTTTCACGAATTGGCTTTTTGAAATTGGGATACATCTTTCAGTTCTATCTGTTTTCATTGTGGTGGTGTTTTAATTTTTTCTCTTATAGGCTATAATAAACTCATAGTCTTAAAATTTTCGAATCTCTGTATTCAGACAGCATGGCTGATTGGTTCACAATCAATCCTGTTCTACTCAGTGTTAGAGACCATTTTCATAGTGAGAAGATCACATGAAAGATAACTTTCATGGCTTCACATTACTGATAGTCTCAGTCATTCACTATCCCAGCAGTGTTCTGACCTCACCTGGCTATGTCTAAGAGCTTTGGAATCTTCAAGGTGAATATCCTACCATCAACCTTATTCACCTTTACATGATGTAGTCTCCTTCTCTTAGGTCTATCTAGCTGACCTATCCTTAGTACATAAATTGGACATACAACCACAATTCCTTCCTCTATGCTTATTGTTTCATAAATACATTTCCTAATATCCTTTTCCTTTCAGCATAGTGGGAGTAGTAAGGCTATGTCATTGAGTTATTTAACTGACAAAAATATGTGTTATTTGCACAAAGCATGAGCACTGATACCCCACTGAGAAGAATAATTTAATCCAAAATGCAACCTCTGTTGTTACAGGGACCATACATCCAATTCACTCAGGTCAATGCTGGTTTATATTTATTGTTTTTACATAACTATTAATAGTGCTCTCTTTCACACTCACAAGGGTACCAGTTTGGAAAGCAAAGTATGTGGCTATCCTATTTATTGTAGATATAGTATCTAATACAAAGCTGGACTTAACCTTGACTTCCTTTTTGTGCATATCTTCTTAGTACTTCCCTCTAAATATAAATCCACACACTTCCCAAGCATGCTCTTTCATTAAAAGCACCAGTCTTACTTCCCCTCACCTTCGCACACAAACTGCGTCATTCTGCAACACACTGAATAGAACCTGAAAAACCTTGTTTATTGTTTGCTTAAAGTTTCCACATTGACGCAAACATATTATGTCGTTGCTTCACCCATTTGAAAGAGGTTCCTCAATTGATTCCAGTATTGATTTATTTTTTGACTTCCAGAAATTGCTGTGACCATCTGGCTAAGTTCACTCTCTTGACTCTTCCCTGAGCTTGAGTCAATATCAAGCTCACAAGTTACGACTAAATATCTGTCTCTTTCCAGTCCCATATTTAAAGAACTAGACCATCTTTCATTGTTGCTATTTTTCCCTTAGGGTATCCCTCATTTTCCTTTCATATATGTAATTTCTATTCTCTAAAACTCAAATCTTTTCATAAATAGGTCCCTTTTTTACTTAACCGATGATGAGTTCTACCATTTTCAAGGCTATAGTACCTACGCATACATTCTCTAATAGGATAGTTTTCTCTATCTTTAAAATTCTTGTATTCATTGTGACCACTGAGGAATAAAAAAAGCGATTGAGAAAATACCCTCCTCCTTCAACTTGCTAACGATTGTGAAACAATTGTTCATGCAAATCCTGACCTATCCCTAAATTTTACCACCTCCACCCAGAAGAGCCTGCCATATCCACCTGTTCCCCAAGCAAATCGGAGAATGAGCCAAAATAATACTCAGACATGAGAGAGGGAATGACAGACTGAGCTGGAGGGGAGAGAGGAGAGGAAGGGAGGAAGCAGTCAGAGTCCAGTGGGCTGGGATCCCAGAGCGGAGTAGTGATGGTGGAGGGAGGTTGAAAAATGAGAGGCTTCAGAGAATGTGGGGTGTAAGAGATTCTGGGAGAAGAGGAAACGAGATCCATTGTTTCCAGCTGTTACGTATTAAATCCCTTTGCTATCCTACAAGAGACTGGAGTAAAAAATATGAATTTCTTTTATTTACTTAAGTATTTATTTACTAATTAACTCACCTGGTTGTATTATATTCTCTTTTCCTCCTTTTTAAAAATTTATTGAAGTACAGTTGACTAACAATATTATATTAGTTTCAGGTACACAACACAGTGATTCAATAGTTTTTATAGATTACATACCATAAGAAGTTATTATAAAATATTGACTATATTCCCTGTGCTGTACATTTACATCCTTGTAACTTATTTATTTTATATCTGGTAGTTTGTACGTCTTAAGCCCTTTCACCTATTTCAGCCCTCCTCCCAACCCTCTCTCCTCTGGTAACCACTAGATTGCTCTCTGGACCTGGAGGATATTATGCTTAGTGAAATAAGTAGACAGAGAAAGACAAAACAAATGAACAAATTAAAAAAACCCAAAAAAACAGTAACAGCCTTATAGATACAGAAAACATTCTAGTATTATATTCTTTTTTTTTTTTTTTAGGCAGCACGGCATGTGGGATCTTAGTTCTGGACCAGGGATTGAACCTGTGCCCCCTGCAGTAGATGCAGAGTCTTAACCCCTGGACCACCAGGGAAGTCCCAAGTATTCTATTCTTTAAATGTGCCTCCATCCCTAGTTTGACTCACAGGGATTACTACATCAATAGCGTTATAGCCACATTAATGTTATTTTGATTTCCAAAAGGCAAGACATTCCAGGTACAGGCTTCTTAGCAAATTTGGGGGCTTTCTTCCAACAATATGGAAAGTTCCCATGTAATTAGGACCCCCATTAAAACTTTACTAACTAATAATGTTCATAGCAACAACTATAATCTGGGTTTCTAAGATCTACTGCTATAATTGGCACTGACTTAAAAGGCAAGGCTCAGCCTAGTTGAGTTCACTTAGCAAAAAAGACAGGATACCCCAGAAAGATTTCTGGAAAGCCAGAGGCTTTCCAACCACAGTTCTTGTTTTGAGTCTGGAGTCCATTCAACAACAAGGAAAAGGGTAAAGAAATTTGAAACAGTTAATATAGAGCCAGCTTCCTAGACTCAAAACCCAAAGCCAAAACTCTAGTACCTTCTAGGACCTCTGTGCAAGAGCCTAAAGAAACTTCCCAAACCTTACAGATGTATTTACTGCTTCAGGATACTGTGCTGCTATCACACAGGCCAAATCTGATTTATATTGAAGGAATGGAGCAAAGTAAGCTCTATCTGCCTTTTATGGGGAAAAAAAAGCTTAAAACAACTAATGAAACTCTGGTTCCATTTGAATGACCAATCTCCCCCTAATCCTTCCAGACCGCCTGCCATGCCCCTGGCCCTGTTCTATAGCTCCATGACCTTGGTAATATAATTGATAGTCAAGGTGTCCAATGAATTGGTTTAGTTGCATCAGTATGCAGGATTTAATAAATAGTTAATTATCCATGACATATTATTCAAAAAGAAAGCATTACCTTGAGTATGCTCACAGCTTTGATGCATGCCAGATGTTCTCCAGTATAACATGCTACCAGACTAATGAGCTGTCAGAGTGTATGTGTTCACTGGATCTGTAGCAGTTTTGCTTTAATTTTAGATATTTTAATTTCTTTTATATTAATGTTCAACGTTTAATGATACAAAGCACTATAGAAACTTAAGACATATAGTTTATTTTCAGTCCCATTTATTTAAGGAATATATTACAAAAACACAGAAAATTAGAGTCGAGCTAGTTGGGCCATAATTGAAACAATGTGGAATCCAAACTGCAGGTTTTTTAATGAAGTAAAACAGGGCAAGGTGGGGATGCTATTCTATTTACCTAAACCAAAAGGGTAAAGATAAACATTTTGCTTGCAATGGAAAAAGGATACTTTGATTTAAAAGCAGTTTGTTTTGTCAGTTTAAAGGCAGTAATTGGATTATCCTCTTGGGAATGTTCTTCACTCTTATTAGCTAATTCCTGTTTTTATTTCAGGTCTCATTTGGAAAGCTGCCTATTCAGAGAATCCCTCTTCAGATTAGGTTATGCTAGTAGTGACCTGGACCTTACCTATTCTCCTAGTTGGTAGTGTCATTTTTGGAATAGTTCACCCCTTTATTTCTGGAAGGTGGTTGATAGATTTTTCTGCACCAGACTGATTGAAATCATCCTCAATCTACTTGAGAAACTTATCGAGAAGAGTAATATATCTGTGCTTTTTCTGTTAGCTCTTTCTTCTCACTGCCTTGAACAAAAAAATAAAAAACAAAAAAACAAACCAAAAAAATCCCTCAATTTGGCAGATTTACTTTTAATTAATTAATTAATTAATTTATTTATTTATTTATTTATGGCTGTGTTGGGTCTTCGTTTCTGTGCGAGGGCTTTCTCTAGTTGCGGCAAGCGGGGGCCACTCTTCATTGCGGTGCGCGGACCTCTCACTATCGTGGCCTCTCTTGTTGCGGAGCACGGGCTCCAGACGCGCAGGCTCAGTAGTTGTGGCTCACGGGCCTAGTTGCTCCGCGGCATGTGGGATCTTCCCAGACCAGGGCTCGAACCCGTGTCCCCTGCATTAGCAGGCAGATTCTCAACCACTGCGCCACCAGGGAAGCCCCTAATATATTTATTTTTAATGGAGATTTTTAAACAATGCATACTTATACTTCATTTGATAGAAATTCAATGAACAGATTTTTGTATGTAAGAAACTAATGAAGTCATAAATTAATCCAAATGAAGAGCCCCCATCAAAGTTTTATAGGTTTTACAGACTAAATTCTGTTCCCCTTCAAATTTGTATATTGAGGTCCTACACCCCAGTGCCTTAGAATGTGGCTGTATTTGGAGATAGGGATTTTAAAGCGGTAATTTAGGTTAAACGAGGTTATAAGAGTGGGGCCCTAATCTAATCTGATTGGTGTCCTTATAACAAAAGGAAGACATGAGACATGAGACAGGCACAGGCCCTGCAGGACACAGTGAGAAGGCAGATAAGGACAGAGGCCTCTGGAGAAACCAAACTTGCTAGCAACTTGATCTGGGACTTCTAGCTTCCAGAACTGCATGTGAGAAAATTAATTTCTTTTGTTTAAGCCACCCAGTCTATGGCATATTGTTATGGCAGCCCTAGCAAATTAATACAGTAGGTAATCACTAATGGCTACCTCATATCTGAAGACATTGACATTTTATAAGATTTAAGTAAATCCTTATGGTAGCTGTCTCTAATTAGACCAATAGATAAAGTTTAATCCAGTACACATCTGAACCATTAGCCCACTTGACTCAAAGCAGAATTCCATTTACAACTTTATCAATCACTATAGTCCAGTCTGTCAAGGTGTAAAAAATTACAAAAAGGGTTTAATACTTAGGAAATGTATATATTATGTTTATTTTCCCTCTGCTCAAATGTTGCTTTAGGATTTCCATATCCTCGGAGATTTAATACAATTTGACTCAAACTCCCAGTTTCACCAGCAGAGAAAATTTAATACAATTTGACTCAAACTCCCAGTTTCACCAGCAGAGAAAATTCACCAGCAGAGTGTTCTCCCTCACACTGCAGAGCTGCTTCTGATTTTTCTTTTCTTTTTCTTTCTTTTTTTTCCCTCTTTTTTTTTGAATTCCCACATGGCTCCTTCACTCTCTTATATCTACCTAGGGAATCTAATCTCTTCCTCCCCCCAGCCAACACCACAACACTGCAGCTCAGAGCATAATCCTAGCCATCACCAAACTCAGTCACACCAGGTATGTCATTATATTTGTAGTTTTACTGAAGATTATTTTCAGGATGATAGGAAGGTGAGTGTTTAGGAGACCTGAGACAGGATGGGGGTTTGGGAATGTGATGATTTATATTATATTACTGACCCTAAGAACACTACTTACTCTTCTGGAAACTCTTACTTGACCTCTCAGCATCTCTATAATGTTCAAGCTCCAGGAAGATGATGCTCTCTGACTTGCATAACCCCTGTCTTCCTCTTTATTTTTTCAGTGTCTTAAGCTATTATCTCTTGGAGGATTTTCCCGATAAGCCAATTTGTCATTCTCACTTTTAACTCTTACTTTATTACCAAATTTAATGTGCTTGTGCATGTAATAACAGAATCTTTAAAAACAGAATCTTGATTACATGTTTTATTAATTTTATCCTCTCTTTGTTCATTAGAATTATGTTGTAAGCATTTCCTAAGATCATTAATTACATTCTAAAGTATTTTCAATGGTTAAAATACATTATTTGAATGCTCCATAATTTATTAACTGTTGTCCTGCAATTGAACATGTTACTGGATCCCTTTTTTTACAATTAAAAATAACACTTATATGAGCAGTTTCAACATAAATCTTTCAGTGAATTTTTGGCTATTTTCTTATAATTGGTATCTAAAAAGAGAACTGCTAGATCAAAGTTATAAAATATGTTATTGCTTTTTTAATAATTATAAAAGTAGTCAATCATTTCCACTAAAAATCAATAGATATTGTAATGTATTATTTTAACTATAACTATCCCTATAGTCCTGTATAAAAAGAATAATATACAAGATGCAATGACTAGCAGCTTATCTTTTATAAATTCTATCTGGGAAAAATTGCCTATATGTTGTTGGGAAAACTAGTAAAGTAGTCTTGTTCAGGCTTCAGATGCAAAAGCAGGCCTCTGACTGACTTGTGACCCCGCCTGGACTGCGTGCCTGCCTGCACACCTAACAATTGTTACTAACAAGTCAAGCAGCACGTACGATAAGAAAGGGAGTGGGTCTTGAAATTTCTTGAGCCCTGGGGACCTGGCCAGTCCCCTGGGGTCTGGAAAATCTTGTGACTCACATGGTGAAATCAACAGCATTTTTACAACTGAACCAGAGCTGCATTTTTGCGCGCAAACTGATGCTATAAGTTTGTGGCCTGGAATTATAAACGGAAGCCCCCAGAACTACAATTTGAAGTCTAACCGGTGGGGTGGATGCACCACCCGGGACCCTTCCCAATTGGGAGTCCAGATTGCTGTCACTCGGGACTTCCCAGCTGCTGTTTGAATCTGGATGAAGGTGTCGGCCCAATCTGGTGAAGTATACTCTGCTATGTCTCTCTAATACTTCTATTTCTCTCTAATACTTTTATTCATCCCCTTCTAATGACTGTATATTGAAATTAAGTTAAATCATCTATTAAAGAAATTAATTAAATCTGTTCAGTTGTGTGAGACGAGTGGTTATTTTGCTGGCGAATCCAACGAACCTTGAAACCAAAAGCAGGCTTTCAGCAATACATATGTGTATAGATAAACAAATATCTACAAATAGAGTGTACATGTATACATTTATATATATATATCAATTTATATATTATATATAAATATATATTTGCATATGTATATGTATATACTTTTTAATATATATGAATAATATCCACTTCAATTTTAAAGCAGCTGTATGCATTTCAATTTATGGAGATAAAAATTTAGCAATTTTATATTGATGAAAATTTAATATATTTCATTATTTTTATTACAAATCTTGCTGCAATTAATATACTTCTACATATAACCCTCTGTACATAGATCTTTATAGCACTTCCTAGAACTAAATTTGCTGGTTCAAAGCATATTCACATTTTAAAATTTAATTAATTTGAACAAATAGCTTTCCAAAGTTATTCAGTTTCTTTCTATTCAGCAGTCTAGGTAATACGTATTCCACTTTTCTTTTTCTACCGGTCATATCCTATATTTTATTACTATTGACACAACCGATGAATTGATGGATAAGAACTTGATAGGAGATTATGTATATATCTTTTCTACTAAGGTAAGCAATATTTCTTAAGTTTAGACACCATTTAATTTCTTCTTATATAAAAATATGTATTCAATAGACATATATACAATACATACATATATACATTTATTAGTCTGATAGGGTATAGTAGTATTGTAAAATTTGGGATCGCACCAACCGTTTTCATGCTGCAGATCAATTTGTGTAGCCTAGAAATTGCCTGTTTCTACTTCCAGGGATTATATTTTTTTTATTGAAACATATAATGAGAGTAAAAAAAATAGAATTCATTAAATAAAATAGTGTGTCACAATAAAAGTTTCCTGGAAACTTTTCATATCCATTATATCCTGTATGTATATAAAAATTATATATATAAAAAATGAAAAAAGTCAATTTAATTTTTAAGACTCAAAATGTCCATTTTTCACAAATCCATGATTGAATAAGAGAAATAAGTTTATTTTAAAGTAAACCTTTAAAGGAGCTTCTATTAAAAAATTCACACTTTACTCACTTTTTTTAATCCAAAGAAAAAGAAATGATCAAGCCTAATTAAGTACTACAAGATAAACTCTAACTTTGAAATAGAGGATGGAAGAAGAATTGTCATAGGAGTTTTGGTTAAACAGAAATGTTTCATAAAGAAAATTTTCCTTGGTGTTTATAGTTCAAGTACTTGAAAAAAAACCAAAACTCTGGGTTGTAAACTTCTGTAAAACTGAAATTATGATTTATAAATTTTTCTACTTCTCAGAGTTTTAGCACAGCATTTCATAGGTGGCACCAAATATACGTTAGAAGAATGAAAGGAGGTAAAAGGAAGAAAGGAGGGAAAGAAGGAAGAGGGGGAAGAGAGAGAGAAGACAAGACAGAAAAGAGGATTAAAATCGATACTTGTTCCATTGCAGGAGACAAAAACAATTATAATATGATGAGACAGTGCTAACATGAAGATAGGCCTGGAAAGCTAAGAGACAAAATGGGCACCTGACTCTGAATATCTATGAAATCTTCCCTGAATAGAAGGCAATTTAACTGATATGTGGCATAGGTAGGAATTTGTTAGATAAGGGGAGTGCATAGCCCCTGGATAGAGGAAACACCATATGTAATAATGCTGAGATGTTAAAAAGCATGGCCAGGTCTTAGGTGGAGTTCCCTGGCAGTAGAGCATGAGATGGGGTCCTAATCAAGTGAATTATCTGGGATGTACTCTCAAGAGAAAAGGAATGAGGAAAGTAGGACAGGGACAGTGGGAGGGGGGGAACCCTAAGAATGTACTTTTCTTAGAGACTATCTTGAATCTTAGCACACAAGGAAGCTTTGGGGACCAAACTGCAACACAGAGTGAGCCCCACCTTGGGGCAATCACTCATTGCCTTCAGTCAGTCACTGGCTGAGGTCTGACTCCCAGTGTGGGATAGATTCCTCCAGGTCTGGTAGCTCCTGTTTGGTCTGGACAGTTCTCTGGGGAAGGGAGAAACTGTGGGTTGTTATTGGCCAACAGTCACAACACCTGTGGGATGGGACCGCCACCTGTATAAAGAATCTGGACGGGACATTCCACCTCCTTCATCACTCAACTCTTACATTAAGTTCCCTCCATTCTGACCAGGCTTTTCCTTGATTCTGGTTTTTCACAATGTCTGGAAAAACTTACGTGATGAGGAAGAGCGGGATCGACTACAGCCCTTCCTGCCGCAATGGCTCTCCAGGTTCTTTCCTCTGCTCATCCTTGCCACCCTCCGCCGCCTGTTTAGGATTTCCCTCAGAAATCGAGATTTCCACTGGGAGACTAGTACTTCGGCTTGGCTAGGTTGCTTCACTGGCCTATCTGGTGGGTTGACCCAGACCTTCGTGAGGGGTCAGCCACTGGACACCACACCCTCATCAAGCTGAGATTACCACACTTGCCTATTTACAGTTAGAACAGGAGATGAGAGCAGCCAGAGATGATTTGGAGGATCATCTAAGTGTAAAACTATTTTTCCTTCATCCTCTTATGCAGTGTCAGTCTTTTCTCCTTATGATGCTCAGGGTCAATTACCTGGACTAGAACATTAACTCCTTTCTTTTCTTGCTGGTTTATTAGCACAAGAAGGCCAAATCGGTTAGATGGTGGCGTTAGCCTAAGGTTCCGTCGGACTCTCACTGTGTCCACCCTGTGGAAGCACCCCTTGTCTGGAAACCAGGAGTGAGGGGCACAAATCCCTCAAGCAGGTCACTGGCAGTGGTGGAGTGGGGTCACTTCTACTTAAACCTATTGTTTTCTAGACCTATGTATTGTACCTTTGGGGACACAGCGCTGTATAAGCCATTGGTTTAAGGTACATATTCTATCTTGAAAGATAGAGCCTATTTTGTGAGGATGTCATTTCTTTACTGGCTCCTCAGCTATGCTTTCAAAATGCCATTCCATTGCTCTGTCAGGAAGCAACTTGGGAATGCAGTATGTGGATGGAGACAATGGATTTCATTATCATGTGCTCGCTACCCCATCTCCTTTGCTGTAAAGTGGATTCCTTGGAGTGAGGAGATGTTATGTGCTGTCCCAGGATGGAGATGAGATACTCTGGAAACCCCTGGATAATGATGGTGCAGACACTGCAGGAAAAAAAAGCAAATTCATCCAAGAATATGTGTCAATCTCAATCAATAAGAAATATTACCTATTTAGGGTAGAAGGGACCTGATATAATCAACTTGCTACCAAGTGGCTGGTTATTCCCCTTGAGGAGGGTATCATACTGGGGATTCAGTTTTGGCCTCTATTGCTGGCAAGTATTTATTCAGCGGCACCAGTAGACAGCCCTTGGTTTGAAGGAGCCCATGCTATAGGGCCTCTACCTCTGCCCCTATAGTACTGATAGTTATGATTCCACTGCATAAGCGCTGGATCGGCCTAGAACAGAGACTGACTGAAATCTACTCACTGGAGAATCTGTTGTCTACTTACTTGTTTAGGGACATTTCTAGTGGGCATTCATTTGTGATACAAAGACCTCTATACTTTGTCCCCATGTCAGTAGGTCCATCTACACAATTCTTTCTCGGGTCTTCTTGTAATCAATATTTCAATCTCATTCTTCCCAGTCCCCTGACGAACAAACTAAGCCAATCTCTGTTGCCAGGTCTTTTCTATCTCCACGTAAACAAACTTAACCTGTACCCATTGGGAGAATTTCCTTCACTGCTCTCTTTCACTTTTGAGAAAGGGCCACATTTGAGAAGAGCTTTAGTGCAAAAGCAGCCCATTTTTAGCTCATACGCTCACACCACACTGACCCATTCATGCACCAAGTTCAGATGCTTTCATCCTTCATCAGCTCCTCATAGGGAGGCCATTAAGGGGTAGATATCAGCTGTGAGAGAGGTACTGGTTCAATATGGGTGGGTGACATGTGGTGCTGGGCACCTGACTTGTGCAACTTGTGTTCGCTAAGTCCTCTTGAGCCCACTTGCATTTTCTGATGGTCTGCTTCTGAGCTCACCCATAATTATGTGGGTCTGACAGTATCAGTATCTACTTCACAGTGGAACGTTTAAGACACATGATCACTTGCTGGCCCATAGTCAGATGCCCTTTCTACTAGGGTCCAGGAGCATGCCAAGAACTGATTTTAAAATGTTGTATAGTTTTCTGCAGCAGTGGGCATCGCCAGAGTCCTAGTGTCTGTCTGCACTTTGACTGTTGTATTAAGACTTGTCAGTATTAGCAAATACTTAGCAAATCCGTATGCCATTTTTTTCTACCAGAGATACCTCAAGTACCCTGAAATCTGTAGGGTTATATGGCCCAAGTGACAGGGCTTCTTATGTCACAGTCTAGAACAGCTACAAATCCTTTTCTTTTTCCTGCCTTATTCAGTCTAGCAGCCTTACACACCAATAAATGGGTGATGGCCGTATTCTACAGTATGGAATACGCTGATATCAAAACCTAAAGACACCTTCCAAGCCTTACGTTTTTTCTTAGTTGTATGAGGCACAAGGTGCAATGACTTAACCTTTACCTTGGTGTGGAATGTCCTAGCATGCCCCAGCTAATTGGACCCTAAGAACTTTACCAATGTGGCAAGCCCTTAAATCTTGGAAGTGTTTGCCTTGCATCCTTTAGAGTAGAGTGTGTTACCAACTCATTCACAACACTTGCAATTTCTTGCTCATCGGTCACAATTAAAGTGATGTCATCAATAGAGTGGACCAATGTGATGCAGATAGTGGGGCAAATTTCTGAAGTAGGAAATGTAGGAAGAAATGGCTTGAACGTGTGGTTCATATTGTACATTTTGAGTTTCAGATGTCAGTGAGAATCAGAGTTGAAGATGTCAAGACATTCTTTCTAGATTTATGGCAAGTAATCAGATTCTATTAGGATAGTTCTAAACATAGTTTCACTAAAGGTATTGAAGAAAATAAAGGGTTGGGTAATAGAAAAATGTCCAAATTTGAGGAATAAAAAGAAAAATAATTTAGTTGTAACCGCACTTACTGAAAGCTTTTTTTTTTTTTTCAATCTCTCATTTTCTTTTAAACACAGAGTCCTCCCTTGCACTATTAAACATAAATCAAAGAACTGAGCTCTTGGATAATGTTGCAGTTTGACAAACTTTCAGAAAGAAAAGCATATGAAGGTTGTCTAGAAGATTCATTAGCTAAACTCACCAAGACAACCATCATAAAAAATCTGTCATGCGCTGAAGAGTATTTAGAACAATGGCTTTAACCTTTACAGAACAGGTCATTTTACTTTATTTTATTTTTGAGAAACAAAAAGAAGTATAACTATTAGATAAAAAGGAGAGTAATTTTTTAAAATGAGATGTAATTTCCAAAACATCTTTTGAGATGATAGGAATAGCAATCTTTAATTATGGTTGGCATTTGAACAGAAATACTGGTACACCAATTTAATCAAAAGCAGATGTTCTACTTTTAGTGCTTTTCCAAAATGAGGGAAGATGACAATAGTAACTTAGTAAGAAAAATAATAGGAAATGTAATATCTTACTAATATTCATTTTATGCAGATGCAGACCTTGCCATGGGAAGATCTTTTGTTTAAACTAGGCTTAATTACTGTAATAGTTTCCTAATTCTGCTTTCCTTGAAGTCATTCCAGAAGTTTAAGCTCTTGAAAAAGATGCTACTCATTTTCCATTTTTTTTCCCTTCCCCACCCACAGTGATGCTTTTACACTTTGTTCTAAATATCTTAGACGGATCTATGACAAATATATTAGGCATACATCTCACACATCAGATTATCATTAATTCCAGAATTACTTGAGCATCAATTTTCTAGTTTCAGGGTTATATCTTGCTTTTCTTTAATTCTTCTCAGTTTGAATTAGCTTCCTAAAGCCAGTTAGAGGTCATAGGAATTCATTGGAGTGGCTTTTCTAAATAGCTCTGTCATTTACTTCTGAAAGGAACACAGTGTTTAGTCAAAGTCCTCCTGAAAATGTAAAAAGATCTGTTTAGTATAATCAGAATCTGTTTTTTTGTTTTCTTTGTTTTTTTTGTTTTTTCCTCTTGTCTTTGGCATCTATCATTTTTTATCACTTCACTGTTCATTTGCAGCAAATGGTGAAAAGATAAATTAATGAAAACAATTTTAATAAAAACATTTTTACATGCAACTCAATTGAAGCAATGAGATGTCTTGAATCTATATCTGTATTTAAAGACATACAAAAACAAAAAGCTAGCGAGCTTAGTACATTTTCATCCATCATACAAAAGAACAGGCAACACAAAACCTTTAGTGTATTTGCCAGGTAATGTAAAAAGCTATTTAAAAAGTTATGTATTTATTTTGAATAAATGAATCATTTAATTCCAGCTATATGAGTAGTACTGTACATACATTTTTTAAGTTATATTTTTAAATGTATAAAAGACTAAATTAGAAGAATTTGAATAAATAAGTTATTTTGAGTTCTAATTACTGATAACATCATGCCAAGAACTTTAATAGCTCGATAATAAAAGAGTTGGGGGCATTTTTGATATTTCATTGTTAAAGAGCATTCAGAGATTTATGAGGGATTTTTATTCACACAGAACTTTGGGTACAATAAAAAGTCAATGTTTTTGGATGATGGTAATAGGTAGCGTTGACTATATAATTTATCATCAACCAGCAAAGCTTCAAAAATTGAACAGGCTTTAAAAATATAATACAACTATGAAATATTTATGTCTTGAGTAAATTTATTTATATTTATTAACTTATAACATATTTGCTTTTAAAAAACTATTACCAAAAATATCTTTTTTTTCTACACATCCACACCTTGTCTTACTAATGAGCCACCAAACAAGCCATATTTCCAAGGGTAACCTTTGTTGACATTTCTACAAAAAGGCTCACATAAAGAGAGAATTGTGGTCTCAAGTAATCTTATAGACATAACCAAGCTTTAAAGTGGGACTACTGGAAAAGACCACCAAAGAAGCTATATTTTCAAAGTGGAGTTCTACCAAACCCATTTTCGCTTATTTTAATGCAAATATTACTATAACAATTAAAAAATGAAAACAAAAAGAATAATTTCCAAATTATATCGTCCAGACTATTCCAACACATATAAAGTGGGGATCCTCCTGGCCAAACTTGGATTTGTATGCCCCCAGCAATCAGATAAAGAATGACATATTTACATTTCATCAGGATAAATAGCCAGAGAAGAAATTTTCATATTCTCTAAAATGTAAAGTTTTGTTATAAATGAATGAATTAATATTTTATTTGAAATATTCTTAATCATGACAAGTAGGCCAAAAGTACATTAAGAAATAATTTTCGAGGTTTTAGTACGCAATGTGGTGTCTTTTCTTAGATGAACACAAGTTATTTTTCCTTTTCTGATTCATGTAAAAAACTTTTACACATATTTTCCTATGCAAAATTTGAGAAATAGTAAATGGATTAAAAATTTATATTGTTAGAACAATACATCTCAATCTTTATCTTTTACTCATGGGGAAAAATTGAATTTCAATAAAATAATTTTATAAATGGTAAAATATGATTAATATTCAAAACAAAAGATATTATATTGAAATCACGCTACCTCATTTGGCTTATATCAATAAACTCAATAATCTATCTTCTTTAATTATATTTGATTACAATTTATTTTAACAGCCACTTCTCTATTTTTCCCTCCCATTCATACACTCAAAGCCAATGTCACTTTTGATACCAAGCTGTCAAGGACAGCTAATGTCCATAATTATCTATGACAGGAAAGTCATCCTAGCTAGAAGGCTAACACTTGCGGTAGACTCATCTTCACTTGTCTAACTGAAGAATCATAGCGTGTGTGTTCCCTGCGGTTGTTGTCTGCATATACTGATTATACGTAGTGTAGTAAGTTTTTATGTATTAGCCATTTCCCATATCATTTAATAATTATCAAAGGCCTAGAGTTTCAAAAATTAAATTCTAAGTGTAATGTTGCTCCTGTTACACAACTTGAAAAAATATTTCTCGGGCACCATTTGATTTTTTTTTTTCTTCTAATTTTATATGTGTGTGTGATTTTTTTTTTTTAACATCTTTATTGGAGTATAATTGCTTTACAATGGTGTGTTAGTTTCTGCTTTATAATAAAGAATCAGTTATACATACACATATATCCCCATATCTCTTCCCTCTTGCATCTCCCTCCCCCCCCCCTCCCTATCCCACCCCTCTAGGTGGTCACAAAGCACCGAGCTGAACTCCCTGTGCTATGCGGCTGCTTCCCACTAGCTATCGGTTTTACATTTGGTAGTGTATATATGTCCATGCCACTCTCTCACTTCGTCCCAGCTTACCCTTCCCCCTCCCCGTGTCCTCAAGTCCATTCTTTAGTAGGTCTGCCTCTTTATTGCCGTCTTGCCCCTAGGTTCTTCATGACCAGATTTTTTAGATTCCATATATATGTGTTAGCATACGATATTTGTTTTTCTCTTTCTGACTTCACTCTGTATGACAGACTCTAGGTCCATCCACCTCACTACAAATAACTCAATTTCATTTCTTTTTATGGCTGAGTAATATTCCATTGTATATATGTGCCACATCTTCTTTAGCCATTCATCTGTTGACGGACACTTAGGTTGCTTCCATGTCCTCGCTATTGTAAATAGAGCTGCAATGAACATTGTGGTACATGACTCTTTTTGAATTATGGTTTTCTCAGGGTATATGCCAAGTAGTGGGATTGCTGGGTCATAAGGAAGTTCTATTTTTAGTTTTTAAAGGAACCTCCATACTGTTCTCCATAGTGGCTCTATCATTTTACATTCCCACCAACAGTTCAAGAGGGTTCCCTTTTCTCCACACCCTCTCCAGCATTTATTGTTTGTAGATTTTTTGATGATGGCCATTCTGACTGGTGTGAGATGATATCTCATTGTAGTTTTAATTTGCATTTCTCTAATGATTAATGATGTTGAGCATTGTTTCATGTGTTTGTTGGCAATCTGTATATCTTCTTCGGAGAAATGTCTATTTAGGTTTTCTGCACATTTTTGGATTGGGTTGTTTGTTTTTTTGATATTGAGCTGCATGAGCTGCTTGTAAATTTTGGAGATTAATCCTTTGTCAGTTGCTTCATTTGCAAATATTTTCTCCCATTCTGAGGGTTGTCTTTTCATCTTGTTTATGGTTTCCTTTGCTGTGCAAAAGCTTTTAAGTTTCATTAGGTCCCATTTGTTTATTTTTGTTTTTATTTCCATTTCTCTAGGAGGTGGGTCAAAAAGGATCTTGCTGTGATGTATGTCCACCATTTGATTTTAAAACAGCAATTCAATTAATATTTATTCAATATATTTAAAAACACTTACAAGGATAATCTGCATTAAATACTTCTGCTGTGGTTCGGAACTAAATACATTTTATTCTAAAAGGAAAACGTTGCTGTAGAAAAACTGTAAAACATGGAATTAAAGAATCAAAATTAGCATAAGTCTACTAGCCATAAAAAAACACTGATAATATTCAGTGTGGGTCATTTTTATAGATAAAAAGTTATTATAATTTATTGGGATACGTTTTTATGTCAAAACACATGTAAAATAAGTTAAAATATTCCATATAAAGAGAATTAACCTGCAGCGTCACTTTTAAATACTCATTATTCTGAAATACCATCATTTGTTTAAAAAAGTACTCCAAATTTGTTGAAGATATTTGTAATTCTTTGCTACAATAAGTAACTTTAAGATAAGGAACCTTTAGATTTAAGTCTTTGTCCACATTTTATGTATATTTTTACAACATGTTCTTAAAATTGTACATACAAGAATGTACAAACTTTTTTTTTGCTTATATTGGTATTCATGTCACAATGCCTTTATGTGAACCTGGCCCTTTACCTGAACCATACTCAGCATAGTGTGTGTATGCATATGTATCTGGTAGTATAATACAAAAAAAATGTTGTCTCCACTGTTATTTTCCTTTCTTTGAAAACTTAAATTTGAAATTGTTTTATATAGTCTTCTTTAGGAATAGACTATATAGTTTATGTATTTTGTTATTAAGATACTCTTTTACTTTTTTACTAATTTGTAGAGCTTCTTCATGTATCAGGGAAACACACACTATACTTTTAATGTATGTTGTAATCAAGTATTTCTCCAGCTTCCTCTAAATTTAGTTTACCATTTCTCAGATATGTAGAAATATTTTTAATTTATGTGTCGTTTATCTTCTTCATGCTCTTTGATTTTGGAGTCGTGCTTAGACAAATTAGAAATATACGTGTCTCTCTGTTATTTTACAACTTTACTTTAAAGTTTAGGTCTTTCACCAATTGAAATTTATTTTTGTTATATTTGTTTCACCTGTTTTACTCAGGTTTAGAGCCGTTCCTGGAATTTTTGAGTCCATAAACTCTGTTAACTTCTGTAATAGAATTGCATACATTTTTTCATATATCATTTTGTGTATCTTATACTTTAGAAAGCTCTCTTTACATTATATAATTTCTTCAAAAAAGTTTAAGCCACTGACTAGTATATATAACCTGTTTCATATTTTTATATCCCATCCAATTTACTTGAACTTTACATAATACAGAATACAAAAAAAGTAAAGAAAGAAAAGATGAAATTATATTGCATGTACTGTTTTGAGATAAACTTTGTCAATGGCTGCAAAGAGGCAGATACTCATTTCTGTAGAGAAGGTGAATAGGACTGAGACTCTGGCACAAGGACTTGAGGTTGCCTGAGTATATAAATCTAAGAAATATCAGTGTTCATATCCTGCAGTTAGTCATAATGCTGGTCTGACAAAGACTAAATACATTGGAATAGTAGCTTTTTGGACCATTATGTAAAGATTCACTTTCATAGGAGGAAGCACCTGATTGTCAAACTAAATATAAGATATATTCTAATCTTTTAAAACCACTAAAATTATCTCATAAAACATGGTTTTAAATAACTTTTAAGTATGTATTTATGTTAGAGTCAATATGAAGCTAAATGTATTGTTCCAATTATTATAAATATAATATGAAATTAATTTATATTTTACCCTGATTTTCTGTGAACATCATTTTTAAAAAAAAAAAAACCCTCAGGCTCATTTTATTTCTGATTGTCTTTTCTCTGTAACTTGGTAACATCTGTCAGTGGAGATTCCCCAGGGAAGACAAGCTGTTTCCCAATCCTGAGTAATTCACCTAGGCAACAGTGGGATGTGGGTGGGCACCGTCCTCCAAATTGGGATTAAAGTGCTTGGCTCTTAAGGACTATTTCCATGCCCCCCCCACCTCAAAACAGAATTTATCATTCAAATTTGCATTGACTTGCCTCAAAAGATGCCCTGGCAGCTTCGATGGCTCTTTTCTCCTAGAATCTATATCCTGCCCGCAGGAGCCAGAAGCTCCCCTGTTCTGTTTTAGTCATTCCATGTGTGGAACTCTTGGAACCAAGATATATAGTTATAAACATACATATATAATCAGCACTTACAACTATTCACATTCTCAAGGAGTCTTATGTCTGGATGAATGATTCTCCAGCTATCAGGTCAAGAGCTAGCGTATAAAAGATAAACAATTGAACCTGTGTTTAATGAATTTCCCCTGGATCTTACAAAGTTATGGAAGGAAGAAAGAAGCAATCCTATGCTACCTTTCCTGCATTCAGGGTCACTCATTTGAAATTTATTTTTATAAGTACACTCCTTCCGCCATCTCAATGCCTTGGCTCTTTCTGTCCTCTCTTTAGATAAACTTGAAATAATTTATTACATAACCTTAAAATGACCACTGAACAGTCTTCCTAATTCACTTTCACATCCCCTGGGTCTGTTTCCTTTCCCTGCTCCTCTCATCTTTTCTCAAAATTCGGGAGGCAATATGTAGTAATTACTGGGAGTCCTAGATTTTCCCAAGTACTGAAAGAGAGGCCTATGCATCGCGGAACACACAACTATGCAACTCAGTTGGTATCTTTAACTTTCTATTTAATTGCTCTTTTTTATCTGTAAGGATTAAGTCTTGACCCACACTTGTAAAGAATTATTTGGAGAAGCTTCTAAAGCAGGCTATCAGCTACTTTCTTCTACAACGTTAATGGTGATTCTCCACAATGATTCTCACAGTTACTGAAGTGAGTATCACAATGTAAACTGAGGAGTCTGGCTCCTGGTTAAAAATCTATGTGCTATATATGGAATCTAAAAAAAAAAAATGTTTATGAAGAACCTAGGGGCAGGACAGGAATAAAGACGCAGACGTTGAGAATGGACTTGAGGACACGGAGAGGGGGAAGGGTAAGCTGGGACAAAGTGAGAGAGTTGCATGCACTTATATATACTACCAAATGTAAAATAGCTAGTGGGAAGCAGCTGCATAGCACAGGGAGATCAGCTCAGTGCTTTGTGACCACAAAGAGGGATGGGATAAGGAGGGTGGAAGGAAGATGCAAGAGGGAGGAGATATGCGGATATTATGTATAGGTATAACTGATTTACTTTGTTATACAGCAGAAACTAACACACCATTGTAAAGCAATTATACTCCAATAAAGATGTTAAAAAAAAAATAAAGTAACTGAGAAAGAGAAAAAAAAAACTATGTGTGATTTTTTCAGGCAATTACAAAGGCTTTACCTGTCATGCCTCATGGGGAAAAGCTGTTGTTCCCACACCAGGCTTGGTGCACAGCCGATGCACTGCGATCTCTGAGGACAGTTGCAATCAAGGACTCAGGCCTCTGCCAGTCATGCTGGTGACGTATTTGCCTTCATAGCCCCTGTGCCTTCATTCCTGGGTCTCTTTATCTGAGGCTTGGGCAGAGGTCCTCTTCAAGCATCTCCCACTGAGGCCTCCTTATGGTGGGAGGAGGGGCAACCTTGAAGCCACTTTTCCCCACTCTGACTCAGTTCCCAGGACTTTTCCACTCCTAACCCTTCCTCCTTGACCTCCCTGCTGCCCCTACCCCACGGTCCAGAAACCTGCTGCAGCCTTTTGTTTGGGGCTCCTTCAACAGTGGGATGACCCACTGCCACTCAACCTACATGCCATTCCATGGAGTAAAGTGGAACAGGGGGAGTCAGCACTCCCTCCATTTTTAGATTCTTGTTTATACCATGGCTGTAGTGATTAAAGATTAACTCTTTTATTTTTGACTTGTTGCTTTAATTGGCTACTCCAACACCTGGTAGCTCTCTTCTCTTTCTCCCAGATGAGTTGAGCTCCTGATGTGAACATCCACCATTTTTAGGATGAAATAGCAACACATTAAGACGGGATCAACAGAAGCAATTGACCTTGATGCCAAAAACATTTAGCTCACAAGGACTCAGCATCATGGATCGCTAATTCTCATGGATTTTCAATATACACTTTAGCCATCTGTTACTATACCAGTGGATATGGTATCAATTGGGAGTTTTCTTATATGACTGAAACCTATCAGTATTCCATTTTTTCCCCCTTCTTATTTGTATCGTATTTCTTCTTTCCTTGGAAAGAAGAAATAAATCATTGCCAATTCCCTTGGCAATTGACCTTATGCCAAAAATTATTTAGCTCATATAGAATCAGGTGATGCATGTCATAGAAACTGAGGGAAGAGAGTCAATGCTATTGCAGAATTAATATAAAAATATTTCTCTAGTAGATTGTGAGGAATTCAAAGGGCAAATCACACTTGTCTAATTGTAGACCATGGCTAGTATTGATAGTTTAGTTAAATGCTTCAGGAATGTTCTTGGCATAAATATGAATATAATATAGTCTTTAAAGCATACATATTTCTAAATCTTACCAAATATTGATTTCTCTCATATAGGAGTTCAATAAACTTTACAAAATCATAATTATGGTATAATGTCTATGTCTATGGAAAATATTCACAAGATTACACATTTTAATTACATGAAAATCATTTTCATAGTCTCATATTACCTATAAAAATTAATAAAATATTTAAATGTAGATTTATATTGTTTCGATAATTTAATCCAATAAAAATTATAAAATCATGAGAAGGTAAGTTTCTAGTTTTGAAATGATTTTTGTTCCACTAATGTGTATGTGTATTTTTGTATTCTGATCATGACAGCTACTCTAAGAATATTATTTGTAAAACTATTGCACTGTGATTCACAAATTATCATTTGTGATGATCGTAGCAAAGTTAAATATGAAATTGTGACAGAGAAAAATGATAAATTCTAATTTCTGGTTGGTCTGTTTCTGGGATTTTGTTTGAAATCTTTCACTTTACTCTGTTAATGACTTTGAAAAAATAATTGTTTTATTAAACACAGTTTATGATGAAATTTTTAAAAATCAGGAAAGACAGAAGATATTATAAACTGAAAAACAATCATTAGAAGAGATGAGTGGGAAAAATGTATTTGAAGAAGAAAAGTGTATTAGTATGTATAATTTTGCTTCTAATTAGGGCAGATAATGTATTGCTTATATTTTGATGTTTTAGCTTATACTCTTTTTCAGAAAATATCAACCATAACAAATGAATATATTTATTTGTATATATAAAATTGAGATCCTTGTTCTTTTGTTCTTATATCATTTCACAGGAGAAATTTCTCCGTCCTGAATTTTCCTGTTTCTCTCTTTCCTTTTCTCATGTGAATTAGAGTATTGTTTTTCAAGAGAATCTTACTTCTTTCTGTTAGTTTCAAAGTTTCATTTTATAAGAAAAGAAGGAGGGTTTTAAATTATTAATACCTGAGCCAATTTCAGGGAGTAAGTATTGTCTTGATAGAAAGAATAGACTCTGAATACAGAGAACACAAAAGTGAAAATAGGAGGTAAAAGAGAAAATTGGGGAAAATTAACTGAGTGCAGAAGAGAACATGGTTCAGATTGATGTGAACCCAGTAGGTTATTCTAGGAGAATTTGATGGTGTTCTAGAATGTAATTGAGAAGACAGTCATCTGTTCACCTAATCAGACAAGTGACAGGTGTGGGAAGAGACAGACAAGTCATGACAGAATATATAAATTCTTCATGTAAATTCTGGAGACTCAAAGAAATGGCTAAGAGGAAAGAAGCACATGTAGGTATTAAAATTTAAAAATTTCTTGAAGTTTTAAAGAAAGAAAATCACAAATGTTATCTAACAGAGTAGGAAGTAAATTATAAAACTTGTTTCTTTCAGAGTGTTTCAATTCAAACATTCTAGATAAAATTTAAACGTTTGGAAACCATCAGTATGACGGTTCTCTAACAGATGAAGGAAGCCTTCAATGTTTTCTTGTATAATTCACTGACTGTTTAGAGGCACAAATACTTTCTAACAAGATTTTGAATTATTTGGATACACAGGACCAGGATGTATTCATATTTCTGTCTTTACCACTGTCTTATGCAACGTGGAAACATACTAAGTGATGTAGAGGTTATTAAAATCTCTTTGGAGTATAAAGCAATTAAATTGAACATTTAATTTTAAATCATGAATATTTAAATCACTAAAAATATCTGACTTTTTTTTTTTACATTTTCAGCCAACCTTACAGCCTTGAATAAAATATACTTATTTAACAAGTTCAGCTTTTAAGAGTTTTGAAAATGTACCAAACTTTCTTTGATATAGATATTTGATATAGGAATCATGCAAATTCTCAAAATTTATCTTTCTGGCATTTAAAAAATATTAGCAAGTAATACAGTGGTGGTATGTGGAAAATGATGACACATGGATGGTGATGCCTGTATGTGTGTATCCCACACACTTTATTCTTGTTTCATGAAGTGGTCAGATCACTTTTTCAGTATGTGAAAGTATATACATTTTATGATTAATTCAAGTAGAATCAGATTAAGCTAGCTTTGGAAACAACTCCTTATCTCTTATTTATAGTGAATGTTTATACTAAAAAAAGTCTTATAGAATAAAGCATGATATTAATATAATTAAAGTCTTGAGTTTTATCTCTAGCATAGTTAACTTACCACTGTTCAATGGCCCTAGTCAGAATAATTAACCTCATTAACATGAGACAGAGTGCTTCCAACTTATGCCCTTGATCACAAGGAGAACACTGATGACACAGGAAAGAATAGTATAAATTTACACACAGTTGGGGATTTTTGGCAAAATCCTTATCGGCAGTTCATCGATTCTATTGCCTTCATCTACGTAAAATTGAATTTTATGTTTCAGAAAGGCACAATTTAACGTAAACATTTATGTAGGCAGGATGATAAAAACATAAAATAAAATTTGACATCAGTATAATGAAGTATTTAAAAGCAGAACATTTGGGGCAGGCAGACGTGGGTTTCAGCATTGGCTTTGCCAGTTAATTTCTTTGTGAGCTTGAGAAAATTATTTACTGTCTCCAAGATGTTTCATGGTAAATGAGGATAATAATAGCTCTTTTTGTTATTGGGCTGTTTTCTTATTTAATAGTTACAACTGTATAGTGAATTTAAATGCTTAGTATGGTTTTTGGCACTTGGAAAACACTCAATAATTATTAACTAAATTAGTACCTACGTTCAAAAATGATTTAAATGTTGTAGAATTTACTTGTGTGCACTTTGATAGAAACACAATGCCATTCAACATAAAGACAAGAAATATAGATATCAACACAATAATAATTATTATAAGGTGTGTCGATAGATTAGTAAACTCACTAGACTCACTCTTATATTAAGATCCTCACTAGATTGGAATCCTACGAATAGAAGTTATGTGTTTAGTTGTTTATCAATCCCTAAACCAAGCAGAGTGCTTAATATATTATAGTTTAAATATACATATTTGTTGAATGAATGTGTTTTAATCATTCTTAGATTTTTACCTTTTAGAAAATATAGACAAATAAATCTCACTTATAAATAAATTTTAAATATTTAAGTCACTAGTTTTCCTCATAGAAGAATAAACAAATTCTTCACTCTGATGTTTCTCAAATTGTTTTTAGGAATTGCCTAAATATATTTTATCATAAGATGATGTTATAAATATGCTTTAAAAATAAAAGTTCAAAAATGCATTACTGCTAAATGTGATTTTATGGTGCACTATAACTTATGGCAATGTTCCCTTCCTAAATTGCTTCTTTCAAACCCCGTAATAATATTAGCCAATTTCTGACAATTGTTTGGAGAAGGTGTTGAATGGATGATAAAATTACTAACAAAACTTTTACCTAATGCGAATCACCCTTCTTGGTTTTGGAGATCTTACTTTTAATACAATCCCACAGAGAAATTGAAGATGATTGAGTGGCTTGTCAAGAAGCTCCTCTGGCACCACCTTTTCTAATTTTCTTCCATTTTTTTTTTTAACTCTTTCAGTTTGAGTTAATGTCTAAATTTGTAAGAGAATTGATGAGGTATTTTGTCATGTAATCTTTTCAAGAAGCAGCTCTCTGTATTAATCATTTGAATTTGCCATATATATATATGTGTATATGTCAAAATCAGTTAACATGCAATGCAGAAATATAACTACAAATCACAGTAAATTAAATAAGTTAATGGGGTAGGGCTTCCCTGGTGGCACAGTGGTTAAGAATCCGCCTGCCAATGCAGGGGACACGGGTTCGAGCCCTGGTCCGGGAAGATTCCCACATGCCGCGGAGCAACTAAGCCCGTGAGCCACAACTACTGAGCCTGCGCGTCTGGAGCCTGTGCTCCGCAACAAGAGAGGCCGCGATAGTGAGAGGCCTGCGTACCGCGATGAACAGTGGCCCCCGCTTGCCGCAGCTAGAGGAAGCCCTCGCACAGAAACGAAGACCCAACACAGCCAAATAAATAAATAAATAAATAAATAATAATTAAAGGTGCTAATAATTTTTTAAAAAAATAATTCTTGATTCCTTTCCACTTATCAATGGGTTTTATATGTCTGAGACACTGCTTAATGTTTCTCAGGTCAGTTTAATTAATAATTCAGTTATAGCAAAGAGTTCTAAGTTTATAATATTTCTGACACTTTATGTATTGCCTGGTAGCAGAGTGATCTTCCCTGTTTATTTTTTATCATTTTGACTTATTGATTTGGTGTTTTACTCTTTAATATTTGTCTTCAAATTTGAAAATCTGAGCGTACACCTCCTCTTGTAGATGCTGTGTAAGTGGTCTCCTCACCAACTCTGTGTAAACTTGACTACTCCATCCTCCTAACAACCTCTATTTCCATCCTTAGTGTAAGTTTTCCATTTTGAAAACAATAGAAAATTTTTAAAAATTTGTACTCACTTATGGAATGACTGATTATTAGTGAAACGGCTTTTAGAAACATCGCAAAAAACAAAGAATTTTGAATTGTAAGAACGTTATCATAGACACCAAATGCATACATGTTAATTTGCTTTTCCAAAGAATTCTATTTTATTAAAAACAATTTATTCTTATAAAACCATGTTGAATTTCTACCAATTTTTATGTTTCTATTCAATTGTTTTACATATTCCTGAAGTTTTCCCAGCAAACACTTGGTCTGTAGTTCCCAGGATCCTCTTTTGATCTCTCCTAATGACTACAAGTTATATTTAAAAATCTCAATTAATTTTTCAGTGCACTGGATAACTATACCAATGAATAGTTCCATTTAAGTTACTTTCAAACTATGGGACTGGTACTTACAGCAGCATAATTAGTCTTTGACAGTAATGTAAATTAAACATAAAACATCCCAGGTAAATATTTTTTATGGTTTGATTTCGTTTTCAACCCTGTCTACTACAAATGATAACAAAACAGTTGGACCTCGAGTTAATGTCTTAAGATTATCCAATATTTAGTATCAAAAAACAATTGGAAATTAAATAATATTTCTAATATGTGTTCATTTCCTATGACTGCTGTAAACAAAACAAATTTATTCTCTTACAGTTCTGGATATCAGAAGTCCAAAAGGAGTCTTTATGGGCTAAAATCAAGCTGTTGATAGGGCCAGTTCCTGCTAGAGGTTCCAGGAGAATCCATGTCTTGCCTCTTCCAGTTTCTAGAGATTGCCCGCCCTCCCTGGCTACACCACTCCAACCGCTGTCTCCCTCCTTACATTGCCTTCCTCCTCCTTTGACTTTTCTTACCTCCCTCTTTAAGGACTTCTGTGATTACATTTAGGGCCCACCTCGATAATCTAGGATAACCCCCCCATCTCAGACATTTAACTTGATGTCCCTTTTACTATGTAAAATATTCATTTGCAGGATTCAAGTTCCAGGGATTAAGATGCAGATGTCTTTGGTGGGGTTGGAGGGAACCTTACTCATTTTATCACACTCAATGTTACTTAAAGTATAGGTTATGTGGGTATCACTTATCACAAAATGTATTTGACTGGCATTCTATGAAAATATCTTCCAATTATAATTGATATTGTACTTCAATATTTATAGAGTGTGCATTATGTCACTAGATGCTGTAAGATACAATAGGATTTTCCAGAACAAAAGTGAGATTCCATGATATTTACCGTAGTTTCAGAGTTATTCCCGATTTATTTATATCTAAGTATTTCTTACTTATGTCTAGTATGTTTAGTAATTTCATATTAATTACAAAGTCAACTTACTAGTTAGGTGTTATATGATATAGTAGAATCATTATGGGGTTTACGGCCAAACAAACTTTGTTTGCCTTATGACCTTGATTATCTGGTTGTTTAACTTCCCTATGCCTCAGTTTCGTCTTTTGCAAAATAAGGATAATAGATACTTTTTCTTTCTTTTTTTTTTAAAGGAATTCCTTTTATTTTTATTATTTATTTATTTATTTATTTATTTTTGGCTGTGTTGGGTCTTCGTTTCTGTGCGAGGGCTTTCTCCAGTTGTGGCAAATGGGGGCCACTGTTCATCGCGGTGCGCGGGCCTCTCACTATCGCGGCCTCTCTTGTTGCGGAGTGCAGGCTGCAGACGCGCAGGCTCAGTAGTTGTGGCTCACGGGCCCAGTTGCTCCGCGGCATGTGGGATCTTCCCAGACCAGGGCTCGAACCCCTGCCCCCTGCATTGGCAGGCAGATTCTCAACCACTGCGCCACCAGGGAAGCCCCGAAATAGATAATTTTACAGATTTTTTTTAAGGATAAAATGAAATAATTTTGCATAGCCTCTGCCTTTGTTTTCTGGCATATGAGAAATGCTCAGTGCCTGTTAGGTCACTTACCTGTAGGATATGAAAGACTGTATAATAAATTTGCTTAATACAGCATTCTTAAATTATTATGATACTCTTCTTCCACACTGTCATCTGCAAGTAAAACTAAACTAAAATATCTTGGCATGTAATGTATGTTAGTTTTGCATAGTTTTCATGCAATGTTAGTTTTCATTCAATGTTCTACATTGATACATAGAAAATATGATAAAAACCTATACTACAAAAATAAATAACTTCGCATTATTTGCATTATTAAATTTCAGACTATCACATGGGAAGAATCACAATGGAATTTATGTTGAATAACCAAGCATAGAAATTGGTAGGTGAGCACAGATATATAGATGTAACTTTAATTACATCTGACCCAGGGCTTCCAAAAACCATCTACCTGTAGATGTCAGGCAGCTCATAAGAGGTTCTGCTCTTTCACTGTGCATCACGGTGACATCTGTTTCTTCAATTAATACCTTAAAATTTTAACTGTTTTAGCAATGTATTTCTAGAAAAAACTACAAATAAGAATCACTTAAAGGAATTTTAAAGGGAGGAATTAAAATAATTCAAGAGATGGAGTATTCAATGACAAGACACTTATATGATTATATGGTTTTTCAGTCTGGAAATAAAGAGACCAAAAGAATATCATTGATGTCTCCAAAATTTAAAAAGAGAGAGAGGGAGAGAGAGAAGTATTGTCATAGAAAGCACAAAATTCTTAAAAAAATTTCCAAACTACTAAGATTTACTATTTATTCAAGATGTAGCTCAGAAGACAGCTACACGAAGTTCCTTTTGTGCTCTTCTATCCCTTTGTTCTTCTACCTCCAGTAGACTGGTTTTCCATATTATTAACCAAAAAGAAAAAAAATGCTTTTTGCTTATATCTTTCATAGTATTATTAGGCAAGTTTCCTAAGCTCTCAAATTGCCATTTTTTCCCTAATTTCTAATACACTGCTTGATTCATTGCATGAACTAAATAATGTTCTCTGAAGAAAGTGATATAGGCATGAATGCAGGAGCAATCCTTAAAATATGACACTGTGATTTTACAACTAAAATAAATACTTATTATTAAGTAAATATTGTAGATTGAAATCACTGAAAAATCAAGGAACATGCAGACATATTATTGTGGACATTATTATTATTGATACGTTGGAAATAGCAGTGCCATAGTTCTATGTTTTTAGAAGACTAATGATAGATTAGCACGGTTTTCTGGGAATATTTCAAGTCAACAGCCAGTACAAAGGAGGTAGTCTGAGGAAGAATGGCATTTTTTGAAGTTTTTATAGGATTTGATAAATGAAGGAAGATAAGATACTTGACCTAAAAAGCAATAATATTATTATGTGATTTTATCGTTCCAATAAAATTTATGGTGAAGGCTATAGCATGATTTTTCTATTTTTCAGTAATTCATTTTGGCACCAGATGACATGTATAATAAACAATTGTGACTTAGATATAATCACATAAAATTTCAAAGTCACAACTAAAAATAATTAAAATAAAACTAATGTAATTGTACTATAAAAAATCTGAAATTAGGTAACTATTTCAGTCCTCAGCATAAACAAAGCAACACAAAATATCTGCCATTTCAATAAATGAGAAAAAATATAATCTGAATTGAGGCATTATGTTTAAATTGTTTTATGAGAAGAATACTTGGTTTAGAATATTTATCCAAAATAATTGTAGCTTGAGATAAATACTGGATTAAATCACCTGAAAAAAACAATTATCTCCATCATAATTTTCCTTTTCCCCTATTATTTCAATCCTACTGTGTATGTTATAATAAGGAATGGGCTCAGACCCAAATGGGTGGTGAGTGGCCAAATGGCAGTGTGTCCTTTTTTCCAGGTACTTTCAAGGCTGAGTCAGGATCTATTTTTTCCCTATAGTCATAATTGCATTCTCTTATAGGTAATACATCTATGGCTGCTGCTGCTGACAGCGATTTTTGTTTCCTAATAGGGAGGTAGCCATGTCTCTTTTTGAACAATATTTCTATTTGGCATTTAGCCCAAAAAGAAATACTTTATTTTCCTAGATGTTCTTGACCTCCAAAGTCACATGACCCTCCCCACATATATATCCTTTCTCTTGCCTTTATCCAGATTCCTCTCTCACAGGCACTGAACTGCTCTCAAATGCTGTCTTTACTCCTAACCTTTGCCCTTCCTAAGAAATTCCAGCCTTGCCAATAGTTCCTCCCTTATCCCTCTTTCTAACCTCTTTCACCCTAGCTCATCTCAAAAACTACATGTGCCTCAAGATTCCACTTAGCCACTAATTTAATATTAAGCCTAAGATGCTAAGGCATAGGGGCTATAAAGATGAGTAAAACATAGTTCTTTCCCTAGGAAAGCTCATGGTCTAGCAATGGAAAAGTGACAGACAAACATTTTTATTATATAGTAACTGATGAGATCGTTGTAAGAGATAGGCAACAGATTTAACGGTGCACATGAAATGGGCCCTATTTGAGCATGGTGCTTAGAGAGTGGTGAGTTGTAAGGAAGGACTTTCTGCCTAAGGTATGAACTAGAAGACTGAGATGGCATTCTAGGGAAAGGGGCAGTGTTACCAAATGCAGAGAGATAATAAATTACATATCATGTGTTAATGCTGCGTGAGAGTGTGTGGGTGAGTGAGACAAGGGCCTTAATAGTGAAAATCTTATTTACCATCTTAAGGACCTTAGCCTTCTTCCTATAGGAAAAGGAGGTACATCAGAGAGTTTTTAATCATGGGAATGGCATGAGCAGATTTACAATTTTTACAAATTACTCTGATAAAAATGTGGATGAATGAATGGAGGTAGACAATATATACTACATTATATTTAGTATATATAATATAGTATACTATATTATATTATACATATTTATAACAAAATGTCAAAAATCAACTGAAGTTGGACCTTACCTTATGCCATATACAAAAAAATAACTCAAAATAGATCAGAGACCTAAAGGCAAGTGCTAAAACTATAAAACTCTTAGAAGAGAACACAAGAGGAAAGCTTCATGACGTTGGATGTAGTGATTATTTCTTGACTATGACACCGAAAGCACAGGCAACAAAAGAAAAAAATAGGTAAACTGAACTATATCAAAGTTTAAAAATTTTGTGCATCAGAGGACACCATCAACAGGGTAAAAAGAAAACCCATGGAATGGGAGAAAATATTTGCAAAACTTATATCTACTAAGAGATTAGTATCCAGAATATATGAAGAACATCTACAACTCAACAATAAAAAAAAAAAAAATTAAAAAATGGACAAAGGACTTGATAGTCATTTCTACAAAGAAAGTATACACATAACCAATGAGCACATGAAAATATGTTCAAATTCAGTAATCATTAGGGAATCACAAATCAAAACTACAGTGATATACCACTTTATACCCATTGAGACTGCCTCTACTATTGTGACTTAGATATAATCACATAAAATTTCAAAGTCACAACTAAAAATAATTAAAATAAAATGAATGTAATTGTACTATAAAAAAATCTGAAATTAGGTAATTATTTCAGTCCTCAACATAAACAAAGCAACACAAAATATCTGCACAAAAAAAATTCTCACCAACATTTGTCACTGTTTTCACTTTTTTTCACAAAAAAAGTGAAAACAGTGACAAATGTTGGTGAGAATGTGGAGAAATTAGAACCCTTGTGCATTGCTGGCGGGAATGTAAAATGGTATAGCTGATATGTAAAACAGTATGACATTTCCTTAAAAAATTACAGATAGAATTACCATATGATCCAGCAATCCCATCTCTGGGTAAGTTCCCAAAATATTTGAAAGCAGGGACTGAAACATATATTTGTGCCTCTATGTTCATAGCAGCACATTACTCACCTTGGCCAAAAGATGGAAGCAAACCAAGTGTCCACTGATAGATGAATGGATAAACAAAATGTGACATATCTATATCTATATCTATATATCTTTGTATATCCCTATATATTTGCATATAATGGGTGGTTATTTAGCCTTAAAAAGGAGGGAAATTCTGAAACATGCTACAGCATGGATAAACCTTGAAGGCTTTATGCTAAGTGAAGTAAACCACTCACAAAAGGTCAAATCCCATATGATTCCACTTCGATGAGAGACTTAGAGTAGTCAAAGTTATACAGACAGAAAGTAGAATCGTGGTTTTCAGGGGCTGTGGGAAAGGGGGAATAGAGAGTTATAGTTTAATGCATAGAGAGTTTATGTTTGGGAAGATAAAAAATGTTCTGGAGGTGGATGGTGGTGACGGTTGCATAACAATGTGACTGTACTTAATGTCAGTGAACTATTTACTTCAAAGTGGTTAAATAGTAACCACGGTTACCATTATGTAACATGTTATGTATATTTTACCACAATTCAAAAAACCAATTTATGGCCTAAATTTGAATGTATTATCAGGGATAAAAGAGAATGATTTGAGAAATATTCAAAGGTAAAATGGCAGCATCTGAGGAAAGAGAAGGGTAAATGAAATGGTCGAGTATGGGTTAATTCTACTTCACCTGCCTCCTTGTACATTTTCAGCAGGAGTGGTCTATATATACCAGAGTGGGTATGTAGGTTTCTCTTTCACTTGGAAGGAGCTGCAGACCCCATGAACCAGAATGACAGAGGTGGGGTAAGGGGGTCTCCAAAGCATTTGAAGTTTTAATAAGTTCCCTAGATGACTCAAAAGCTTTAGAACTGGAGAGAAAAGAAAGATTAGGAAAATAAAGTTAGACATCTGGGAAACACCAGTATTAAGGGAAGAGGGACACATGACCCTCAATATGAAGATAGAAGAAATGATCACAGAAGCAAGATGGATCATAAGAGGGAGTTGGAAGCTAACGTCACATGATCATGAAATATGGGAGCAATTAACTGAGCCAAATGTGGCAAGGAAGCCCACTAGATAAAAGCCATTTTTCTGGGTTAAAGAGATACTAGTGTTATCATAGGAGGCATTGTCAAAATGATTGTAGAATCAAACATCCAACTGACATGGGTTGACAATAGTTAAGAAGTGAATGGCAGATCATGGTTTAAAAATAAGGTTTAGTTAAAAGAAGAGAGAGAAGAGACACAATAGCTAGAGAAATCATTAGATCAAATAAAGCTTGTAAAAAAATTCATGTAAATGGGATGTAAGCATGTTTAAAGACTGAAAGTATAAATCCAGTAGAAAGTGTAAAAAGACACAGAAGAAAAGGGAAGATGATGAAACATTAGGATGACAGCCAAGGAACAAGGCAGACTTGATGACCTTGAGTTCGAAGTGTCTGGTTAAACAAATGTCTCTCCTGGATTTCCAAATCCTGTCCAGTGTATGTACCAAGCCACAGATTTCTTCAATCGAAAGTGAAAACCTTTCACCTCCTAATTATTTTCTTTCCCAAGAAACTATGACAACACACACCTTGTGCTTCAGATTTTAGGTAGATGTTTCAGAAATTTGGAATCTAAACATTTCTGATGGTCCCAGAGTTTGCTGTCTTTTCTCCTCAGTTTGAGGCTCAGATAGAAGCCTGGGAAAATTTATATTCCATTTTTAATTTTGCTTCCTCTCTCCGGATGAGTGCCTAGGGGCACATTTATACATGCACTTAGAAAGGAAATTTGTATATGTGGCTCTACTCCAAGTGAGGCGTTAAAATGGGGCCAGCTGGCCAGAGCACAGCTATTATAGCAATATCTCCTACAAGAAATCAAAAGGTCCTTGCCCAGATAGCTTCATTTTCAGGTGCTGAATCCTGATTCTACTGTCATTTTATTTGTAGCACACAAGTTGCACAAGAGATTAAGGAGCACTTCAGGGGTAATAGAAATGAGAAAGAGCACCCTGCAAGAAAAACCTCACCTCCAGCACCAAGAAAAAATTATGCGGCTCTATGTCCATTTCCTTTTCAGGAAAAAGAGCAGCTGAAGTAAGAACTCATCCAACTTTTAGACTATAAAATATGCTCTGGGAAATTAGTTTTTGAAAATTTGGTGCAGGAAGTCTATTACAATACTAAAAAATACGGATTATGTTACCTAAACTCTTCTGTGGAATGAAATCATTAAACCTCTAAGTCTCAAAAGAACACAGGAGGAATCTTGCTAACTCGAGGTTGTATGTTAACATGTTTGACAGCCTTAGAGAAATTTAGAAACAATTTCTCCCATATGAAAAATGAGAATCCTGCTCTGGTCAATACAACTGGTGGACCAGAAGACTCAAGTAATTAAGTTTATTACTGTGAATAGGAAAATGAAATATACATTTTTATAAGGCCACCATACAAGCACACACAAAAGCAAGAGTGATTTATCAAAGTGGCCCTTCTATTGAACATATTTAGTGTATTTTCCATTTATTGGAAAATACTTATTTTCATTCTGCTTTACTCCATCACAGGAAAACACATGCAAATTCAGTTATGTGTCTTTACCAGTGGTTAAGACTACGAGCATATCCAAGAGGTATTCTTAAAATCCACTGTGCTGATCAGCAATTCACAAAAATGAAATATTTTGGTTCATAGTTAATTAGGTAAAAACTACAAAAATAACACATAAAAATATTTACCACTCTTCATTCTCTATCTTTGGTAGAATTATGCACACTCAGAAAGATTCAAAGGAAGTTTCAAAAACTAATCAGCAAATAGAAGTAATGAGAGGACTATTACTGACATCAAAATTTGTAATCAGAAAAATATATTTTAAAAACACCTCCCTCCCGAGCTTCCCTGGTGGCGCAGTGGTTAAGAATCCACCTGCCAATGCAGGGGACACGGGTGCGAGCCCTGGTCTGGGAAGATCCCACATGCCGCTGAGCAACAAAGCCCGTGCGCCACAACTACTGAGCCTGCGCTCTAGAGCCCAAGAGCCACAACTACTGAGCCCGTGTGCCACAACTACTAAAACCTGTGCGCCTAGAGCCCGTGCTCTGCAACAAGCCACCACAATGAGAAGCCTGAGCAGTGAAACGAAGAGTAGCCCCCGCTTCCCACATCAAAGACCCAATGCAGCCAAAAATATAAACAAAATAAATTTAAAAAAAACACAAAAAACACCGCAATCCCTTATGTCAAAAATTGTCATCCATGTTCATTTATATTTGACTGGTCTTTCTCCTTCACCCATTATATCTATTAATTCAAAAATGTTTTCTGATTTTGCTGCAAGATCTTTTTGGATCCACCTCCTAGAGTAATGAAAATAAAAACAAAAATCAACAAATGGGATCTAATTAAACTTAAAAGCTTTTGCACAGCAAAGGACACCATAAACAAAACAAAAAGACAACCCTTAGAATGGGAGAAAATATTTGCAAACGAAGCAACCGACAAGGGATTAATCTCCAAAATATACAAACAGCTCATGCAGCTCAATATCAAAAAACAAACAACCCAATCAAAAAATGGGCAGGAGACCTAAATAGACATTTCTCCAAAGAAGATATACAGATTGCCAACAAACACATGAAAGGATGCTCGACATCTCTAATCATTAGAGAAATGCAAATCAAAACTATAATGCGGTATCACCTCACACCAGTCAGAATGGCCATCATCAAAAAATCTACAAACAATAAATGCTGGAGAGGGTGTGGAGAAAAGGGAGCCCTCTTGCACTGTTGGTTGGAATGTAAATTGAGACAGCCACTATGGAGAACAGTATGGAGGTTCCTTAAAAAACTAAAAATAGAACTACCATACGACCCAGCAATCCCACTACTGGGCATATACCCTGAGAAAACCATAATTCAAAAAGAGTCATGTACCACAATGTTCATTGCAGCTCTATTTACAATAGCGAGGACATGGAAGCAACCTAAGTGTCCATCGACAGATGAATGGATAAAGAAGATGTGGCACATATATACAATGGAATATTAATCAGCCATAAAAAGAAAGGAAATTGAGTTATTTATAGTGAGGTGGATGGACCTAGAGACTGTCATACAGAGTGAAGTAAGTCATAAAGAGAAAAACAAACACCATATGCTAACACATATATATGGAATCTAAAAAAAAAAAAAAAGGTTCTGAAGAACCTAGGGGCAGGACAGGAATAAAGATGCAGATGTACAGAATGGACTTGAGGACACAGGGAGGGAGAATGGTAAGCTGGGACGAAATGAGAGAGTGGCATGGACATATATACACTACCAAATGTAAAATAGATAGCTAGTGGGAAGAAGCTGCATAGCACAGGGAGATCACCTCAGTGTTTTGTGTCCACCTAGAGGGGTGGGAGAGGGAGGGTGGGAGGGAGACGCAAGAGGGAGGAGATATGGGGATATATGTATATGTATAGCTGATTCACTTTGTTATAAAGCAGAAACTAACACACCACTGTAAAGCAATTATACTCCAATAAAAATGTTAAAAAAAATAAAATAAAAATAAAATTAAATAACCTGAAAGAAAAATGGGCAGAAGATCTAAATAGACATTTTTCCAAAAAAAGACATACAGATAGCAAAAAGCACATGAAAAGATGCTCAACATCACTAATTGTTAGAGAAATGCAAATCAAAACTACAATGAGGTATCACCTCACACCGGTCAGAATGGCCATCATCAAAACTCTACAAACAATAAATGCTGGAGAGGGTGTGGAGAAAAGGGAACCCTCTTGCACTGTTGGTGGGAATGTGAATTGATACAGCCACTATGGAGAACAGTATGGAGGTTCCTTAAAAAACATCAGGATTTCCCACTTTTCCCTGTCAAAATCTTATTTTTGAAGCATTTGAGGATACCACATCTTTCATGATACTTTTTCCAACCCCCAGTGTAATGCATTTTCCCCATTGTATTCTTACAGACTCCATTTCCATTTTTATGAGATTTCACAGTTATATTTTCATATATCTACTTTTCTACATATTTTTAGGTTTTAACATTCATAGGATAAGAACAATAATTTGGAGGCAGAGGGGCCCTTTAATCCTGATATCAATGTTTATTTTCAGGGTTCCTAAAGACTGCTGGCTATTAAAATAAACCTGAAGATTCCAAGTACAGATCTACATAAAATTTGGAATCCAGATGATTGTAAAAAAAAAAAAAAACCTCTAGATGCTGCTTCTGGTTTCCCCTTCCTATGAAGGGATATATTATATTAATCCATGAAAAATTGGTAAACTATATCATACCACATTATATGTTGACTAAACCTATACACTATATTTTATTACTGCTGTACAGTAATCATTTTTCTCATTGCTGATTTTCCAAAAATTAGTTGCAGTGAAAGCTTTAAGACTTTATTACTATAGGTAAATTTCCTATTAAAAGAATCTTATTTTTCAGGGACCAACAATCCTGCAATTTAGATGTGGAAATTAAGTTTATGACACATTTTCCTTTACCTCATAAAAAGAAATTGTCCAAATTTGAAGGAAATAAGACTTTTGAGTATAGACGAATGTTAATCAATATAAAGATTCAACTTTATGCAATATCACTTTATGTTACTCTACTGATTTTCACTGCCAACAAGTGCATTAATGTGTAGTAGTCTCAGGGAGAGTTAAAAGAGTGAACATTTTTTGGGCAAAAGATAGTAAGTGTTCTAATTATATCTACAAGAATATTGTAGTCTGCATTTGCTGTAAACATATGCAAATTTGGATACAAACTATCAAAAAAAATAAATAGTTCAGCGCAGTTCCTGGTAACTCATAATTCTCAAAAAACCTGTTTATTTTAACTTAAGGATTTGGTCAAAATTGCAGTATTAAATATCTTATATATGAAACTCATTACTCTTTTTAATACCAAACACATAGAGGACAATTCTAAAATTCTGTCAAATGTGTTAATACGTTTTGAACTGCTCACCTTCTATTAATAAATAAAATTCTCATGATTACTTGAATTTTAACCATTAAAAATTCTGATAGGTTCGGGCTGAATCTACACAAACTTACAAAACTGAAACTTGAAGTTTTTCTCAGGTTTGGAGGGAATTGACAGTTTTCTAATATCTTAACATTCATTGAATTGAATATATAAGCATATGTATTTGACTAACAATACTTTTTGGTAAATTTTGTTTAAAAAAATGTCTCTGCTATAGGTATGTAGCTTGAGTCAGAGACATATCTGAAATTACAAACAAAACATTCCAAAGAACATAGAATATCTTTAGTCTGAATAGTTTAGCTACAGTAAAATGTTAGTAAATCATTTTTTTTAAACCTGATACATCAATTATAGTCTCATCTGGTTTCAAACTGCTTCTGTAACTGGAATTAACTAATTATTTTCAGTCACTTACTGGGTGAAAGAGAAGCGAAGAGAAAGAGAAGAATGAACACTTTCATTGTAGTGTCTCCCAGAAACTAATTTCTTTCACTTAGATCATTAGTTGATTCCCAGATAGTAGTTAACTTAGCATGAAATCCAGGTCACAATTTCTATGATTATTTCTGTTTTCAGTTATCACTTTTGAGTACCCAAACACACCACATTCCAAATCAATTGAATTCTTTATGTGTAAAAGAAAGAAAATTAAAATGTGCACAAGAACCATGATTCTTAAGTAATGGATTCAGATAAATAAATACAGTGTTTTCTTTAATGATTTCAGTAGTAGAACCAATCAAGCTAGTGAAATTTTAACAAAGATGAATTCAAGTAGGGGATGGGAAGAAAATTCAGAAACATATGTACTTAGTATGGTTTCAGCAAAATGTGCTGATATAAATACGATTAACAAAATCATTAAAATAAAAATAACTCAAAGTGACCAATCTTCAGTGTCTGATTAATACTTTAAAAGTAAATCTTTTGGCCAAATTTCCAAATTAAAGTGATGATAAGAAGTTATAAATTTATATCCTGGTATATTGAAATGATCTATTTTTCTATATGTTTCTCCGTGCAGATAGCTAGTGTATTGAGAGTGATGACTAGTTCTATTTCAGCATTTTTTAATAAGCATTGCCTGTAAAGAGTTTCCTTGATTGTCCATGAATGAGTATTAACCTAATAAGACAAGACTTGTTCATTTATTTGCTTATTAAAAAAAAAAAAGAATATAAAATCTGGCCACTATATTAAAGGTCAATCAAACCTGGCCAGTTTCTAACAATGACTACTGTCAGTGGTCAAGAATTCACAAATGTAATGTGCCTGGTTACTTTACTGACCTCACCTCCCAGCTGAATATGAAGACCTGCACACTTTTAGCAATAAGAGAAAATGTTAAACATTAAATATAACATACCTTAGAGTTGCATTATCTTGCAGCTTCTTCTGAAAGTGGTCAGAATGACAGTCACCTGACTTGTCACACATATGGTATATTGCTTTATGTGGTGTACTGCCGTTTGGTGGCTGTCTTCTCATTCTCAGAAGGCATATCACTATCTGCCACTTATTCTCATTGCCTTGTGGTCTTCACACAGTGATTTTTCACAAATGCAGCTATTCGTTCTTGTCAGTAAAATCTGTCTGCTGCTGTCATCTCACAGGAATAAATATTCTGCTTCAAATCAGGCTGAAAAATGTTCATATAGAAATTCTCTGACTTACTGACATGATCGAAATAATATAATTTCATGGTATTATTAAATAATTAGTTAGAAAGCCATTCACAAGCCAGCTTAGTTATTAAGGCGAGTTGCCTTTTTCGTGACTTGGCTGTCATTAGATAGTAAGAAGTCCAAATTAAGTTAATGTTCCCTAACTAGAACTGTCCAAGGCCACTGCGGTTTCTTAAGAACTGATGAGGTAGAGGCTTGTTGTAATGAATGCTTAATAATCTAGCCTTCATTTTAAAATGAAATCAATATTTTAAAAAGCCATTCTCAGAGACATAGTATTCTTTAGATTTAAATGTACTAGTCTGAACAGAAAAAAAAATTCACACAAGTTGTTCGTAGTGTGTTTCAAAAAAAATAAAGATACCTATTGCAAGTGTCTAAATCGCTCTATCGGAATCTACATATAACTGCATAAAATGCTGTGGCCATGCCCTTTTACAATGACAGAGTATCTTCAAGGATGTACATTCTTAGATATATCACTTACTTTACTGGGTCACCAATGATTTTTTTCCAAAACCTCAGCATTTCAAATGAAAAGTATTATCAATTTAAATTCTACATGCACATATACATATCTGTCACTAACAAATAAATTTGGATTAAATAAAAACTTGTGACTTGGTTAAGAAATACACAAAAATGAATTTACAAATGGGTTATTTTAAAACATTATCATCCATAGTCCCTTTTTGATTTTTTCTGATATAAATCAAACAATAAAAACATACTTTTATAATTGTCAACAAAATGATCTAATCAATAATGCCCCTTAAGTATTTATTACCCTGTGTAGATATTACAGAGAACCATATGTGACAATATTAAAAATAATTCAAAGATCTAAGTTACCAAGCACATATTTCCAATCAAATGACATATTATTAACCTCTGCCTTCTCCAAATGTAAAGGCACAGGGGTCTTCACCAATTCTAAGAAAGTTATTATGCCTTTCAAGGCCTGTAGAAGGAATTCAAGGTAGGTAAGACTGAATGCCACTGAGGAAAGGAGATGAAAGTCCTGGAGATCGCTGCTCAGCTCAGGGACTAGGGTTAGACCAGCAGCTCCAGGTAGCAGAGAATAAAATGAGGTGCCTGAAGACAACACATCTTAGGCCAACTAATATTCACCCCAATTTTTTCTTTTTACTAATGCTTCCCCCTGCCACAACTCCTTACTTCTAATCAGGATTTCTTTCCTCCCTAATCCATCAAATAATAGAATAGAGCAACAAGCACACAGTGTCTCCGCTACCCAAAACAAATGCATGGTCCATTTATCTGTTTCTCTGCCTATCTGCCTAGCTATCTATCTACTGTTGGTAGTGTTAAGAAAACAGAGATAGGATTAAATAGTTACCTTTTCTTCTTTACCTGCCAGTCTCTTTTTGTACATAGATGGGGAGTAGTGAAAACAAACAAAACACACACACTCACGCATACAAACCATGTTCCTAATGCATGGGCTACAAACAAACAAACAGACAGACAAAGGAAAACCATCTACATGTCAGAAGGAAATATCAAAGAAATATCATCACAGAAATAGGTGCAAAGGTTTGCACTCACACTCAGGGCACTTTCCGGGAAGTGTGAGTGGAGAAATGCAGCGGGCATTGGGAAGTTCCTGGCATGAACTGTCCTGGGGCTGCTGAAAACAGTGACAGAAGGAGCTCCCTTCTCCAGCTCTTTCTCTTTACTCTCCTGTTTTTCTAACTTCACTTTACCACCAGTGGCTCCACCTTGCAGCAGCCCAGGTAATCTGTGATTGTGTAAGAAGTGAGAGAAGAATCCTAGACAGCATTCTTGAGAACGAAGAGTGAGGGGAGGAGATTTCAAACGCAGCAGCAGGGAAAATGCTTGGGGCAAGAAACACCGAACACTGATGTCTCGTCTTAGGTGGCTATTCCAAAGTAAGATCTTTGAGTGACTCAGGTTATTGAAATTGTCCAGGTGTAGAATCTTAAGTGGTCCACAGTTCAGTATAGTTTTAAAAATCACTTATCCAAATGGATAGCCACTTGTAATTCAGACTTAACAAAATTTAGGAGGTTAGGGGAATAAAATAACAGAAAAGGACCCAGGCAAAACACACACAATATATATTATTCTTGCATAACATATATTGCAGCTTTCACTTGTACACGATATCTTTTATATTATTTTCCTAAGTATTTTTTTCAGGCATCAAGAGTACTCAAAGCAACAAAATTAAATGAAGAATAAACTTCCTCAATTTTCAAGATTTAGTGTTTCACACACACACACACACACACACAAATAAAAGAGAGTATAATTTTTTAAAACAAATTCGTGGTTCCAAAAAATGACTTTTCCATTTTTTAACTTACCAAAGACTTTCAGAACGTCACGTAAATCTTGTGATAAAAATGAACTCTACGTTAAGCAAAATACCAAGGAAAAGGTAAACTAAAATAGTACATAGCAAGTAGGGCACTGGAATGCAAAACAGGAAAAAAAAAGAGCTATATTTTGTAGACAATCATTATCCACAATAATATAATTGGTATAAAGTAAAACAAATGATCTGGAATTCAGTATAATAAGGAATATTTTGATACTTCAATAATTCAAACATTTTTTAGGTAAGTAACAGAGAAAATGAGAAGTGTGCAAATAAATAACCATTCCAAGAAAAATTGTCAAAAATAATCCTGCTGTGACACACTAAATATATATTATAAGAAACAAGGCAAAACAAACTGAAAAGGGAGACTAATTCACAGTAAGAGGTCAACATTTCACATGGCTTTGCTCTTTTGTTTCATCTCAGTTACGTGCAACCAGTTTTATACTTTTTGTAAAAAGGATAAAAATGGAAAGATTAAAAAAAATTTCTGTTTAAGCCAGATGTGCATTGGCTACATTTTTTCACTCAAAATCTTATTAACATTTTACTGGATCAAAACTGTCTTTTGAAATATTGATATGTTTGACAGTGAAATTTGAAAATGAGTGTCTATTGCTAACATCCTGTTTACCATTCCTGTAATCAGATAACAAACATGTATGCAGTTAACAAGGTGTAGCCACTGCACATTAGTAAGCCCCACCCTGTCTTGAGACTATGACCAATGGAGAGTATAGCCCACAAGTCTTCTTGGCATCATTTTCTCTGGTGAGTGATGGGACACAAGGACTGTGAAGATTGTGCTGCCCCTTCCTTCAAATCTTCAGCAGGCTCTTGTGTGTGAAGCTTATAATAAAAATATTCATGATGGCTTGCAAAATGTAAAAAAAGAAACAAAAACGAATGAAACAAGCAACCCCTCCTGTAAAACTCGCATAACACAAACATGTACACACATATCGTAACATGCTAAAAGAAAACATCATTTGCTTCTTCAGTTCTCCTAAGTTTGCAGACACAAAAGGTAAGTTTATGACACCAGTTTAAAATTGCTTAAGTTAAAGATGCTAATGATCTTGAGATATTGAAAATATGAGTACTTAATTATTTTATCATACTTGTTAGATTACCTTATATGAAAGATATTTAATGCCCTGAGTTTGAGTTTTCTTTTTAACAATTCCAATTGTAAGACTAAAAGCATTTTTGTAGTCTAGATTACACTTAAAAAGGGTAAGCACGATATCTTTCCGTTTTATTCAGGAAATTTCAAATTACAGAATCATATTACTATTGAAGAGTTATGTTTTTATTTAAGAAGCTATTTAAATTAGAATTAAAATGAAAGTTTTAAAGGAAAGAATTACTTATTCATGAAATTGCATTATTCGTGGAGGTAGAAATAGAAGATCTCACTGTAGTAGTGAATAAATTATAACTCAATAGTAGAGTACCAAACCATAATTTCACCCGTTTGTAATTTATTAAGTAAATATACATAATTGCTGTATCAGCCAGATAATGCAAAAAAAACTATGTATATTTTCTTTGACAATTTTTAAAACTGTAGACTAACATCAGAATAAATTTAGTTGCATCTATGGAAAAACTAATAACTGTTGTAAATGCACTCCATCTTTTCCATTTATATCCCTTATGAAAACTGTGGCAAATGCAGTTTAAAACAAAGTTTTCTTAAAAGGCATTTACATGTAATAGTTAGAAATAGTTAGATGTGACGATTAAAATATCTTTTTTTGATTAAGTCGCATCTGTAACACACACTGAATTTCTTTTCTGGGTTTGTTTGTTTTTTATTTTTAACCCAATATGGAAAATATAAACCACAAAAAGGCAATTTAGTTGCTCTGAGGTGGCTACATTTTCTGCATGATTGGCAGGCTTGGCCCCCATGAGATGAGTGGGCTAATCTGCATAGTTTCTATCTTTGGTGCTGAGCTTAGTTTCCTGTCCCACATCTCCTACTATCACTGTTGTCACAGAACTTGGGGTTCTGTAGGTAGAGGTATGTTTAATAGTCTTGAAATCCTGATTTTAAGGCACCTTCATCATATCACTCTCATGAAGCACAAAGCCGTGAACAAACTAACACTTTAGAAAGAGTAAATTGGAAGCGACATGATTGTAACTTTTTGGTGAACTGCAGGTTAAAAGGAAAGCCAAAAACAAAGAACAAGTCTGAAAGGGAGGTATAATTTATCTACTTCACAGTTTTCCCAGGTCAAGTCCAAGCAGACTGAGTGAATTCCTAAAGTTATGAACAACTAGAACAATAAAAGATTTTCAAAACTCAAAGTAATATATTGATAAATCAACTATGAAAAAATAATCAAGGATATGGCATTTCACTGAATTGAATATTGTCAACATGTAAAAAGATCAATAATCACTTTAAAATACCTTTGATTTCCCTATATGGACAGATGCCATATCCTTGCACTCTGTTTGATATAGTTAACAACTCTAGCTGGCTCATTGCATTACAAAAAATTATCAGACAAAAAATATTATTTTATATACCGTGTATGAAAGAAATAGGGTAATTGTGACACAGGGATAAATATTTTAAAGATCCATGAATCACATTCAATTTAAACAATATAAACCATAATAACATACCATGAAATGTAGTCTAATAATGATGTAAAAATACAAATCTGGTTCATGTGAATAATTCATTATATAAGAACTTTTGCATCAAGTTTCTATATCCATTGGGAAATTAGAAAATTAAAGAGGAAAACGTGAGACCCCCAAACCCCAAATTTTAGTTAATACATAGTGCCATTCCAGTGCTAAAACAGTGGTGCTACCCAATTATAAGAATATAGATGTATTTAGAGTTCATGACTGAATAAGTATTTGGTATAAGAAACGACCTTTATTTATTTTATGGAGACTTTCTTCATAGCACCCATAGATCCAGTGCAACAAGAGTTCCAGATGATACACCTACATAGGATTTCAATTACAGAATTGATTCTAAGGGGAAAACATAGCAGCAGCTACAGCAATGTGATTCATTTGAAGAAAAACACATTAAATAGAATGCAATCCAATATCTCTAATATTTTGAATATGAATCTAATAACAATGTTACAACAGATTATGATGTAGTGGGATTAAGAGTTAGTTTAAAATTATTTATCCAAAATTCTTATGTGATTATCATATTTATGTATGCATTTATTTACTACCTGATAGATACTAAATTCAGAACTTTTAAAAACTAATTTAAGGTTCATTTTCTAAATATTTTCTTCATTTTATCGTAATGACATTCTTATTTTCTTTTGTTTCATTGTAGCCCCCATTCCAACTGCATGGGAAATTTCCTGTTTCACATAATAATTTTCAAATAGAAAGGAATCTTTATGAGTAGTAAGTAAAATAAGTTGGGAGCAAAATTAAATCAAACATTGCTCCTCCCATTGTGATATTTATAGGCTTGTCATAGCTGTGATGCAGAGTATGCATAAATAATTGTTTAATATCTTTTTTTTGCAATTTTGAAATAACATTTTTAAAGGGGTTATCTTTAGCATGTATGTCAGACATTGGAATTAATTAAAATAAATGAATACAAAAAGTATGTGAAAATACATACTACTAATTGAATCACCATGCAAAATACCTAGAGATCAGACTTCGGTTATTTGCCTAATTTCCCACATAAACATATTTTTTCCAACTATTTTTGAATAATTAAACAATGTTTATCTTCATTCTCTGGCATTGTAAGTAATGTTGCTTTTAGTATTATTCATACCACATTTAATACACTAACTTTTAATGTAATTTTATTTTAAAAATATTTGCAAATAGAAATTTAACCTTATAAAATTTGAATAAAATATCTACAGTGTTTAACTTTAATACAGGTATTTAATTTCTGCCAATACATATGATTGTATCTTTTCAAGTTATTTACAAAATGTGCATAATATATGATATATTATGATATATTTTATCAATATGAAGACCTTAAATTTTCTTACTTAGTTGTCTAGATGTTATGTCATTTTTTTTCCAGTTCAACAAACAACAATGTAATTCAGACTATTAAGAGAGTATTTATGTCATGCATATAAATACCCACATTCGATAGGTAAACAGAAATCTGTATCTCAGTAATGTTCATAGAATCACAGTTCAAGTGTTTAAAAAGAGATTCAAATTATTGAATATCCATTCATTTTTTTCTCTTTAAAAGTATTTAATATGTTCTAACATATGATAAAATGGCTTTAATATCCAAGATGTATAATAGGTTTTAATGAAATTCATTTTAAAAACAACTGATCTTAGTCTAGTTTAAATGTTATTTGAATGCACAAATAAATAGCCACATCAAATTTATTTATGAATAAGTCAACCAATTATTTTTATTTTAAGTAATAAATAGTGATTTCATCTTTAAATCATAAATAGCAGTTCAAATTAAGCAATTTTTAATGAATATTAATAACAGGAAACTGATTTGGTAGTAAGAAATAAGAGAAAATAGCAGGAGGAAAAGATCTTTCCCCCCCAAAAAGTCTAACTTTCATCTTATGTTAGATATTTTAAAAAGGTGCTTTTTTGAGTGTTATTCCTCATTATTCCACATTAGGCTAGTATTCTTAAAATGAAGTGCATTTTTCTTATTTACCATCAGATTTCCATTGAAATATTTTGATAGTTGCTATATCTTATGAATCAAATATTTATTTGCTTTAGTTGTTGGCTATGAGAGTGAATCTTTTACAAACAAAAGCACAATATTAACATATCTTAATGTTTTAATATTATATATTTAATATCTAATTGGTTCTTAATTTGGAAAGAAAATTATAAGTGTTTGTAAAAGAAAAAATAGCTAAGCATTTCAAATCCATAAAGTTATGTAGTTGTATTCCAATATTCTTTAATGGGCAAAAGTAGTGACTGAAGGGAATTTTGAAATATATTAATGTTACATATGATGATGAAGAATTAAAACACATGGCTATAAAGTCAAACAGCTTCATATTCTCAACTCATGAACTCTCCAAAATATTCTAAGTGACCGCAAGAAGTAAATACTTCATCATCCAAATGTTCAAGGTTAAAATGAGGTAAGTTTGTTCGGAGAGAAAGAGTTTATATTTTGGTATCGAAACAGCTTAAAGACTTCTAAAATTGTGCTGTTTGGGGTCCATAAGTGCAATTCTAAAGCCATTTCATTTAAGCCTCTTGTTCTCTGTCTCTAAGTTTAACAAAATATGTAAAGTACATATTAATAATAATCTATTTTATTGTACTTCAAATATGAAGACAGGTAAATTTTTAAGAATATATAACATTTCCTAAATTATAATTGATGTATAAAAAAGCTTAGAAAAATATGTCAATATATATTCAAAAAAATACTGTATCCTATAGTCACGGTGCCTTATGACTAAATGCAATGAATTTTAAAATATTAAAATTCTCCCACTGAAATATACATGCAGTGAGCCCTAGAGAAAAGCGTGTCCCTGTGTAGGAAGCTGCCCTGAGGAATGTATTATTCCTTCTGGATTACTTTTTCCCTGGAGGTAACATTCTCATTAAAAGGATGAACTGATTTTCTCACACCCAGAGGAAAGCACATAGTGCTCAGAAAAGCTTTCTAAATAGATAAACACCTCACCAGGCTAAAACACCAGGAGCATATCTGTGAAATGCCTGAAAATTTCACCAGGATCTCGATTAAGGCAGACTCTGAACAGTAAGGTAAGACAGAACAGCAATCCTTACTTTCCGTAATTATTTTAAAAAGTTAGCCAGTTATACCAGCAAAACAAAACTAATAATTAAAATTCAAAATTGGGATAAGTTTTATGTCTTAGTGCTCAAGTCTCATTTCCATTTTTCTTTAACTATCTGAACATTTTTTAGAAAAGTGGACTAAAAGTGGAGCCATTTGGAAAGTATTTCCCGTGTTTATTATAAATATATTTAAAATTCACTAGTAGCATCCCCAGTGGTTCCCTAATATAAATTTGCATGCCAAGGTACTAAACAGTCGCCTAATATCCTAATTGATATTTTAGCCATCCTTGAAGTTTATGGCAAGGTAAATGGTGTTGTGATAGACAGCTTAGGATCTTTATAGTATTCACGAATTCACCTTAGTCTGTAGACATCTATAAATATGTATCTGTTAGTTCATTTGGGGAGTGCCTACTAATTGCAAGGTATCGTTCTATGATCTGGCGATAGATATAGCCATTATCTCAAATATCTCTTTTTCCTACTCTACCTTTATTTAGATGAATTTTGGCAAGTTAGAGAGAAAAATAATGGATTAATTCTGGATTAATAAATTCTCTGTTGCACTGAATAGAAACATAATATTTATATAGAACAATATAAATACTGCAAGATGATATTAGTAAGATCTTTTTATTAGGTATGAGTGTCAGCTTGCCACACTTCCAATATCTTTCAGGACATTATTTTAATGTACTTGAGTTTCTGTTCTCTTCTTTATAGAGAAGGTAATGATTTATTATTATGTTTATTTTTGATTTGTCATTGCTACCATTTTAATTCTAACCATTAGAGCTCTTGTTTATACCAATCTATTAAGATTCCTTTAAGCATCTGAGGAGGAACTCAGATTGTCACTGAAACTAGTAAATAGCAATTGTAATGATATTTGAAAATATTGAGAATGGAAGTAATTTCATTATTGGATTAACAACTAAATTTATACCAGAGCAGAAAAAAGAAATCAGTACTATCTATACTATTAATTGTTATGTAGGAGAGCAGTTGCTAAATTTAGAATATTAAAATGATGAATGATATATCACATATTTATTCTACCTTTTGCAGTTAACTCTGCAAAAAAAATAAGCGAAGGAGCCTTAAATATTATATATGGTACAGATTATTGATACATCATTGTATGATATTATGGAATCTTATCTAATAAAAAATAAGTATGCCCAAGAATGTTTGAATTAAAACCAAAATAATGGAAATTATCTCACACATAATTTCAAAATGTGTTAAATGCACACAAAATAAGCAAATATAATAAAGTTGCAATTTAGAAACAGCATTCAATTTTTTGAGAAATAAATACTGATCATATATTTTTGAAATATACTGAAAGTTCAATTATTTCAAAGAGTAAGAATATGTAATAAAGCCAATAAGACTACACTAAGTTCTTTCCTTTTCAAAGAAGATGTACTTTTAAATGTACTGTAAAGTATCTACAAGTGACTATGCCATTTTGTAAACAAAGAAACTGTTAATGGAGAAACTGAAAAATACATTTCAAACTAATATATACACATACATATATATAAAGAGAGAGAAAAAGAAGTTTTCATCTGAAAGATATGATCATAACTTTCATAGGTATATAGTATAAACAACAATGATAATTAATTACACGTTGTTAAATTTAGAAAGAACCACAGTTTACATACACCCAGCAGAGAAAATGGAGATCTAAATTTTTTGAGTTCTTCATAAAGCAAGTGCATTGTATTAATTTTTACAAATCGAAAATAGGCAGAGACACAAAGAAAGTTGCCAAGGGATACACCATCTGCAATGGGAAAAGGAACATAATTTGGAATTTTAGAATCATCTTCTGCCTTGTTGCCAGTGGCTACCATTTGGTATAAAATAACAGCAAATAATATGCAACTATTATTTTGTTATTTCAGGCACAGCTAATTAGCTTTCAATGAAGGAAAACGTTAAGATTACATGACTGATAAACCAAATCAACAGTAAAAATAAAAATCCAACTGACTGTATATTTGTATAGCAAAGCTAGTTCACATTTTGTTAGAAAAATAATTTAGAGAAGAAATCCAAAATTTCTTTACAAAATATGTCAGAGTCTAGTCTCAAAAAATGAACATAAATCTTCAAAGAAAACAAACAGATTTGGAGAGTTTGGGAATCTCATCACATTTGCTCTTACTTCCTGTAGATATACACCAATTTACAAACAACTTACCACTAGCACAGTCAGAAATACCAAAAATATCTTTCCTCTACTCATTATTTTGTTCTAACATACTGAAAAATAGCCTTGGCCATTCTGTCTTCCCGTTTACAATTTTTTTTTTTTGGTCCTAAATCTATTGGATCAGATTTTCTAAGTTTTATTTTCCATCCTGGAAGTGATTCTCATAATATTTGATGTTGACGTATTTTTATTGAATTGACCTTTTGCAGTGTTTTCAAGTACATGAGCAGTTAAAAATTTGGGGAAAAGCTTTTGTTGTGAACTGCAATTATAATATCCCCTCTGTAAGAACATACTTTTTAGTTACTATTGCTGCTCCCCTTAGAACGTGCAGGGGCCTGTGAGGGTCAGGACAGTTTACAAAAGTAGCTCTTGGAGACTCCAAGTCACTGTAAATCTTTGACACTTACATTTACATTTTTCATAGAGCATTCACGTATACTAAAACAGTTCCTTCTGGTTGTAAAGTTATTCGTTCTTATTTTTCCTTTATTTAATCTTGATTTCTTTATAATATAAACCTACATAGAATCTGCTACTTCATATGTTATATATAAAGAATTAATAACTCTGAGCTCCTAGAGAACAATGGCTGAGAATTCATGATTGTGATACATAAATTTTAATATTGGAGGAAAAAATTTTATTTAAACATGGTTGAAAGTTCAAATTTTCTCGTGGTCCAGCAGATAATATGAAATTATATGAAGGTGCTAGGTTAAGGTAATATGGAGGGTGCTTGTCTAGCCTAAAGGCATTCAAATTCAAATTTATTTATTTTAAGTGGAAATAAAATTGTTCTGATCAAGTGAAACAGATTTTCCAGGCTTTTGCCTGTGGGTCACCACTTGGTGAGTATTGCTTTAGTGTTTATAAGCACACAATAGTGGCATTTTGTAAACTATATGCGCTACCCGGTTAATCAAAGTGTGTAATTTAAGTATGTTAACATTCAAAGATGTTTTCACCTTTATATTTAGCTGCTGTGTATTTAAGATGATTATTAATGAGTGACAAGTCCACAGTGACAGTTTAATATCCACATCCTCACACTCACATTGTCGTGCTTACACAGCACTTGGATTGCTATATTTGGAATGATTTGGGATAATCTTTAATTTGACTTCAAAATTCATGTTAAGTTAGCAAATGGGAGAAATATACCAACTTCTTTTCAATTTTTGGGGGGGAAGGAGGAAATGATTTGGGTTGCAAGAATTAAACATAATAATAGAGACCATTTTCAATACGTTTACAAATGGGCACAGAGCTTTTAAATGAAGGTGTAGGCCAAAGCCATAATAGGACAATAAGATGACATCCTATGCAAGAAAAAAGAAATCCTCAATCAGATAAACTTTCTTAAATGAAGACAGAGTTCATTGTTGAAAGTAAAAAGATTTTGCAAGCCATATGAAACAAGCAATTTTATAAAATGTATAATTTTACACAAACACCCAATGTAATGATTTTTTCTATATATACAACTTTGTTAGCTTCGGAGAAGATATTTTACATTTAGAATCCAAATACTTAATATTTATCACTTACATTTTTTTCCTGTTAAAATTTCTAATGAAATACTTAATTTTCACCTAAGACTTGGGGCTTTTTAATTGTAACTGGGTAGCAAAACATCATTGTTCTGATTGAATGAGTTTAAATGGCAGTATGGTGAATGATTTTAAATATTCTCTGAGTAATATGAGTAATTTATGGATCTGAATGTTCACATTTGGAACCACTTATGTAAATATACTATTCACTAGCTTTAAAAATTTGGAGATAATTATAAAATTGAGGGATACTGTTTGTGGGAGACCAAATTTAATTCATATTTTAACAACTGCTAGTTCATAACTGTATATTTTAATATTTGCTACCTAAATGTCAATCAAAAAGAAAAACATAAAGGAAAAATATTACGTGTATTTGTATATCTTCAGGGGACTTTAGCGAGGGCAGAGTTCAGTAATATAAAGAAAAACATTCACTATGAACTTTACATTGGGTTGACCAAAAAGTTCGTTCAGGTTTTTCCGTTAAGATGTTATGGAAAAACCCGAACTTAATTTTTGGCCAACCCAACACTTGGGAGTGGAGATTTAAAGTCAATATTAAAACTCAGGATTTAGATAAATTTGATAGCTATAACTTTCCCATTATTAGGATTTTCAGACATGAAATACTCTTTTTGACTTTGGACTTAAATAGAGCAAAAATACTATATTGTAATGTTAAAAAGCATGATTTTATATGGATAATTTATATAGATATACCATTACAAGTAAATATATTTATTAGTCAGGTATTCCTTTTCACATATCAATATTTACACTGACTATTTAAAATTTTAGTCTACAAGAGCCTGATGAATCTCTCTTGGATAAAACACGCTGGTAAGGTCTCTATAGCAGTATCTGACAAAGAACTTTACTAATCAATTAACATGGGTTACTGCCACCCTTCATGTTTTATTTAAATAGACATGTATTCAATTACAAATTGAAAATATAGTTATTTTAGTTTCAATACTCAATATTAAGTTGTATTTTTAATGAACTATACAATAAGATTCTTAAAAAATGTGTTAGCTGGAAACACTAGAAATTATTACTGGTGGTAGAAATCAATTTGTAAGAAACTCTAAAATATGTATATTCCAGAACACTAAAAAGTAACCAAAATTTGCTACTAGCATATATATGATTCAGTAGTGGAGTATCACAAATTTGAATTGAGTTTACATTTTGATACATTGGAAATATGTCTTAAAATGTAATGATCTTCAAATAAGTTTGCTGAAAGTCGACCAAGATGCTGATGAGCCTTCAATTTGAAAAAGCCACAATTCTATTTCTGCATATCTTAACTTAAAAAAAATTCACCCTTAAAATCATTGTTTCATATTTTCCACTTTTAGAAACACATGTAATTTTGAAGCATGAACCTGTTTATTTTATAGTAGAAATATACAATATTCCTTCATGTTCACTAAGTACCTAATTAAAAAAAACTCATTGGAAGACTTCCACTCAACATATCTCTATGAATATTACTTTTCTTCTATACATGACTTTCTTAATATCTAATAAAAATGTATCTGACATACTTAGCATTATGCCATATATCATTATATTTTTTGACAGTAAATAGAAAGTGAGAAAGTCAAATTATTTTGAATTTGCATTTCATCAGGTCTCTATGAAATATTTGTTTTGATCTTCAAAAGTTCTTTTTATAAGAAATAATCTAAATCACTCAAACTTAAGGTTAAATGTTGTTCTTTTAAAAAATGAGTATAAAAGCTATTCATTTTATAATACTGGCACAATTACCATGAGAAATGTTTGACCTGTGTCTTGTAAGCCAAATGATCTGCCATAAATAGAGGAAGAAAAGAGTATATTATTGTCAGACTCAAAGATTATACTGCATCAGATTCTTTTCTTTCCCCCCAGTCTAACATGCCTAAAGAGTAGAACACAAAAGTATAATTTGAAATAATTAAAAAATTGAAATGAAAATTGGGTATGCAATGCTTTAATAATATATTTTTGTATGCCATATATGTGCTACATATATTACCAATGGAAATATATGTGGATAGTTATAGATAGGCATTAAATTGAATTAAAATCAAATTAATGATAAAATGCACAGTTGTCAAATGCAATATTAATTGATATATAAGTTTCTTAGGATTTAGATCTTAGATAATTATTTTTAGGCACATGACTAATGTCCATCCAACTACTTTAATTTTATTGTCATATATTTGTATTTGCAAAACTGTAGAGCACTTCAATGGGTATGAGGAACATTATGCATAAACTAAATAGTTAATTTAATAGCAGTTTAATTATCAGTTTCATATTTTATTTCTTTGAAAAACAATTCATTAAATGCTCCTGCCTTCCAGAGTTTAAATTGGTTCTTTTGTTGTTTTCAGTTCTTCTTTCTCAGTGTAAAATTTGTTCTTAAAATGAGTTAAAAGGAAATATTTTGCCACCTTTGCAAATATCTTAATTTGGGGCCATCTGAAAGTGCAACAAAAGCATATTTCCAAATGAATTGGAAGCATGTTTGTGGTCTGCTTTATTTTCATTAATTTGGAGTTGTGTGACTTTGGGAACGACCTATTGAGCTCTTGAAATGAAGTAGCCAGTTTTTGGCATTTCAAACAAGGACTGAACTATTCTCACTCTTTCCCTTGCCGTACTGAAAAATAAAGAAGAGAAAAGATAAGAAGAGAGAAGGAGGGAGGGAAGGGTGAGATGTAAGGAAAATGAGAAGAGAGTCAGGAAATAAGAGTAAGGAGAGAAAAGTATACATATTTAATTTGAATAATTTGCTAACTTAGTAACAAGAATAGAATTAATGATATAGGGCAAGAAACTGGTAACTTAGATTAAGTTCTTAAGTTCTAAACTTTTCCACATTTTGTGTGGCTTTTTCATTACACACTAGTTTGATTTTCCTATTGAGGTTGAGGGAACAGTGGTAAGGGACAGAGTTGGATACCCAGGACATTTACCAAAAATTTCCACTTCACATATGTAGGGGTGATAATGTTGCCTAAACAAAAGATGTGTTCTGAGTGTGATATTAATGCTAAAATTGGTTAATTCATAACTCCAATCATTTGTTTAGCTGTAAATTATTTTGAATATCAGCATACAAGTTATATACATTTACATGGAATATATTTACTTTCTCTGAGATAACTAAATATTTACACTATAATCATATATATAGACAAAAATAAAATTTTGTAATCTCTACCTGGAGATATATTTGTATGAGATTATGCAACATATCAAATAGAACAAGAACAAAGAGTAAGCTTAGTTTGCATCCAAATTTTAATTGATGCCTGAAACATTACATATTGTTGTTCTCCAAAATTCTGTGGAGAGAATTTGCAGGGTTCCTTAATCCAGTCATATACCACTGATATACCCAATTTAATTATTTACTCAGTATACCTGAAAAACCAAAATTCAAATATTCAAAACCACACAAATTATGTTCTGTTGTATATGCTAATGTATTGGCAGGAAACCATGTATAAGGAGAAAAATAATTCATTTTTCTATACAGTTTCATGATTCTACATGTTAAAAATTTTTCAAGTTTATTAGGGCAAGGATAAGTTTACTTTTATCCTCTTAATACAGATGGGAAGAGTATAATTTAAAAATTAGAAGTAACTTCTTTCCATAAATCATATAATTGTTATTTTTTGAGACTAAAAAAATACTGGATACCTTACGAAGAGTAGAGGTAGAAATGAACCACCTACAGTGAGTGTATATGTAACAAGATTATGTGAAATAGTGCTGGTTTGAAAATAATAATATTATTTTGTAAATCTTTGAAAAATACATCAACAAACTTTTTCTGGAAGCTACTTATATTGTCCAGAACTACATTTTTGACTTCATGTAATTCTTACCTCTTACTTTTAATGCATCAATTAAGAACTAAAAACTTAGTTACATGGAGGATTCCACTTTGTATTAATATTTTATAAATCATACAACACTGCCATATCTACATATAATAATATTGTGGAAGAGATTTTGACATTTTTTAAAGAAAAATAACTCCCACTGTGAAGAAAAAATTAACAACAACCCCAATTGTGATGTCAAATGCTAGTATTTATATTTATCTTACAATGCTGGATCTAATATGGAGGAGGTAGATGGAGAGCAGGAGATACATTTTTTTTATGATAATATCACGGCATTAAGTTTATTCCTTTCCCCTTTGAAAAAAAAATTTGCAAGGGAAAACGTTACACAGAATGGGGATAGTTTACTTCACTTGGCCAATGTAGCGTTACTAATTATTTTTTAACTCCTTAGGGAAAATGTTACCACCTGTTCAATCTGAATTCAAGTAGTTACTGTCAATTTACTCATGGGTGAATGCTGCCTCTTTGTGGCAGAATGCCACGGAAAATATTCCTTAAACATAAAGTTCGTGAACAGCCCTTGATGTTGTACACATTCCAGGAGAGATGATGGGGAGATCCACCAACACCAATAAAGCACATGGCTCTTTAAGTTTCGATTAATTCAAAAGTTTCCTACCCATAAATATTATCTAATTCACTGGCCAACCTTACTCAGAGACGAACAGCTTATACTCACCAAACATTTTGAACATTTAGGATATAGATCAACTTGAGATAAAGTACCCATCATAATTGTTGAAGGTAGTTTTACACAAGTTAAACTATGAAAAATTGTAGACGGAATAAATAATACTGGCATGACAAAATACGAAATCAATGTGCAATACATTACTTACCACGCTCCACATGTTAGATGAATACTTCAGTAAGGAAAAGAAGTATACAGTTGAAATTTCATTAATGAACACATTAAATGACACATTTAGATAAACATATTTCCCTGAACCAACAAAGGTGTAATTATATATATTTGATAATTCGGGGAACATTTTTTTTCTTTTAGGAATAGAAGTTAGCTACTCTGTCTTAAATTATTAATAATGGCGATTCAGTCAATCACACGTAGCTGTTTCTTTTGCACCTTAAGTAATCATTACTTCAGTCCCTCATATGTGACATAGTTATCAAGTGTTTATTCAGAAACTATTTAAAAAATTACATGTGCTGGGATACATGAGACTGTAACAACAGTAGCCCCATCTTACAGACATCCTGTTCGTGGTTATCATCATTGCTTGCTGCCCAGAGGGATAAAGACATTGTATAGAGATTTGTACAGTCCATCATTTGGTCTTCTGAGGTGCCAGTACACGTGGATCTGTACAAATGCAACTGGGTTTGGTTAAACAATCAAAACTTGGCTACAATAGTAGTCAGATCAATACATCATTTTGGTTGACTAATAAAAATACTTTTCAATCTCCTCTAACAAAACCAGAAACTTGCACATGATTCTCACTGGGATGGCCCAATTAATTGCCCTAAATCTTTTTCTTTTATACATTGGGATACAATGTTTTTTTGTTTGTTTGTTTTTGTTTTTTAAATTACAGATCCAATTGGGTGGGTTGCATTGACTTTTAAGATTCTGCCATTAAGTTCTCCATATTTTAATGATTTAAAATGCCTTCCTGATATCACTTCAGTTTTGGAAATGCAGCTCCTGATACAGTGTGACACCTCTGTGAAAATCATAGGCTAAATAGTGAAGGAAAGAGAAATGCTAAATGTGCATATAAAAATAGGTGCTACAATAAAATATTTGTATATTTCATCAATAAGTTATTTTGACTAATCAATTATGGATCATATAGCTCTGTAATTTTAATGATTTGTCCACATCTATGGTGATCTTTTCAAGATCACAATACTTTTGTTCTTTTAATTCAAATGTCCAGAATGCATACAAACACATCCTTTAAAAAGAAAGGAAAGGAATGAGAGAGGAGGAAGAAGGCAGGGAGGCAGAGAAAGAGAGGAAGCAGAAAGGGGGCGGGGCGGGGGGGAGAGAGAGAGAGAGCGAGAGAGAGAACAAACCTTCTATTAAAGTTGGGGTGTGCTAATCTCTCCACAAAAGCCATTTAGACTCACCCATGGCTCAAAGGGGGAGAAGGGGAGGGAGAAGGGAGCAAAAGAGGAAGAATAGAATCTATGCGCTGCCATCTCCCACCATTCTTAACACTTCCAACTACTACAAAAATTACTGAGACCTTTAACAAGTCACTCGCGAAGCAAATTGCCCTCAGTAAAGCCCTACTCTTTGTCTCCTCCACACGCAAGAAGGGAAAGTGATGTGCCCAGCTTACACAAATGTTTCCCCGCGTGTAATATGAAAAGGAAATGGCACACCCTTTCAGTATCTTCCGCCGAAGCTGAGAATCTCGTGCCAAGGCACTTCACCCTAAACGTTGAAACAACACAATTAATCAAATGTGTTCGCGGTGTGTGTCTGCTTGCTCGTCGGTTTTAAACGCAAAAGCTCCAAGGGAGTTTCTTTGCCTTTAGAACTGGCTAAATGTGGTCTGTTTTTCCAGCACTTCGAGGTAGTCCGGCTCAACGTTTAGTTTTGCTTTTAACTCCAGATATTCGTTCCTGTTGGGTTCTACAAAGACAGCACTGGGGGGGCTGTAGAGCACCGGTTCCCGCAGCCTGCTGTCCCCTGCCCCCGGGTGCAAATACTGATGGGGGCGTCTCAGGTCATAATTGGGGGAGAAAGTGTAAGCAGCGGGGCTGCACGGGAATTTGGGATATTCCGGGAGGCTACTGCCGGCGGGGGCGGTGGAGCAGTGTTTGTCTGGTTCTAAAATGCCCCTGTAAAAGCGGTCGGCGTCCTGCACCGGCGACAGTAGGTCCTCCCGGGGCTCGATGGTGCTGACGCTGTAGGCGGGGCTCCGCAAGTGGTGGCTTTCCCGCCTCTCCTCCTCCCCCGGCTGCAGCTGCAGCTGCGGCGGGGGCTGTTGCTGCTGCTGCTGCGGCGGCGGCGGCGGCGGCGGCGGCGGCGGCTGCAGGTGGTGGTTGCCGCTATAGGTGACCTTGAGCTCGTGCAGGTCTTTGTAATCCTCCACGGAGTTGCCCTCTCGGGAGCGGTAGATGGGGTTTTTGCACATGTGGCCCAGCGGATGGGGGATGTACTCGTACACGTGGCCCGCGGGCGTCTTCACCTTGGGCAGCGCCGGCCCGCGGTGGTGCACGTGCGCGTGCGGGTGGCCTCCAGCGCCGCCGCCGCCACCACCGCCGCCGCCGCCGCCGCCGCCGTACACGCTGTACTGCATGTTAAAGGAGCTCACGTCGGAATTGTTGGTGCTGGTGTGGTCGCTCTGCTTCTTCTTCCTGCGCTTCATGACTAGCACGAAGAGCCCGGCGGCCACGAAGACCGACATGATGAAGACCAGCAGCAGGCTCAGGATTAACACGGACAAGGGCACCGACGACGCGCCTCCGCCCGCGCCCAAGCCCGCAGGGGCCCCGGTGCTGTTCAACCGCACGGCGGGGGTCACCGCGCTGGGCCTCGCGGGCACCTGGATGGAGGAGGGCGTGGGCGTGGAAACCTCCACGTCCGAGTAGTCTGGACACAGCAGCTCCGACTTAATGAAGCGCATATCCATCTCAGCGAACTTCTTGGGCGCCTTGCAGATGACCTCGTCCACCAAGACGCCCACTTTGAGCTGCTCGACCCACAGTTTCATGCCCACCACGTCGCAGGTACAATCCCACGGGTTGTCGTGCAGGTCGATTTGGATGAGCGACTTCAGCTGGTCCAGAACTCCACTCACCGGCAAGGAGGTGAAGTGGTTACTCCTCAGGTTCAGCCTGAGGAGGGTCAGGCCTGAGAAGACGCCTGAGGGCATGGTCTGCAGGAGGTTGTTATTCAGGAATAGCAGCTGGAGGTTGGGGACCGGATCGAAGGTCCCAGACTGAATCTCGCGTATGAGATTGTACTGGAGGAAGAGATACTGCAGGCTCTGCAGGCCATAGAACAACTCCGGGCTCAGCCTCTCGATCCTGTTGCCATTTAGGTAGAGGCGCCTCAGGTTGGTGAGATCCCCAAAGGCGCGGTCCTGGATCATGGAGATGCGGTTGTTGCCCAGATGCAGAAGGTCCAGCCCGGTGGCCTCCAGGAAGTCGCTCCTGCGCACCAGGGCGATGTAGTTCTCCGTCAGATACATTTTCTTGGGGTTGTAGGGCTTGGGCTGCAGCTCTGCGATGCTCTCGATCTTGCGCTCCTGGCAGTTAACGTTGAGGCCCAGATCGGAGATTTGCAGGTTGCAAGTGCACGCGGTGGGACACTCCAAAGGCACCGGAGATTTGGTCTGGTAGGCAATGCTGGGGCCATAGTTGCCATAGCCCAGGTCCTTGGAGGGCTGCCGAGAGGTGGGGCGCACCCTGGGCTTGTTGGGTTGGCGAGTCCCCTTGGGGGGCTTCAAGGGGGGTTTGTAAACAGCAGAGGAAGAAGTGGCCACGGAATTCACCGATGCCGGGGTGGTATGTAAATACCCCGTGGTGCTCAAAGGCGACTGCGGCCTCATCTCATAGTCTGAAATAAGTTTCCTTGGGCAAAGTTCCTGCTTGGACACCTCGTCCAAGTCCCGGCCGTGTAAGCGGAAGGGGGTCTCACAAACCACATCCCCCACCAGGGCCGAGTAGGAGATGCTGTCTAACCAATCCTTCAGAGAGATCAACTCACAGGAGCAATTCCAGGGGTTTTCCTCCAGCTGTAACTCCACAACTTTATCCATATGCTGCAACAACCCCACATAGGGCAGAAGTTTCAGCCGGTTCCCCCGCAGGTCCAAGTGCGTTAAGGGCACAAAACGGAAAAGGTTGTTGGGTAAACTGGACAAGAGATTGTCATTGAGGATAAGCACCTGCAACAAATGCAGTTTCCCAAAAGCATTGGGTTCAATGACACTGATGTAATTGTAATCGACCTGTAAGTACTCCAGGCTCTCCAAGCCAAGGAAGGTATCATCACGCAGAAGTTCCAGTTTATTATTGTTCAGATGCAATCTCCTTAAACCCCGCAGCCCGTGGAAAGCCCCAGTCTCAATATCCTGGATAACATTGCTACCCAGATGCAAAATTGAAGCCCCAGTGTAATTGACAAACTCATTGGGATAGAGACGGTTCAAAAGGTTTCCAGACAACAAGAGGTGGTAGATTGGGAAACGGGGAGGGCTAATTTCAGAGAGGCTGATGATCCCCCGGTTTTCACAGCTCACAGTTAAAATGCCGTCCTTTTCCTCACAAGGACATGCATTGTCACAGATTTCCCCATAATAATCGATGGTTTCTGCACACGAAAGGACGAGAGATGTTAGAGCAAAAGCTAGAGTCTGCAGCATCCAGCTCTGCATTTTTCTGTGAAGGTCCTGTTCCAAAGTTACTGGGGGGCAGCAAGTGTGCATTTTATCTCCTGCAAGGGAGAGAGGAAAAAAGGAAACAACAGAATATGACAAAAATTTAAGGGATCAATCAGAAAGTCTCTCTCTTTCCTAATACTACTCTGAAATCCAGAAGGAGGGGATATGAATGAACCTCTCCCCGCCGCTCCACCATCCGTGGTACCTCGAAATTCTCCAGACTTTATTAAAATCTGACATTCATTTTGATTTAAAGGTTGATGTCATTTCCTAATGACAATAGGAACATGCTGCTCTTTACAAGATAAGGGCAGGTTAGACAAAGTCCCATTTTAGTATTCTTCCCGGCTCCCCCCCCCTTTCAAAACCAATCCATAAATATACATAAAATGGCTGTCAGTTCAGTTTCATGGTTCTAATTGAAGAGAAAGGAAGCACCATTTTACAAGGTTCCCTACCTCACCTATACCCAGTCCCTCTGTCTTTCCTTCAGAACCTCTTCAGGTAACAGTTCACAGTGAAGGTCTCCCATTTTCACAGAAAAGCCAGGAGCCACAATACTTGAGCTATTTTAAAACCATCGCTGGAAATGCCAGAGTGGGAACCTAAAGAATACTTTCCAGAGGCAAAAAGGATGCAAGATTATGCATCAAAAGGACCCAGAAGAAGCTCTTAAATCACCTATTTTCTTCAGGAGCTTTGAGTATGGAGAAAAAGGAGAGCGCGTTCGCTTTGATGGTGGACTTCACTATCACGCTATTAAGCACATCAGCGTCCTAATTGCATGCACGGTGCCACTTAGCAGCTCTCTTCCCTGAGAGCGCCCTGCGTCCACTTCTCCTCATTGATCATGTCAGCGACGCTACTAAACCGCATCTTTAAGCCACTGAAATAGTTCTGCACGACGGATTACAAAGAACTCTGCGAAGGCATCCGCAATCCCGGAATACCTCTCAATACCTGGAGTTTAGGACGTTCCTACTGCTTACCCGGAACCAGCTAAAAGTAAACCAAGGACCAGCGCCAAAGCCTCTGTAACCTCGCGCTCCGCGTCTGTTTGCCACGGTATGCAAAACTAACCCTACTGAATATGCAAGATTTGGAGTGAACTACCATCTCGCCAGCATCCCCATGTTTGGAGTTGCTTATTACATTTAATTGTCAATGCTTTACTCCCCCTACCCCCCCCCCTTTTTTTCCCCCGGAGAAAGGGCACTTGGGCTGATTAAGAGACAAAATAGCAGGGTGTAAGGGAGGGAGAACAGCAAGTGACACAAGCCAGTGCTTTAATATCCGAATTTCATCTCCCCAAGGAATCAATCTGAGCCCCTCTCCCTTTTCGTTCTGGCTTTCTTTTTGTCCCCTTAAAGGCTTCCTTCGACTTCCTACTTCGAGTCGACAGCAGCACTCATAAAGGAAAGGACATAAATGGAGCGAGTGTGTGAGTGTGTGTGAGTGCGTGTTGCGTTGGTTGGGGGAAGGGGGGGGTGGGAATATTTGGTAGAAATGCTGGGCTCGGGGAACCAATGCCTTTTCTCTGGTCAGCCTTGCCTCTGCCTCACCACCACCGAAGTCTGATGTCGAATCTCAACCTCAAACTAAAGCCCAGACGTTTCTGAGTCACGGGTTCAAGCCTGGAGACCTCGATCTTCATCCCCGAGCCGACTCCAGCCCGCGTTATTAACAGCCCCTGCATTCGCACGCACATGTGCAAGTGTGCCTGCGAATCATTCACGTGTGGCCACCCAGACGTGTCGAGACGAATGGGAACCCACAGTGTATAAACGTCGCAAGTATCCCCGACCTCCCAACGCCAACGACAAACACCTCCCGGCTTAAAAGCGGCAAAAACACCCTCTACGAAAGCAAAACGTTTACCTTGAAATTTCCGTTCTCCGCTGGATCAAATCTGCACATCCATTCAACTGGGGTTGGGTCCCCTCCCCCTCCCTCCCGGTGCTTCCCCGCCCCCATTCACCTGCCGCCCCTCTGACAGCCCATCGCAAAATGTGTCCAGCCAATATTAAACTCGAGCGTTTACAACTTTAATTCAGTTCTGGATAGCCGGGGTCGAGGAGCTTCCTCTCACCCCACTCCCTTTCCCCTCCTCCTTGCCATCAAAGGAGCCCCAAAATTTGAAAAAATAAAGTTGAATGAGCCGGGGAAGGCTGACATTCTGACTGGGAAACGCACCTCCGATGTAAATTCGCGGGTACGCTGCACATTCTCAGATTCTCAGATTTTTTTTTTTTAATGGAGGGCGGGGGCGGGGTAACTGTATTTGTTTTCCCCCAAAGAATTTAAACCCTGGATCGTCGCCCTGAACATCCCTGCATTAAGCAACGTGGGGCCGCGCGGGCTGAAGCCCAGCACCCAGGCCGGAACCGCGGTTCCGGGCACAGCTGCTCCCACAGCGGCCCAGGCAGAAGCGCCCGGAGTTCCAGGACGCGAGGCTCCCCCTCCCCCATCCCGCCCCGAAGCGAAGGAAGGGAAAGGGGCGGGGGAGGGCGGAGAGGGAAAGAAAGCCACCCGGCCGCCACACACACAGACACACACACTGGAGCCTCTTTTGCAAAGTAAACGGCCGACTTACCCCGTCTCACATCTCCAAGGCCCACTCATCATAGCCACCCTTACAAAAAATACCTCTTTGGGGTGTGCACCGGGGTTCGGAAGCCGAGGGAGGGCGAGCGCTGCGATCCGAGCGGCTGGAGAAAAGAGGCGCCCGGACGCCGCCACCCCCGGGCCGCCGCCGTGGTGGCGACCGCGGGTTCCGGGGCTCCCCAACCGGCTCTCCCCCGCGCTCTCCGTGGTAGTCGGAGCCGGCAGCGGGGTGGGAGGGGGGGAGAGGGGGGCGATCGCGAGCGGCGAGCCGGGAAGGGAGGGGGAGGGGGCGGCGGAGGACCGGCGGTCGAGGCGCCTCGCATTAGGGGCCGGGAGCTGGAGCCGGGCGGGGCGGGGAAGGAGCTGTTGGAGGGGGAGGAGGCGTGGAGCCCGAGGAGGGGGACGCGGAGCAGGCTGCCCGCCGGCCCAGCCAACGTGACGGTCAGCCTCGCCGAGCGCTCGCACCCGCTCACACTCATGCTCACTCGCTCCCAGCCGCGCCACCGCGCGATCGCGGGGTCCCCGGCATCCTTCGCCGCACCCCCCAGGCGGGTACTTACAGTTGCTATCTGTATAGGGGCCAACTTTCTCCAGGCCAGCGGCAGCCGCCACCCCCTTCAGCCGCCTCCGGCTCCTCGCACCCTCCGGCCTGGGTTCGCACGGGCCGGCCCTCCCCTCCCCCCTCGGCTCTCCTCGCCGTCTTCACCACATTCCCCCCTGGTCAGTGGCGCACGCCCGGGGACGAGCCAGAGGGAGCGGGACGCAGGGGTGTGCATACATCGCCCGCCTTCTTCTTGCAGCGCACACTGTACATGGTAGTGAGGGGGCGAGCGAAGGTGGCACCGGCCCCTCGGCTGCTCCCACGGCGGCGGCGGCTCCTGCGCCGTCCTCCGCCCCCCCCACCCCGCGCAGCGGAGACCACCGCACTGGGATCCCGCCGCCGCTGTCCCCTTGCCAAGCCCGCCGCCGCGGCCCCTAATTAGTACATGTAAGGCTCCCGCATCCTCTTGGCTGTTTCATCGCTCCCGGTGTTTGCAGGGGCTTTTCCTCTATTCCTTCTCTTGATGCGGCGCACGAACGTCATTATTTGGGATTCTCTATCTCCGACATCCTTGGGGGTCCGCGGGGAGGTGGGGGGCAGGAACGGCGTTGTTCTAAGCCTGTGGCGTGTCCCGGCAGCCCGGCGGCTCAAAAAAACTCAGAGAAAGTCGCGTCTTCCCTCCCCGGCGGTAAGGAGGCGGCTACGCGGTAAGCAGCCCAGGGGTCTCTGAGACATCTGCTCCGGCGCGGGCGCAGGGCCCCATGCAGTGCACTTGTTTATTGTCGCGCCACCGGTGCGAGCCAAGCTGCAGCAGACATGATGGGCCCGGGGCGAAGCGGGCGCTCCGTGGCCGATAGATGGCAGCCGAGAGCGAAGGCGTCCCTGGGCCCCGGCGGCGCAACCGGAGCGCCCCCCACCTTGGATGTCACATTCTTGGGAGACAGAGGACTCTTGGACCATGTGCGTAACTCTAGCGTGGGACTGTGCAATCCTCGGATTGAAAAAGGGAAGGGTGGAAATAACCCCGACAGTGTCAGGCTTGTTGGTGGTCAGGGACAGATGATTCCAGCCCTGGGCTGATCGTCTGCCTTCCACCTCCCATTTAGACTAACACAGCCCGTGCTGCTGTCTCTTGTACTTACTGTAAAGGACCCTGGAAGAGGGAGTGGTTCATCCTAGCTGCAAACAAGGGCGCTATTTTTTTTTTTTCTTAAGAATTACGTTTTATAAGTATGTTTGGGCGATACAAGGGAATATGAACGAGTTTCAGAGAGATTGTGAACGTGTTTGGTGTGTACTAGAAAGCTGGAAATCCCTAAATAAATGCAGTAACGGTAGAAAGCAAGTTTCTTGAAGAGTCACCTGCTAAACTCTACTAGCGTCATCTCTACAGTAAGTATTCCTGGCTCTTTCCATGAAACCAGACACCTCCCTCCACCAAAAAAGCGTCTTTGCATTCGTAAAGCATTATTTCCAGTGTTTGTAATATTTCAGCTGCAGTCCATCCCAGGAATAGAAAAAAAGTTGATTGTTATAAGTGGCCCAATGCAGGCTGAGTGCACATGTGCCTGTTCCTTTGATAACTGGGTGGTTTTACCACTTAAATGTATTTTATCCATTTAATTTTGGAATTAATTATATAGTATCTTTTGGAGTCGTCTTAAACATAATTGATATTGTGTCTTTCTTGGTAATATTTGGGGTAACATTGTGGTTATAATATCGTGATTAAATACAAAATTAATATAAATTCTGATATATATGTATATACATATAGCCACTAACATATCTTCGCACATCTATGTTGAGTTAGAAAGAGTTTTCTAGAGGTGGTGAATTTTGCAGTCTCCTGAGGTTTTGCAACATTTCTTGAAATTTCTCCTGACTCTATTCTGCAAATATGTTTTTTAGTAAGGCCATTCATACTTGGCTTGGAAACAATTCTGTTTATTTTGCTTAAATTTGGGGTAAGTGTAAGTGAGGAAGAAAAGCAATCGGTAATATCATATAATTAAAAAGAAAATATTATAATAGAACTTCCTGTTAAATTTAGAAACATTTAGCCTAGGAATGATAGCCACTTGCTACAGGTACATTATATAAACAGGTAACTTAAACTTCACCCAAAAAAGGCTTGTTGCTGTATTTTTTATTTAGTCATTATCTTCTAACATTTTAGAACATTTATTTTTTAATAAATGCTTTTATATTTTCAAAATGAAAGATTTAAAGTGTCATAATTTTCAAATTACATATTAATTACAGTTAGAAACTTTTGGAATATAAATGTTCAGTTCTATCACAGACACATTTTTTTCAATGTTGATAACCTCTGTAGAAGTTCTCAAAGGGTATAAAATAGCTTATCTAATTATTGGACTACTCAAAATAACTGAAACATAGTTATTTTAGTTCATTCTTCTATTACTTTCTAAATCTTCACAATTGGATATAATAACAAATTTTAGTTTAATTTTTGTTTTTGTCTTATTTTTACTTTATTATCCTAATTAAAATACATTTTGTTGAGCTAAGAAGCACTAAACATGTTTGCAATTAACATAGGTAATAATTTTGTTAGAAACACCGACACTAAAAATATTCCAGTTTACCTCTTGTGGTTCAAATTAATAAATGACAACTTTCTGCCATTAACTCAATATTAAGGATGGCCTGAGAAGTCGCCATTAGTTTACCACTAGGTGTCTCTATAAGCTACTCTGCAGGAAAGTGAATTTTGAGAAAATACTGAGACATGAAGAGATAAGAACAGAAGAATGGGGAAGGGAAACATCATAGAAATAAGGAAGAGCCTCATTTATTAGTGTGTAGATTCCTATTTGCTTTGAGTGTTGACTACTGCCTAGAAAAGAAATAAATGAATCATGTAACTGATCAAATTTGAGCAAGATTTTTATCTACACGAACATATTCATGTTTTAGTCTATATTCAACAATATACAGTCATATGATATGTATACATGCTACCACACAACACTCAAACGCACACATATGATTACATAAACACATTTAGGAACTAGAAAATTAAATGTCTGATCAAATACATCTCTCCAGATTTAAGGTCATTGACACTAAATTAAACATTATTTGATTGAGATGGATGTGAAAAGCTGAGAATCTTTGAATGTTTATGAATATATTTATTCATATCATAATTAGCTCATGATCTAGTGTCATTATAAATACATTTCATATGTGGTAATATATTTGTCAATAATTAGTGCAAATTATGGACATAATTTGATACCTGCATATTAAAATTTAAATTCAAACCACGATTAGCATATTTGTCACTTGAAACTGACCATACATTTTTGTGAATTCATATTTATTATTACCTGGAATTATTGTTTCAGTGCCTTACGGACTCTGGAGGAATTCTTATGTTAAAAGCATTTCTTAAAATATCTCATCATATTACATTTGTGTATCACTGTGTGGGTTCTTCAGAATAGTAAAATGCTTAGTCAGGAATTATAGTCCCTCATTCAACAGTCTAACAGAGATTATAAACAAGGAAATTCTTTGGTAATAATTATGAGATTTTATGAGTACAAATCAACATCACTGAGATCTAAAGCCAGTAGACCTTGTATTTTGTTGTTGTTGTCAGCCTGCCTGGTGAGTTAGGATTACAGAATTCTAATGCTAGATTCCAGACTCTTCCCAAATTAGCTTGAATAGATTACTTGCGTTATGGTAATGGCTGAGAAGACTATACTATCTTATTTAATAAATGAAAATTTTTTCAGATTTAAGTTATATTTTTAACATCTTTGAAATTGAAATTACATATACCACATATCCCTGAAAGGAGAAAAGTTTCTCCTGGAGGTGAAAACATGAGTCATCATTTATGATTGTTTCTCTATGCAATTGCTAAACTAAATAACTGTATAGCATATGTTTTTGATTAGTTTGATACTTTTAGAATTACAGCAGTTAAATATATCATGCAATGATATTTGTCAAATCCGAAATGGCCGGCTAAACTAATTTTACCAAGATTATTTATTCACTTATAAGCTTATCTTAGGAATATGCTCTCAGAGGCATAAAAGAAAGAGGTGCAAAAAATAGACAATTTTCTTCCTGTCTCATATAGTTCCTTGTAAATACCCTCTGATTTTTTTTTTTTTTTTTTTTTTTTGCCAGAATTAGGTATTAAAACATACTCTTTGGAGGACCACTTGTAAATATCTACCAAAATTTAAAATGGATATATCTTTTGAAAAATCATATTTTCAGAAAGTAGCCTACAGGTGTACGGAAGTTAAGTACACAAAATGATATATAAGAAGATATTCCTTGTAACAGATGCTTGCATTTGTAAATGACTAAGAATGGCCTACATGTCTGACTAAATGAAAAGTGGTACACATCAATCTATACCTTGGAAGACCTTTCTTCCTGTAATAACAGTGTATATAGGAATACAGTTCTGTCATTACTAATAGTATATATAGCATCATCTATGTACCTTGTCAAAACTGAGAGAGAGAGAGAGAGAGAGACAGAGGGGGAGGGAGAAAAGAGAAGTTTTCCGGAAAGATACACAAATCCAGCAATAACGATTGCCTCTTGGAAGACTGGGAAATCTTGAGTAGAATGGAAATTTATTTTTCACCATATATATATATTTTTAACTATCAGAACACTTCAATTTACATTCACATTCCCAATAAAAAATTAAAAAGAAAAAATATGTACTTCAGAAATAAGGATAATATTTGGAAGAATGATATGAGAAGTGATGAAGAGTTGAAGATGATTTTACCAAATTAATTTCTGTCCTATAGTACTCGAAACTATTTTATTTTTTATGACACATTTTTATCAATGGAGGCACTGAATATCTTTCTAAAAATATGAGTGTAAATTAATTGGTTAAAATGGTTTCTCTTCATAGCTCTTATATGTGACATTCAATTCTAGCTGGCAATATTAATTAATAGAATTGTAATTAATAGAAGCTAACTTCTGTTATCTTCACTATACAGAACCATGCTGTGTACTGGCAACATTAGCTTTATTTGATACTCTGATGGGTGAAGGGAAATATCAAAACGGTTCTTTAGAGAAGATAAGTAATTATACTTGAAATTGTCAGCAGCAGATCTTCACTGCTGTCTACAGGAAGATGAGTGAGTGTGTAATTGTGACATATTTTAAAGATACAAACTAATATCGGGCCCTGTTAGAACAAAGCCTGCTGCCTTCTGGCTTATATTCACTCACTGAAATATGCACATTCCTGTGGAAAAGAAGCAGTTTCATTACAGAGCCAGATAAGCTTTTCTGTGTACCTTCCTCCTGGAGCTATGATCTGTCTCTTGGAATTCATGAGTTCTTGGTTCTCAAATATCTCTAGTCATTTCTAGGAAACAAGTCCAAACAAGCATTATGTTATGCCTAGATTTTCTGTATCCTTTCTGGTTTTTCAAGAAAAACAATTAATCATCCTAACACATAGTTTCCTCACAATACTTTAAGATGGGTCATGGCTTGCATGAGAATATCTAAATTAACCTTACATTATTCAACTTATATCAACTGGAATCCTTCATTCAACAGGAGACTCCCATAATCCTTTTATCCCTTCAAAATAAATCTGCTTTTCTCCCAACTCCAAAACTTTGGTTTGTGTTGCCCTTTCAACTAACTGGCTTTTCACTTCCTCTACCATTCTTTTATCTATTGTTCTAGAGAATTCACTGTAGATACTTTCTTCATCAAAAAAAAAAAAACAAACAACTTCCCTGATAGCAGAACCTACCTCATAGGGTTAAGGTGAAATTGCAGGCACTTAGTAAACGCTATATAAGTTTCAGCGGCTGTTGCTGGCTGGTTTTGAAGGGTTTTTTCCTAAGAAAGATCTATGAAACTTCTGTTTTCCCTTCTCTACTTTAGTCCCTGTACAGTGTGATCTTAAAGTGAAATCTTAACGGTCCTGTTGTTGTCAGTCACATTTTAGCACACAAAGTTTATATCTTTATGTTTGGATGATATCATACACAACCCAAAGTGATATAATTTCAACAGTGGTATCAGGCAAAGGCTTAACTAGAAAATCAAGGGTTTTTGTTTGTTTGTTTGTTTTTAATGACAGCATTTTATTATAGCACTTTTTCTGATTTTGCTAAGACAATGAAGACTTTTCAATACAAAATGTGAATTTTTATAAATTAAAATATTATAATAGGTCTTTAAAAAAAAAACAAAACTTCCCTGTCCCCTCTAACCAACATTAAAGATTTGATTATCTGAACATTCTCTTGCATTATCTAGCACTTGCTGTAGCATAGTGTTCAAGTAACTGCTTAAAGTTTTCTTCTTTTCTGAACTAGATTATCATGCCTTATTGAGAACAGCATTTTATTGTTTGTTACCCCCTTAACAGTGAGAAAAATGAGCTCCAAAAAATTCTTTGTATACACAAGAAATACTTACCCATTTACAAGTTTATTTATTCAGCACATTTTTTAAGTACCTATATTGTGTTAAACACTATTATGTTTGATATAAAACAATTAGTTGATTCATATCAGGATGGTTGGGTGATTTCAGAGATATTTTGACTTTCTGATAAACCACCTGCATTCTCTAGTCAAAATAAGTGGTATAAAATAAATAAAAATACTATTGCATAAATTGTATGCTTGAATAGTATTTCTTGTAGCATGTATTTGTCAAGCCTCTGCAAGAGTACTCTCCAATAGAACTTTCTGTGATGATGGAAGTAATCTATACCTGTTTTGTCTAATATGATAGCCATTGACCACATATTACTACTGAGTAATTGAAATGTGACTGGTAAATACAGGAAATACAATTTTAATTTTTAAAAGTTTAATTTATTTAAATTTAAATAGCCACGTGTGGCGAATGGCTACCATATTGAACAGTGCAGTTTTGGAATATAAATCCCTGGAAGACTGAAACTGTATTTCTTGTGCAGTTTCTGGGATACCTTGGAAATTCACTCAATATGAACAGCTGCACTCATAACTAATGATGGTGATTATGACACCCTCAATAAATAAGGGCAATTATGATTCATATTTGGCAAGAGGCCTGATTTACATTCTGTTGAGGGTCTCTATTCAATTCTGTTAAATTGCATTGAGTTGAGGGCCTCTACCGTTCTTTTAAAGATTTCAAGGCATTTTACAGGCATTTCAAAATTCCTTATTACATCCTCATTACACCCTTATAAAGAAGGAAAGGTAGATTATTTTATATCGATAGAATTTTATTACAAGATCAGTGCCTTTTTATGCACGATGAAGTACTCTCTAAAGTGCTTTTCTCCAGATCACACAGTGGGATGTTAGTAGAACTGGAAAAGAAAGTCCTAAATAGGTATTTTGCTTCATGAGTTTTCTAAAAGAGGCTTTTTATGCAGAGAAGTCAGTCAGTAAAAAAACTGCACTTGAACCCTTGCATTCCATCTGTTTGAATGCAAAAGCTCTATTTGGAAGTTTAGTGGTGTTTTGCACAATTAATGTAGGCAGAGTTTGGACAGCAAATTGTAATTAATGAATTTACTGAATTCAAATAGGGCCTCTAATTTCCATGAAGATCTGAATAAATCTCAGTTTAAATAAAATCATACTTATATATTTGAAACAAAGATGTAATAGCTTGGTAACCAGTTCCAAGTATAACAAATTATTGTAATTTTTGAGATTGTTTTGTTTTTAATCAATGTATCTGAAATATTGGTAATAAAATTAACCTATATTTCCACTGTGGGAAGAATCAGTATAGCTTCAAAAGCAGCATTAATTGTTTCAGAGCTTAAGTCCAAAGTAAGTAGGAAGCCACCTGATCCAGAGCAGTAGAGTGGCTCTCAGAGATCTCAACCCCATTCTTGACTCTGGCTTTGCATCAGTTGTGCACATGCATTTATGACGACACCTCTCTGGGTAGATCACAGGTTTTATATATAAAGAATTCACTGTTCTTTCTCTTCAATGGACCATAAGACTACCACACTGGTTAATCAAATGTTAAGTATTAAAATGTAATCTCCTTAGAAGAAAAATAACATATAATTATTACGCTTAAATTGTAGATTTTAAATTATTCACTTTCTCCTAAAACGTAAAGTTATCGTCATATAAATAAATATTGGCAATCCAACGCCCACTTGTGCATGGTGTACCTTCTGTGAAAAACAGATCTGCGGCAGCTCAGTTTTTGTTTAATCTAACGTGATGCATTTTTTATCCCATGATCAAAGATATTCCATCAATCTAGTGAAGCTTTTATAGTGACACTAGATTCATAGTTATCATCATATGACATATTTCAATGTTTGCTGCAATTTTAATTGATTGTTACATATCGCAATGAACAAAAAACTAATCTGGATTTGAATCACCAGTATAAGATGCACAGTTTTTTGTACAATCAATCTGCATCCTTAATTGCTATATTATATAAGTAGTGACTGCTATGCAGGCAGACTTTGATCAATGACTACACTGCCACTTACCCATTTGAAGATACTCATGAATTTATTTCTAGGTACTTTTAAATTTAAAAGTATTTCATTATAGTATTGATATGGTAGCATTTAGAAATATTATAGTATATAGAGAAATGGAGGCCTAAATTGATTTGTTGCAAAAAGTAGGAATCTATTTGACTATATTTTTCAATTTGTAATGTGATTTACCAACCACAGTTAACATAAGCATCATCAGGCAATTTATACTTCATTTATAATCCAAAATCAAAGGTAAATAAAATGTATACATACATACAACATACATATAATTTACTATTTGGTAGCTATTTTATGTAGATTGTCTCATTCTTCCATGTAATTATTACAGCAACTTTATGAGGTGTTTTTCTTTACAGATGAGAAAATTGAGTTTCAAGGTAGTTGATGATATTCCGTAATTTATACAGACAGTACATAGCAGCTCCAGACTATGAGAGAATTTCAAGGACTCTCAGTATCCATTTTTTCAACTTAACTATGCCAATTCAAATGCACACTTTTGAACTTTTATCTCAGTTTAAAGAAAAAGTGAGAATAATGTATATCAATACTTAATGATCAGCTTCAATTAAGACACTTTCTAAGTGATTCATCATTTCTATAATGTCAAATGTATTCTAAATCAACAATAGGAATACATTCCAAATTATTAATACATAATACTACTCTTTAAAATAACACAATAATAAAATATATCTTAAACTGGTCATGAAATATATTTACAAATAAACCATCTTTATATTGATCTACCTTAAGAATATCAAAGACATTATTAACTACCAGAAGTTATCACAGTAACCCAAATACATAAGGTTCTTAAAACAATACTTTTTGAATATTTATAGTATAATTTTTCCTAAAGTAAAAAAGTCTCTAATAATAGTTTTCCCCTATTTTTGAGTTTTTGACTAATTATTATTTTACATTTAATAAAGCAGGAGTCAGAGCATGCATTATATACCTCCTAAGAAAAATCAATAATAAAATACTAAAATGATTCCTTTGAGGAGGATTCATACCAACAATTTCATGCATAAGTTTAGAGATATAACCCCATAGTCCTTTGTGACATGAATTTGTTATAAAAATAATTGAAAATTGAAAATTGGCATGAGACATATTTTCTAATTTTTTTCAAATTAATACATACAACGAGATACCCATGATTTAATTAATTTTCTTAATAAGTGATAAATCACTTTAGTTCATGAAAATATTAATCACAAAAGACCAACATCCACTTACAAATAGCTTTAAATAAAATAATAAATATTTTATCATTTTTAAACATCTGACCTTAATCTTATCAATCATCTTTATCAAATAGCCCAATTTCATTTTGAATGGAACATGCAAACCTCCATAAAACTCAAAGAAAATATTTGAGTGTTTGTGTATGTCAGCATTTCCTCAATGTCAGTAAAATTATAATGGGATGATTTGCCATAATTATGAATCTCCAAATATTGAATATTTATAAATATTAGAATCATCATTGGCTATCACTTCATCTACTTATAACCATGCTGAAATACATAAGTGTGTAAAAACAATAAAAGTTTCTGTCCACTTTAGCAATTCATGACGTTTCTGACCACCTTCTCCTAATATGCACTCAGAGAGCCTGCAGCAGTGCTTGAGAATGCATCTTGGAGTTCTTCCAGAAACTCTGAGTCAAAGAGCAATGTCTGCATTCACAAAGAAGCATTCACAGCTGTCAGAAGTTAAATGTCCATGAGACTCATGGTACAGCTGCAGTCCTTCCAGTACACTGACGATATCTGTGGAAACCAGAATTTGATAACTAGTTTTCTCCATGGAAAAAAAGGTCACAGAAGAATGATGAATCTTTGCCTCACCAATAATAAATAATTATGCATTCACAGCATATGAAGCATCATTGTCTTACATTACTTAGCCTGCAGTGCTTTTGCAGCTAATTTTCACTAGAAAGTACTCTTACTGCAATAAACTGTCAATGAACTTCTTGTAGGCAAACACCTGCAGACACCTGCTAGCAGTGGATGCATAAGATTCAGGATCGTAGAAATTGCAGCATAAACCAGAATCTGTGAAGCAGTACTGGGGAGAAATGAGTGTGTGAGAGCATGCATGAGTGAAGAAATGCACACATGAACAGGTATTTTGTGTTTCTGTTTATACTTGATAAAATCAATAGAATGAATTTTTTTCCCCAATGTGTAATATAGTTGAGTAGAGTAATAGAAAAGCAAGCTATATTTGCAAATAAGGTTTTCAGTCTGGGATAATCTACCCCAATTTATTATCAGGTGTTTTTAGGACAAATGATTACTTTGCTGAAAATGTTTAGCCATATATTCTCTATGTCCATGTAGAGGTAATGGTCACTGAGACTTTGAATTACTTAAAAAATATACTTTTTGAAAATATCTTAAAATTCTAGGTGAGATTATAAATATCTGTTTCTGTAATAGTTTAAGTGAGGTCGAAATGGAGGTAAGTGGATTAGCTTACCTTTGGGTAACTGTTCAATTATATGGTTGAATGGAAAAACCCATTTGAAAATGTATTGGTTTTTAATTGTTGAGTCACTTAGCCGATCAATAGTCCCTAAACACTATAAAGATCTGATTCCTAAAACCTAATGAATTATTGAAGATTTACTTCAACAGAAATTTTTTTATGTGATCTAAAAGTTAGAAACTATATAAGCTTTATAAAATATCAGTTTTTGAGCATGTTTTTGGAGTTGTGGGTATGAGAAATAATGAAGAAAGTGGAAAGCTAGTCGCATTTAATTTTTAAATTGGCAGGACCCTTAGAGATCGTGGAGTACTACACCCTAATTTAAAGGACCCAGATAATGTAAATGTTTTAACCAAAGTGGACCTCCATTTATTGGAGAATTAGGTAGCTCTCCCAATTTTCTGACCCCTTAGTCAGTGTACCTTAGACTGAACAAAAATGTATAGCTTAGTAAACTTGATAATTAATTTATTCTGAAAAATACACACAAAAAAATAAATAAAACACTAACAACTGCAGATTCCATGCTACTTTGGCAGGGTTCCAAGTCATTTGCATAAAACCTTCATATACTGAATGGATTATCATAAAAAAGTCAGCTTGGCAAACATCATTCTCAATGGTGAAAAACTGAAAGCATTTCCTCTAAGATCAGGAACAAGACAAGGATGCCCTCTCTCGCCACTATTATTCAACATAGTTTTGGAAGTCCTAGCCATGGCAATAAGACAAGAAAAAGAAATAAAAGGAATGCAAATTGGAAAAGAAGAAGTAAAACTGTCATTGTTTGCAGATGACATGATACTATACATAGAGAATCCTAAAGATGCTACCAGAAAACTACTAGAGCTAATCAATGAATTTGGTAAAGTTGCAGGATACAAAATTAATGCACAGAAATCTCCTGCATTCCTATACACTAACAACGAAAGATCAGAAAGAGAAATTAAGGAAAGAACCCCATTCACCAATGCAAAAAAAAGAATAAAATACCTAGGAATAAACCTGCCTAGGGAGACAAAAGACCTGTACTCAGAAAACTATAAGGCACTGATGAAAGAAATCAAAGATGACACAAACAGATGGAGAGATATACCATGTTCTTGGATTGGAAGAATCAGTATTGTGAAAATGACTATACTACCCAAAGCAATCTACAGATTCAGTGCAATCCCTGTCAAATTACCAATGGCATTTTGCACAGAACTAGAATAAAAAATTTTAATTGGTATGGAGACACAAAAGACCCCGAACAACCAAAGCAGTCTTGAGGGAAAAAAACAGAGCTGGAGGAATCAGACTCCCTGAATTCAGACTATACTACAAAGCTACAGTAATCAAGACAATATGGTACTGGCACAAAAACAGAAATATAGATCAATGGAACAGGATAGAATGCGCAGAGATAAACCCACGCACCTATGGTCAACTAATCTATGACAAAGGGGGCAAAGGTATACAATGGAGAAAAGACAGTCTCTTCAATAAGTGGTGTTGGGAAAACTGGACAGTTACATGTAAAAGAATGAAATTAGAACACTCCCTAGTACTGTACACAAAAATAAACTCAAAATGGATTAGAGAGATACATGTAAGACTGGACACTGTAAAACTCTTAGAGGAAAACATAGGGAGAAAACTCTGACATAAATCACAGCAAGATCTTTTTTGATCCACCTCCTAGAGTAATGGAAATAAAAACAAAAATAAACAAATGGGACCTAATGAAACGTCAAAGCTTTTGCACAGCAAACTACAAACAAGACGAAAAGACAACCCTCAGAATGGGAGAAAATATTTGCAAACAAATCAATGGACAAAGGATTAATCTCCAAAGTACATAAACAGCTCATGCAGCTCAATATTAAAAAAACAAACAACCCAATCCAAAAATGAGCAGAAGACCTAAATAGACATTTCTCCAAAGAAGATATACAGATTGCCAACAGACACATGAAAGAATGCTCAACATCACTAATCATTAGAGAAATGCAAATCAAAACTACAATGAGGTATCACCTCCCACCAGTTAAAATGGGCATCATCAGAAAATCTACAAACAAATGCTGGAGAGGGTGTGGAGAAAAGGGAACCCTCTTGCACTGTTAGTGGGAATGTAAATTGATACAGCCACTATGGAGAACAGTATGGAGGTTCCTTAAAAAACTAAAAATAGCATTACCATATGACCCAGCAATCCCACTACTGGGTATATACCCAGAGAAAACCATAATTCAAAAAGACACATGCACCCCAATGTTCATGGCAGCACTATTTACAATAGCCAGGTCATGGAAGCAACCTAAATGCCCATCAACAGACAAATGGATAAAGAAAAAGTGGTACATATATACAATGGAATATTACTCAGCCATAAAAAGGAACGAAATTGGGTCATTTGTAGAGATGTGGATGGATCTAGAGACTGTCATACAGAGTGAAGTAAGTCAGAAAGAGAAAAACAAATATCGTATATTAACGCATATATGTGGAACCTAGAAAAATGGTACAGATGAAGGGGTTTGCAAGGAATAAATAGAGACACAGATGTAGAGAACTAGCGTATGGACACCAAGGGGGGAAAGTGGTGGTGGTGAGGTGGTGGTGGGATGAATTGGGAGATTGGGATCGACATGTATACACTAATATGTATAAAATAGATAACTAATAAGAACCTGCTGTATAAAAAATAAATAAAATAAAATTCCAAAATTCAAAAAAAAAGTCTGCTTGGTTTATTGAAAAACTTCATTATGCAAGTGAGCAATAGGTAACCTATTAAGGTGTGGTCTTACCATGTGTTCACTGAAAGAAAAAAAATTAAGCCAATAGTTTGGTTAACTTTCTGGGAATAAATAAAATTGGCCTGTGATTAAAGTGTCTTATAATTATGGTTACATGCATATTAAGTTATGCATGTTAGATCATGCTTAGAACACCTTCATTCCTGTTAGGGGGCTCATATCTGTACATATCTGATATCAACTAATGCACTATAAACACATTATATCTTGGATTCTTATTTGTGGGTGTGTTGAATTTGATAACATTTTAACAGAATTAAAATACAGAATGTTCCTCCACTTGGAATTCGGGATACATAATTTTCTTTTTTAAATTAATTTATTAGTATTGGCTGTGTTAGGTCTTCGTTGCTGCATGTGGGCTTTCTCTAGTTGTGGCGAGCAGGGGCTACTCTTCGTTGCGGTGCACGGGCTTCTCATTGTGATGGCTTCTCTTGTTGCGGAGCACGGGCTCTAGGCGCGCGGGCTTCAGTAGTTGTGGCTCGCGGGCTCTAGAGTGCAGGCTCAGTAGTTGTGGTGCATAGGCTTAGTTGCTCCGTGGCATGTGGGATCTTCCTGGACCAGGGCTTGAACCCGTGTCCCCTGCATTGGCAGGTGGATTCTTAACCACTGCACCACCAGGGAAGCCCCAGGATACATAATTTATATAAGAAGATTGAGCGAAAATCTGAAGTGTATAACTTTTTTTCTTTCAAAATATTGTTAGGAAAAAAACAGGCTTAAAATAAGGCACATTTTTATTGCATTTGTAATCCAATAATTCTTTATTAAAACATATGCATTTAGTGTTTTTAAACACAAAAGTATTGGTCCTTTTTGATTGCATTGTTGCTTTCTACTGAGTGTGATGGACTTTTTCACAGATAGTGCAGGGATTAAAAACAGGTATTTGGATAAACATTCCCTAGGTTCCCATTCCCATCTCTGCCTTTTAGTGATTTCTTAAAATATTGGTTAATTTATTTAAATCAGTGCCTCTGTTTCCTCATCTATAGGATGTGTATAATGACAATACCTACATTTGTTGTGAGGATTAAATGAGATTACTCATAAACTTCTTAGCATACTTCCCAGCACATTGTAAGCACTAAGTAAGTGTTAACTATTATTATTGTTTGTTGTTATATTATTAGTTATTACAGGCACCAACATAGTTTTAATCTACACTATAATGCCAAGAATTAGAGAAGGCTACATAGGATTGCAGCAGAGGTTTTTTTCCCCCAGAATAGACATTGTTCAAGACAAGTTGCCTTCATCATCAGCTGATCCTGATTAGTTTTGGATTTATAGCACCGAGGGTCTGCCATTGATGAAGTGGTTGCTGGCTTACAGATTTCACCAGTTATTTTCGCTACTGGAATAAGAAAATGCCAGACAGCACTTTCTAGTAATGAATTTTATAAAACTCATGCACATACATTGTTCCAAAAGATCTGGAGGACAGAATAGAGGAGAAACCATAGTTTTGTGTCTTGGGTTTACAACAGCATAAATAATGAAATATTGTAGTGAAACTGTATGGGAAATTAAGTCAGGTTTGAATGTGAAATATTTTGATACACTAAAGAAATTATAAAGCAGCTCTTAAAACTATCTTCATGATGAATATATAATTTGGGTATATTTAAAATAAGTCTGTAGTTAACAGTTAATATTTAGATATTAAAGTGAAGTTTACTTTTATAGAAAAATACAGGACAGTCAATTTAAATGATGAGATATTAAACTCTAGTGTAAATTACTTAGTTTATCATGCATATAGAACATTATGTATGCATACCACTAATTCAAATTATTGCTCTGCTGTATTATCTATTAATTTTTGTCAGTATGTATGTACTTATAAATTAGAAATGTTATGGTTTTATTGCTACTTTAAAGAATATATATGTATATATTTGCTTGTATATTGTGAATTTATACTATTTTAAGCATCCTTTCATACTAAGTTTGAATTCTGTTATTTAAAATTTTTCTTGTAAATGCCCCTATTATTGTTGTTGTATTGTTGTTAAAGTGCAATTTTGAAGCCCAAGATTATGACCTTGAAAGTCACATGTAAGAAAAAACTTGTTCCTCTTGAAGAAAATATTTTGACCACGGATATTTTGTTCAAGTCCATAAAGATTAATTTTGGTGCATTTGACTTACAGGTACTACTTTTCACATGACAGAAAGCTATATAATAACTTTGGTCTCATATTTGTGGAGATGGACGGCCTAGTTTATACGCATGAGCACGTGTGCACACACACACACACGCATACTAACAGAGAGGGAGTGAAAATGATAAATGTGCACACTATACATGGAGTATCCAATTTTCAAATATCAGAGCATAATAAAGTACACTCACCATAAATGCCATCCTGAAAACTGAATGTTTTTTGCTGCCAATTTCAAAAGACATTTACCATATGTATGCAAATAAACTCTTTATTTGTTCTCACTAATCTATAATTTCCTTGATGATAGGTAGCAACTAGGTTATACTACGATTTATATCTCCCAGCAACTGGGCTACTTGTTGACTGATGTTCACATGAAGATTATGATCTGCTACATCTGCCCTTCATTTCAAATAACATTTATTATTATATCAAAATGTTAGTTAATAGACATTTTTTGCTGGGAGAAAATCCAGTGATTCGGATTTTACTGCATTTTGGGAGTTTAGATGTTTATAAAATATTTTATGTCGCTTTGATTATATATACCAAGGTTCTATGTTGAGGCAATATTCAGATGGCATCTTTAGGCACAGTCCCTAAACCTGTTTTATATATTGCTTGCTACTTTCTAAAACCTGAGTGGATGGATTTGTGTATTTGTTTGCTGTTTATATTTTTATTCTCTACACCCACAGCCATATTCTTGCAAATGCAGAATAACCTAAGGCTCAGACATCGAGCGTACTGGGGCCACGGTAGCTGGACTCCTCCAATCATCCAGAGGGCTCCGGCGGGAAAAACCCTTCAGAAATATATAGCCATGTAAATCCTGATTGTTTGAGGAGGCAAGTAGTAGCTGACTATTAAAGCTGCTCTGTGCTAGCTTAAAAGACTGTGGAGAAATGTCTATTTAGGCCTTCTGCACATTTTTGGATTGGGCTGTTTGTTTTTTTGATATTGAGCTGCATGAGCTGCCTGTATATTTTGGAGATTAATCCTTTGTCAGTTGCTTCTTTTGAAAATATTTTCTCCCATTCTGAGGGTTGTCTTTTCATCTTGTTTATGGTTTCCTTTGCTATGCAAAAACTTTTACGTTTCATTCTCCAAAGAAGATATACAGACTGCCAACAAACAAATGAAAGGATGCCCAACGTCATGTCACTAATCATTAGAGAAATGCAAATCAAAACTACAATGAGGTATCACCTCACACCGGTCAGAATGGCCATCATCAAAAAATCTACAAACAATAAATGCTGGAGACGGTGTGGAGAAAAGGGAACCCTCTTGCCCTGGTGGTGGGAATTTAAATTGATACAACCACTATGGAGAACAGTATGGAGGTTCCTTAAAAAACTAAAAATAGAAGTACCATATGACCCAGCAATCCCACTACTGGGCATATACCCTGAGAAAACCGTAATTCAAAAAGAGTCATGTACCACAATGTTCACTGCAGCACTATTTACAATAGCCAGGACATGGAAGCAACCTAAGTGTCCATTGACAGGTGAATGGATAAAGAAGATGTGGCACATATATACAATGGAATATCACTCAGCCATAAAAAGAAATGAAATTGAGTTATTTGTAGTGAGGTGGATGGACCTAGAGTCTGTAATACAGAGTGAAGTAAGTCAGAAAGGGAAAAACAAATACCGTATGCTAACACATATATACAGAATCTAAAAAAAAAAAAAAAAAAAATGGTTCTGAAGAACCTAGGGGCAGGACAGGAATAAAGACACAGACGTACAGAATGGGCTTGAGGACACAGGGAAGGGGAAGGGGAAGCTGGGATGAAATGAGAGAGTGGCATGGACATATATACACTACCCAATGTAGAATAGATAACTAGTGGGAAGCAGCCACATAGCACAGGGAGATCAGCTCTGTGCTTTGTGTCCACCTAGAGGGGTGGGATAGGGAGGGTGGGAGGGAGACGCAAGAGGGAGGAGATATGGAGATGTATGTGTATGTATAGCTGATTCACTTTGTTATACAGCAGAAACTAACACACCATTGTAAAGCAATTATACTACAATAAAGATGTTAAAAAAAAAAAAAAGACTGTGGAAACCTTCTGGCAGTTGTTAGAGCAATTACTTCTAGCTTTCCTTGTCTGCTAAGAGCAATAGGTGATTCTAAAATGTTCTGCCCTCTGGAGTTCCTGAATTTGCAGTGTGAAGTGTTAGGAAAGTCTGATAAATGTTTTCATGAAATAAAACACTCTGAAATGGGCTTTGGTTTCTTTGCTTGTTTGTTTGTTTTAAAACTCTTCTGATTGTGCGATACAAAATAAGAGCTGGGTGTCTGCCAACACATGCAAACTATATTAAGAAATTTACACTTTAATTTTTTTTTTTTTTAAACATCTTTATTGGAGTATAATTGCTTTACAATGGTGTGTTAGTTTCTGCTTTATAACAAAGTGAATCAGTTATACATATACATATGTTCCCATATCTCTTCCCTCTTGCGTCTCCCTCCCTCCCACCCTCCCTATCCCACCCCTCTAGGTGGTCACAAAGCACCGAGGTGATCTCCCTGTGCTATGCGGTTGCTTCCCACTAGCTATCTATTTTACATTTGGTAGTGTATATATGTCCATGCCACTCTCTCACCCCGTCACATCTTACCCTTCCCCCTCCCCATATCCTCAAGAGGAAGCATAGTCAGTAGACAGATGTATTATTAATATTTTAAAACAGTCTATTGAGCTGGTATTAGCAACAGATAAGGCAATTTAACAGCAAAAATGATTATACAAGAAGTAAATTTAGGTAAATTCAAGAAATGCTCAAAATTAGTTGCTTTAAGGATGATAAATATTTAATCGCTCTAACTTGATTTTCCTAAAGTGCTGGATGCATACTGTCTAATTTAGAACATGTTGTAGTGTGGAGATTTTTACTTTTGTCTCATCTGATTTTAATATGAAGCTTTTCATTAAAACCTCACAGTTCACCCTTAATCTGACCTTTTTTCTTACATTTGCTTTTGAGGGTAAATTATACAAAAACTTTTCTTAGCATCTGATGACACTTTTAGAACCCCACCTCCCAGATATAAGTACTTCATTATTACATGTATAATTATTTCATGTCTTTAATATAAATATTAAATGATTAGAGCACTTCTTAATTTTTAAATTATGTGTTATGTGAATAGTACAAGAAGGTTTTATTTATAATTTTTCATGAGAGCAAATCTACCTAATCAATGGTTCATCTGCTATTTTTTGTAATTTTTATCTTATACCACTTTTTCTGTAATTAGTTAAAATTTATGAAAATTTAAAATTTTAATACCTGTGCATTTGATTACTACTTGCATCTGAGTCAGATATCTTTAGATATCCATGTTAGGTGATTTGATTAGATGGATACTGTTAACATGTATTTTATTTGTGAAATGAAAGAAAAAAATATCTTTATTCTCAGTTTAAATTATGTCTTTCAATTCCTAGTATGCTCTTTATCAGTAACATTGCTTGAGTGTGTTTATATTTTCAAAAATTAAATTCTTTAATATACTTAAACATTTAAACATCATTTACCAATCCCTTTACAAGTATAAGGTCCTTTGTCAATTTTCAAATAACATCAAGAAGGATCAGACCTTTAGGGAGTTCACAGTCTACTGGAGAAACAGATACAAAAACAAATATTTAAAATGTAGTGAATTATGTAATTATAGTTCAACTAATATGAAAAACAAATTTTGAGAATACTGTGGGTTAAAAGTAAATTTTGATTAGACTTCCCCTTACCATTAAAAAAAGTTTTCCAATAATTTATGAACCCATAGAAGAACCAGGATAATGTGTATTCAGCTTTATTCTGCTATAAATTTAATGTAGAATAAATTCTGGGGTTGTTATTTTTAGGAAAGCAGCACCCTTGCTTTGCACAGGATTGGAGCCATCTAGGATATGATGCAGAGTGAACATCAGGGGATGTGTCAATTGTTGATTATACATATACTTACAAATCATTCTGGAAGGGGCAGAAGTTTAGCTTCCATTTTAAATTAATTTGTGATTTATTTTGTAGAGAAGCATGATACTTTGTTGAGGGTACACTAAAGTCTTCTTCATAAGTAATTTAAGGTGAAAATAGAACAGAAGTTCATCAGGAGGTGTTAAAAGTTATCTGTGGATGGTAGCTGAAAAGTAAACCAGTGTAAATAAAAAGGAACAAGAGGTGTGTGGAGCGGTGAAATGGGTGAAGGGGATTAAGAGGTAAAAATTACGAGTTATGAAATAAACAAGTCACAGGGATGTGATGTACACCTCAAGGAATATAGTCAATATTTTATAATAACTTTGCCTTGTGTGTAATCTATAAAAATATCAAATCACAATGTTGTATACCTGAAACTAATATAATATTGTAAGTCAACTATACTTCAATTTTAAAATTATGAGATGTATAGAAGAAAATTTATAGAAATTCATAGTGTGAGAGAGATATCTCTTCTTTCTCTTCCTACCTCCCTCCATCCCTTCATGCTCCTCCTTCTTCTATCTCCATCTCCATCTCCATCTCTATATTTTTCTCTGTATTTCACCAAATCCAAGATTTACTGATCTTGGCTCTTGCTTGATCTTAATAAGAGGCATCAGTGAAAGTTTTTACACAACTTTCTAACAATTGTCATCTGGCTGATAGTGATTATAAGACACCATTGACTGTAAAATGCACAATTTTTTCCATGATGTAAAAATGTGAAAAAAAAAAAAGTGTCTTAGAATTGATAAAAAGCCTAAATGGTAGAGTAAGAATTACTATCCAGACTCTGAAGGGAAGGCTTTCATGTCTTTTTACACATTTTCTGCTTTGTCTGTACCTTCTCTCCATATCTTTATCTAGCTAACTCTTCTGCTCATATGTCTTTCAAAACTGAAAAGAATCAACTTTCCTAAGAAAACTTTCCCTGACCCTTCCATAAAATTTACATCTGCCTTTACTTTGCTTTAGAGAAAATGTGCATACCCCTGCGATTGCACTTATCACACCAGGACATGGTGATTTATTTGTCTTAGTGCCTTATTCTAAAATAAATTCTTTGAACTTTAAAATATAATGAAAATTTTGTCTCCAAAATCAAGTATCATATATAAGCAGCTTATGATAAAGGATCAATAAATGTTTGTTGGATGAAAATTCAATAAAGCAGCTGACAAACTATGAATGTTAAATATTTTTATTACCATTTCACAAAGGAGAAAACTGGAGATTCAGGGAGGCTGAATAATTTGCCCAATAATGGTGCCAGGACTCAAACTTACTTCCTCTATATTCTAGCCCCAAAGCTCTCTCCATTGTTCAAACTCAGTGTTGTGTTTTCCTCTTGCTAATTAGGTGACATCAAGTGATCACACACCTAATATTGGCTTAGGAACAAATTATGGCAGAGAAGACCCCATTTTGAGAATTAATGTTCTGACAAATTAAGTTGTGTGTGAATGTTGGACAATTATGTCCACAATAGCCATGACAGTGAAACTGGATGTTGTTCAGTACTAAATGAATGGATTTTCAGAGGTTACTCTTAGTGGATTTCATCATGTGAGGTTTATTTTAGAATACATTTTGGGCCAAAATATCAGGCATTGGAATACATTGATAGCTAGATTTTGGACTTCTTTTACATAATAAACATTAATAATTTTAGAACAATTCTAAATGCCTGATATTACTTGATATATCTCCTATACTTTAACTTGGGCCTTATTTAAAGTGTCTTTAGATTAAAAATTTATGTAAAATTGTACAAATTTATTCATTTTCTCTCTGTGTTTATAGTTAAAATTCTTAGCTCATAGGGTATATCAATAACATGAAAATCTTATGATTAATATTGTATTCTTGAGCAAGCAGCAATACCTCTTTGAAAACTCTTGAGGTTTTCAACTGCATAAAGAAACACATGTAAATTACTAGAGAAAAAAGTGAATAATTTTGCTTTCATTATAATTTTCATATAAATTATAAACATCTTCCATCATAATCACAGGTGCAATCCATGGGAATGTTGCATCCTGAGGCTAGCTTGTCTTTTAGGAATTAATATACATGGGTCCATAATACATTTTCCAACATGAATACCAATATTAATATGAGAAATATATTAATATAAAAATTATAGAATGGCATGAAAATGTTTCAGAAAAATATAGATTAGTTAAAATTTATAATTTTGGAGGTTTTGTATCTAATGTACTATTTTTAAAAAACTGAGGTAGCAATCTTTCTTAAGAATTTGAAAATATATTGTTGTCACAGAAAATGTATAATCACCAGAACAAGTAATTGGTATCAGTGGCATATTTTTGTATCAATATTTTTATATGTTGACACTTTTTTTTTCAATTTTTTATATCTAAGAAATCATACCAAGATGAAATGTGTAAATAAAACTGTTAATAAATTCAATCAGAAAAAAATGTTTTAGATGGGTTTTTGTATACGGTGAAGCTTTACTACTAATTCTTTGAGAGTAAAGTTTTTACTCTCCCTTGAAGAATGTTTCTGAAAACAGTGCCAGAATTTAAGTAATAAAAATGAAACCCAATTTGCATTTTTGTACTAGCAATTATGTAGGCCCCCTAGGGAATCCAAGTACTTTTATTTAATGAATGTGAGTGAGAGGATGTAGCCTTTTCTTGTTTTGGTGAAGTACACATCTGTGATTATAGTTTATGTCTTGTAGTGATGGTAGCAAAAGTTCTCTGGCTATATTGTAAAGGCAGTAAAGGATCCCTTACCCTTTTCAGAGGAGGAGTAAATTAAGAATAAACAGATTAATAAAAGGAGAAACAAATAGGACATGTAAAAAGGCATGTTCAATATATGATCAATGAAATCTGAAGCACTCAAAATGGTGACTAGTTTTATGAATGCTTTATTTGTGCCAAAGGACTTTGTCTTTCAAGCTCTCAAGTTCAGTATATATAAATCAGATTTCATTATTTATTAAACTAGATTGAAATTATGTTTAGGGTAAAACTTCCATATATTATTTCTATCAACGATATTTACTTTTAATTATGTAAACACATTTAAACATTTATTATTGAAAATTTTAAACATGTACCCATAACTCATGGCTTTTCATAATTTTCATAACTTTCATAATTCATTTTTATTCTATACCACTACTCATTCACTCTCCAGATTTATACTGAGGTAAAAATCACACATTTTATTTCACCCACAAATATTTCAACTGCATCTCTAAGATAAAGATGCATTTTTAAAAGCATAACAACAAAATCATTTCACACTTAAAGATTAGCAATAATTCCTTAATGTCCAGTAACCAATGTTCAAATTTTCTGATTTTCTCACAAATTTTTATTGTTTTTCAAATTAAGATCTTATTAATGTCCACATATAACAATTTGTTGCTTTGCTTTTTAAGCCTTTTTTAATCTATATGTTCCTATCCCAGCACTAGCTCAATCTCTTTTTCTCTCTCTCTATCTCTCTGTGTCTTTTCCTTGCAAAATATCTGATGAAGAATTAATATCATTCCCTCAATCTGGATTGTACTGATTGCCCTCTGTGGTGTCATTTTAATCTGTTCCCTGTTTCCCTGAACTTCTTATAGATCGATAGTTTCATTGAAAGGCTGGTACGAGAATCTTGAAAATCCACTAATATAATGAAGAAAAGGGAGGAAAAGTACTGCTGTAGATTTAAGTATTTTTAAGATGAAAATGAGATGCATAATTCAATTAACATATATTATAGATGTTGAAACTGAGATCCAGCGATACATCAAAAGTCATAAAACTTGTAGATGGCACAGTCTCTTATAGAATCCTGGTGTCCTGAATAGGGAGGAAAGAAGTAGAAATTTCAGGATACAGAAAGTGCCCTGTACCTAACAAAGAGAAATAGGATATATTAGTAAGTAAGTAGCAGTTTCAATCTGAAGATATGTGTCTTCCTTACTGTAAACTGACCATGTAACATGAGGCAAGTTGTTGATTTTCTGAACCCATGGCAGATATCAGAATGGTTATGACTTTTTTTTTCCATAGGAAAAGCACAGAAATAAAAATATTTAGTCAAATAACATTTAATTGGCTGTCGAAGGATACAGTGAATTCATCTGGCCTGCCAGGTGCCTGGGTGGTGGGATTTAGCCACTGCCATTCAGATGTGCAGCTTCAGGGGTCTCCCCAAACCAGCAGGAGCCAGAGAAGCCCCTGCAGTGGGTTTTCCTGAGCAGCCAGAGAGTCCACAGTTGTTAGGTGTTGAGGTGTACTGTGGTGAAAGCTACAGTTCTAGGTGCAGGTTTTGTTTCTGTCACTCTGCTCTTATTAAATGTATTTATAACAGGAAAACATCTGTGCTAAATGTTTAAAAACTGTCACTTAAGGCTGACGGAACTTCTCCTTTGAGATTTTCTATTGGATGAACTGTCCTAGCTGGATAGTCATTCAGAAAGTTGGCCATCTCAATACATATTCACTGCATGAAACTGCCCCGTGGGAATTCATTTTCCTCCTTTATCAATGAGGAAGGGATGCAAACTGAAAACGCTCCATGGCCTCTGGTTACAACACCTCTGCTTTCCCACCAAATGAAGAATATCATGCCAGTGTCACTGACTGCAAAATAAATGAGTCAAGGACACTTGCTGTAAAGGTGAACACTGGAATTTGAAAGGTCAAAAAGTCCATTGCCTCCTGATAATTCCCCCACTATCTTTAGATGGTAAGACCAAAAATGTCAATATTTTATGTTAAGGTATTGCTTCCAGAAAACCCCTGTTAAAATGTAAATATTTGCCTAGAGTTCCTTGCCACCACTTATATCACAATAATAGCATAGGGCAATTCCGATTTATTAGATATTACAGATTTGATCTCTGAAAACCCAGAAAGTCAAACATGACTGAAAAGTGAGATGCCCGTACACCGTGAGTCTATCCTGTTCACAGGAGTGCCAGTTAGGTAATTAGATGGTACAGGACACGTGTTAGGTGGATTAGATAGGGTTGCCAATGGCTGGCAAAAGTGTTAAAGACAGGATAAAGGGTAATTTTCATCAAACTTGCTTACTTTCTATGACATTTTAATTTCAATCCAGCTTTACCTTTTTAGGATCCCTTGAGTTAATGAGAGCTGACTTCATCGACAATTTGCTCTGGTTAATTACCGCAGTGATTTTTTGTTGTTTTTAAATTTTATTTATTTATTTATGGCTGTGTTGGGTCTTCGTTTCTGTGCGAGGGCTTTCTCTAGTTGCGGTGAGCGGGGGCCCCTCTTCATCGCGGTGCGCGGGCCTCTCACTATCGCGGCCTCTCTTGTTGTGGAGCACAGGCTCCAGACGCGCAGGCTCAGTGGTTGTGGCTCACGGGCCCAGCTGCTCCGCGGCATGTGGGATCTTCCCAGACCAGGGCTCGAACCCGTGTGCCCCTGCATTGGCAGGCAGATTCTCAACCACTGCGCCACCAGGGAAGCCCCTTAGGGAAGCCCCTCAGGGAAGCCCCTCAGGGAAGCCCCTACCGCAGTGTTTTAACTGCATGTCCCAAGGTACTGATGCAGTCAACCACCACTTCAAGCCTCAGAACACTAGAAATCCTGGCAGGACCCTGGAGACAAGTTTATCAATATCTCAGGTATTTATTATTTTTAAAAACTGTGCAAAATCTATAGATACATGGGTAATGATACTGCAGTGTTAAACAGTACCTGTACCTGATTACCTGTAGATTTTTCAAAAACTTGAAGTCATTTTCCTGCTAATTCTCAGGCCATGTACTTTGGACAATTATTAACATATGCTTTTTACAAGATAACGCTCGAGCATTTTATGTCCCAATCCTTAGAATTTCAACATAAAACCTAATACTTTATTTTTAACAGTTCTTTGAGACACTTCATTGGGAAACACAGTTCTTAGAGCATACGAGATACATCCTTGGCCTGGGCTCCAGGACACATAAACTCGTAGTGTCAAGTCAGCTACCCGTGATCTGTGTGACTTTGGAGAGATAGCCTGATCGCTGTGAGAGATTTTTTAGCCCCTGCCTGGGGAAGCAGTTTGCGCCCCTGCCTGTTTACGCAGGTCTACCTTCCCCCTCACCACCTGCCATTGGCCAGACTCCAGGCCATAGTACTTCAGCTCACATCAGGATTTGCAGTTATCTCATGTCTTGCTTTTAGGCCTTTATACCTGCTATCAAGGGAAGTTTTTTTTTTTATTAATTTTCATTGGAGTATAGTTGATTTACAGTGTTGTGTTAGTTTCTGCTGTATAGCAAAGTGAACCAGTTATACATATACATATATCCACTCTTTTTTAGATTCTTTTCTGATATAGGTCATTACAGAGTATTGAGTGGCATTCCCTGTGCTATACAGTAGGTCCTTATTAGTTATCTATTTCATATATACAGGGAAGGTTTTGAAGCAAGATCCTAGAAAGAGTTCTGTCCATGTCATAGAACTTTCACCTACATAGTCCAATGATTTCCTAATTCAGCTCTTGAAATTTTTTTGTTTCTAAACCCCAAGAAATCATATTTTTTGGAAATAAAAGTGTCAACGTGGAATAGAATTACAACTATGCCTGTACAAATAAGAGTAACAATTCCTTCCATTTACGTGGTGATTTAGACATAAGTAAAATTCTGATGTATATTGTCTCATTTTCTCTACAATGACCCTGTGAGACAGAGATGTTATTATTTCTCTTTTTATTTTTTTTTTGCTGAAATTGATCTTAGTTTGTGACATTGCCAGAGGCTTCTCATTCTAAATTCAGTACTCCTTTTGTTAATTATTTGCATAAATAATTATTAATATATGAATTAATATTAATATAGTCCTGGATAAAAATAAAAGCTTATTAAAAATAAAAGCTTCTCATTTTTCACAATTAAAATGTAGTAATGTAGTTACTATTAACACAACCTTTCACCTCAATTCTTTTATACCAGGGGCATTTGTAACATGAGAACTGATAACTATTACCTTAGCTACAGTGCCAAAAAAAGATATAAGAAAGTCCCTCTGAGACTACAGTTGCAGAAATAATAGAAAACGTTTTTTTCTCTTTTGACCATCCTCTCCATTTTTGTAGATGCAGGTAATTATTATATGCCCTAGACAATGAGTAGCACCTCCAATGCTATTGGGTTGGGGGGTGGGGGAATGGAGTAAATCATGTTTTCCCTTCTCTTGCAAAGTTTATTTTAATCTGCTTTCTCATGAGAAAAATTTTAAAAGTTTATTTTTTATATATGCTGAATAAAACAATAGATAGTCTAAGTCTTACTTTATTGGTAATTTTTTTTTGCATAGAAGTAGGAACAGATGTCTGTATTCTGAGAAACTGTGTCTCTGATTTGGTTGAGTTAGAGGAGAATATCAAAAATTGAGGGGATTCATCCAAATTTTAAAGTTCAGGTAATTAAACTTAAATACATGCAATGCTAGTCATTCTTAATTGAGAGTTGATTTTTATCAATCAGAGTTTTCATAACTTTCAACAGATAAAAATAAAGCCTAATTTAGTATGAACTAATAAATTATCTTGTGATTCTTTAGACCATAGAAACACAGAACTGTATTAAAAGTTGAATGTGTTCTAGAAAAAATAATTAATGTTATCACAGTTAAAATTGATTTATGAAATAACCAAAACCTCATGGAAAGATAATTTGTAAACTAATGTTGGCTATGCATTCAACTTTCTAGTTCTCATGAGTCATGTCTTAGCTAAATGTTCAATCCTCAGAGAGGTTTTCTCTGAACCACCCTATCTAAGAAATTCACTATATTCTCCCCAAATCAAGCTCCAACATTTTCCTTTATAGACCTCATTACTACCTTAAATTATCCTACTTTTACATTTATCAAATATAGTATTCTATCTTTTCCCTTACTACAATATAAGCCAAACTACAATATGGACACAACTTATCTTTCCAGGATTTTATCCCAACATCCTTTATAGAAATCATGCTTTACAGCCAAATTGGAATATTGCTTTCTTCTTAAATAGATACATATTCTCTTACACATCCTGCATGCTGTCCTCTCCACCTGTGTATTCCCTTTCATCTCTCACTATGAGAACTATTTAATTTCCAATGCTCATATCAGCTTCGTGTCCTCCTTTATTCATTTTTGATTATTCAGCTGCATGTAACTTCTTTGTCTTTTGAATAATCGTTGCATTTTGAATTTCTTTTGGAATGTATCTCCCTACACATTATATTATGACTTTTGTATACTTGCCTAATAATTACGAATTTATAAGGTACTTGATGTCAAATACTATGCTTAATTCCCTTTGCATTTTCTACTATTTACATTGGTCATAGTGCTCAAAAATATTTCTCAAGTTAAATGGCAACTTCACTTGGCTACTAACAAGTTCAAAGTGTTACTTTCTCTTTCTTTTTTTTTCTTCTCTTTCTATAGATATAGATTTAGATAGATATACGTAGATAGATAGATAGATAGACAGATAGATAGATAGATAAAATTTCCCTTGCTGAAAGAGATGACAGTCAAAACTTTGGAGTTCACTGTAACAACTTTGAGAAAAAAAAAAAGACACAATTAAAGAGTTTACGCATCTTCTTTTTCCTTCCTAACCAGAAAAAATATTGAATGCACACATACAGTCTTATAATAACACACGTATAATTTTTGTTTTTGGCCGCTTGGCATGTGGGATCTTAGTTCCCTGACCAGGAATGGAACCCGCGTCCCCTGCATTGGAAGTGACGAGTCTTAACCACTTGACTGCCCAGGAAGTCCCATAACACAAGTCTAATTATTCTTAAGTTAATATGCAGTAATATATTTCCAGTATCTAATCTTAATAAAATATAAAGAAATGACATTTTTGGCAAGTTTACAGTTCTCTGTATTGTAAATTATACCACCAAATGTTCATTTCTACTTGGTTTAATTCTCTATATTAAGATACCTCAGGAAAATTAACAGGAAAAAGGTCTATTGGATCATATTCTTGATCCTTAAAATTATGAAGTGATCAAAATTGAAATTATTCAGCTGGAGAGAGTCCATTATTAGAGAATTCATCAAAGACTTACAACTGTGCTTTCTATTGATATATTTCCTAGTGATTTTTTTTTTGGACCGAAGTATTCATTGTAGTGTTGCCTTGGAAGAATAGTGAGCTTTTTTTTTTTTTTCCAGAAAATAATCCTTTAAGGTACTCTTTTATAGTTTCCTAAAAATCCAAAATTATTTAAAACAACTAACTGAAAACTCCTATCATGGGTTGGCGTTGAACTCGACATAAAGGGAACTGTGAATAAAGAAAGACTTGGTTTCCCTGTTCATGGGCAAGATCAACAAGAACTTAATGCTAACAATTTACCATTATTATCATCAGTTTACCATTATCACCAGCTTTTAACAATTTGTGAAGCTTAGTTAACAATTTTAATATTCAGAAGATTAACCCAATTTCCCTAAGAACAACTTTAAAGATATTATTCTTGTTAATGTCTTCATTTTATAAATAAATATTTCCGTCATAAAATTTCTTTCAATGATGAGTATAAACATCGTAAAACACAAATTTAAATGTACAGTTTCTGAAAAACTTCTTAGACCAAAATGTGTTGAACACAGAACTTGCAAGAAATGGGCCTGAATAGTTACTTCTAAAAATAGTTTTTACATATAATGGGTAATGTCACTTTACCGATATGTGAATATTAGTTTCCCAAAGAACTCAGAATATATAATACATACTTTTGTATCAATATAAAGTATTTTAAGAAATATATTGTTCTTTAAATATATATATATGTATCTATATACACATATACATATCCTAATTCTTTAGAGTGCTTTGAAGCAAAAAACAATTTACATTTTATGCAAGTCCACTATGGTATTTTGCAGGCCTTTTATATGGTATTTTGTGAAAGGAATTGGAATTGACAACAACCATAAAGAAAAGAAATCTCCATATAATAGGCATTCACAATATTTAACCACTGAATCCAAGGAATTTGAAAAAATGCATTGTCCTTTCTTAGCTCAATTGTTTCTCTCTCCACCTTCTACAGAGGCAGAAGTCTAAATGACAATTAATTTGCTACTTTTCCATTTGACAATATAGTCTTCATTGAATAAATGAAAAATGCTATCCAGCTTTGAACTGACAGAAGAATCCAGTATGACATTTCATTTAGGGAAAGTAATTGAACATTAGTAATAAAATTTCAGGAATTATATTTTATTCATCAATTAAATAAATCATTTATCAATTAATTAATATCAATTATTTATCAATTAATTAATTATAACATGAAAACATTTCATTAGTATACTTAGATTACATTTAGACTTATATTTACAAATATTTGAAATGATTGCTTGTATAGCAATGACAGAGACATGAATATCCACAGATTTACATATGTTTTGTATATCAATATATTTAAAATAGATATACTGTTTTAATATCTCTACATTTGCATGAAATAAAAATTATATTATACTGGAATTAGTACTTACGCTGAATAATATAAGTATATATACTTTCATCTAACATATTACATGCAGATATGTCACCATTTTAGAGCAAACTAGCTGGATTTGAGAGGAAGTGTGCCATTTTCTTTTTTATTTATGTACCTACAAGAAATAGATTAACTCAGGTCAAATTAAAAGACATATTTATTCACTGTCTTTACATTTCAGATACATATTTAACTTAAATTTAGATTTCATGAAAAATCACATGGTAAAGAATATATAGAACACATTATAATTTTTTGCTTCTAAAATTTCTCACATTTTTCCTTAGCTGTTCTACCAATAGTTCCATCTAACTTTCTCTAAGAGTCCACACTTTATTGTGTTTTTCCTAAACTTGCTTATATATGGATGTATTAAATGTGGGTTTTAAAAAATTTTCTCGAAGATGGCGGAAGAGTAAGACGCGGAGATCACCTTCCTCCCCACAGATACATGAGAAATACATCTACACGTGGAACTGCTCCTACAGAACACCCACTGAACGCTGGCAGAAGACGTCAGACCTCCCAAAAGGCAAGAAAATCCCCACGTACTTGGGTAGGGCAAAAGAAAAAAGAAATAACAGAGACAAAAGAATAGGGACGGGACCTGCACCAGTGGGAGGGAGCTGTGAAGGAGGAAAGGTTTCCACACACTAGGAAGCCCCTTCGTGGGCAGAGACTGCGGGTAGCAGAGGGGGGAAGCTTCGGAGCCACGGAGGAGAGCGCAGCCACATTGGTGCGGAGGGCAAAGCGGAGATTCCCGCACAGAGGAGCGGTGCCGACCAGCACTCACCAGCCCGAGAGGCTTGTCTGCTCAGCCGCCGGGGCGGGCGGGGCCTGGGAGCTGGGGCTCGGGCTTCGGTGCTGGCCGGGAGGGAGTCCGGGGGGAAGACTGCGGCTGCCAAAGAGGCAGGAGAATTTTTCTTGCCTCTTTGTTTCGCAGCGCGCAGGGAGAGGGGATTCAGAGCGCCGCCTAAACGAGCTCCAGAGACGGGCGCGAGCCGCGGCTATCAGCGCGGATCCCACAGCAACAGGGACGCAGAGGGAAAAGCGGAGAGATTCCCGCACAGAGGCTCGGCGCCGAGCAGCACTCACCAGCCCGAGAGGCTTGTCTGCTCACCCGCCGGGGCGGGCGGGGGCTGGGAGCTGAGGCGCGGGCTTCGGTCGGATCCCAGGGAGAGGACTGGGGTTGGCTGCGTGAACACAGCCTGAAGGGTCTAGCGCACCACAACTAGCCGGGAGGGTGCACGAGAAAAAGTCTGCAGCTGCCGAAGAGGCAGGAGACTTTTTCTTGCCTCTTTGTTTCGCGGCGTGCAAGGAGAGGGGATTCAGAGCGCCACTTAAACGAACTCCAGAGACGGGCGCGAGCCGCGGCTATCAGCGCGGACCCCAGAGACGGGCATGAGACGCTAAGGCTGCTGCTGCCACCACCAAACAGCCTGTGGGCGAGCACAGGTCATTCTCCACACCGCCCCTCCCGGGAGCCTGTGCAGCCCGCCACGGCCAGGCTCCCGTAATCCGGGGACAACTTCCCCGGGAGAGCGCACGGCGCGCCTCAAGCTGCTGCAACGTCACGCCGGCTTCTGCCGCCGCAGGCTCGCCCCGCCTCCTCCGTACCGCTCCCTCCCCCCGGCCTGACTGAGCCAGAGCCCCCGAATCAGCTGCTCCTTTAACCCCGTTCTGTCTGGGCGGGGAACAGACGCCCTCAGGCGACCTACATGCAGAGGCGGGTCCAAATCCAAAGCTGAACCCCGGGAGCTGTACGAACAAAGAAGAGAAAGGGAAATCTCTCCCAGCAGCCTCAGAAGCAGCGGATTAAAGCTCCACAAACAACTTGATGTGCCTGCATCTGTTGAATACCTGAATAGACAACGAATCATCCCAAATTTAGGAGATGGACTTTGGGAGCAGGATATATTAACTTTTCCCCTTTTCCTTTTTTTTGTGAGTGTAGATGTGTATGCTTCTGGGTGAGATTTTGTCTGTATAGCTTTGCTCTCACCGTTAGTCCTAGGGTTAGGTCCGTCCGTTTTTATTTATTTATTTATTTTTTTTGGCTTTAAAAAAATTTTTTCCCCTAATAAATGTTTTCTTAATAATTTTTTCCTTATTTTCTATTTTTAAAAAAATTTTTAATAAGTTTTTTCATATTTTTTATTTTAAAAAATTAAAAAATTTTTTTTCTTAATAAATTTTTTCTAAATAATTTTTTTCTTATTTTTAGTATAAAAAATTAATAAATCTATTTTTAAAAATTAAAAAAAATTTTTTTTCTTAATAAATTTACTCTTAATAATTTTTTTTCTTATTTTTTATTATAATTGCTTTATTTTATTTTATTTTATCCTCTTTTTTTCTTTCTTTCCATTTTTTCTCCCTTTTATTCTGAGCCGTGTGGATGAAAGGCTCTTGGTGCTCCAGCCAGGCATCAGGGCTGTGCCTCTGAGGTGGGAGAGCCAACTTCAGGACACTGGTCCACAAGAGACCTCCCAGCTCCACGTAATACCAAACGGCGAAAATCTCTCACAGATCTCCATCTCAACATCAAGACCCAGCTTCACTCAACGACCAGCAAGCTACAGTGCTGGACACCCTATGCCAAACAACTAGCAAGAGAGGAACACAGCCCCATCCATTAACAGAGAGGCTGCCTAAAATCATAATAAGGCCACAGACACCCCAAAACACACCACCAGACGTGGACGAACCCACCAGAAAGACAACATCCAGCCTCATCCACCAGAACACAGGCACTAGTTCCCTCCACCAGGAAACCTACACAACCCACTGAACCAACCTTAGCCACTGGGGACAGATACCAAAAACAACGGGAACTACGAACCTGCAGCCTGTGAAAAGGAGACCCCAAACACAGTAAGATAAGCAAAATGAGAAGACAGAAAAACACACAGCAGATGAAGGAGCAGGGTCAAAACACACCAGACCTAACAAATGAAGAGGAAATAGGTAGTCTACCTGAAAAAGAATTCAGAATAATGATAGTAAGGATGATCCAAAGTCTTGGAAATAGAATAGACAAAATGCAAGAAACATTTAACAAGGACGTAGAAGAACTAAAGAGGAACCAAGAAACGATGACAAGCACAATAAATGAAATTAAAAATACTCTAGATGGGATCAATAGCAGAATAACTGAGGCAGAAGAACGGATAAGTGACCTGGAAGATAAAATGGTGGAAATAACTACTGCAGACCAGAATAAAGAAAAAAGAATGAAAAGAACTGAGGACAGTCTCAGAGACCTCTGGGACAACATTAAACGCACCAACATTCGAATCATAGGGGTCCCAGAAGAAGAAGAGAAAAAGAAAGGGACTGAGAAAATATTTGAAGAGATTATAGTTGAAAACTTCCCTAATATGGGAAAGGAAATAGTTAATCAAGTCCTGGAAGCACAGAGAGTCCCATACAGGATAAATCCAAGGAGAAACACACCAAGACACATATTAATCAAACTATCAAAAATTAAATATAAAGAAAACATATTAAAAGCAGCAAGGGAAAAACAACAGATAACACACAAGGGCATCCCCATAAGGTTAACAGCTGATCTTTCAGCAGAAACGCTGCAAGCCAGAAGGGAGTGGCAGGATATACTTAAAGTGATGAAGGAGAAAAACCTACAACCAAGATTACTCTACCCAGCAAGGATCTCATTCAGATTTGATGGAGAAATTAAAACCTTTACAGACAAGCAAAAGCTGAGAGAGTTCAGCACCACCAAACCAGCTTTACAACAAATGCTAAAGGAACTTCTCTAGGCAAGAAACACAAGAGAAGGAAAACACCTACAATAACAAACCCAAAACATTTAAGAAAATGGGAATAGGAACATACATATTGATAATTACCTTAAATGTAAATGGATTAAATGCTCCCACCAAAAGACACAGACTGGCTGAATGGATACAAAAACAAGACCCATATATATGCTGTCTACAAGAGACCCACTTCAGACCTAGAGACACATACAGACTGAAAGTGAGGGGATGGAAAAAGATATTCCATGCAAATGGAAATCAAAAGAAAGCTGGAGTAGCAATTCTCATATCAGACAAAATAGACTTTAAAATAAAGACAATTACAAGAGACAAAGACGGACACTATATAATGATCAAGGGATCGATCCAAGAGGAAGGTATAACAATTGTAAATATTTATGCACCCAACATAGGAGCACCTCAATACATAAGGCAAATACTAACAGCCATAAAAGGGGAAATCGACAGTAACACAATCATAGTAGGGGACTTTAACACCCCACTTTCACCAATGGACAGATCATCCAAAATGAAAATAAATAAGGAAACACAAGCTTTAAATGATACATTAAACAAGATGGACTTAATTGATATTTACAGGACATTCCACCCAAAAACAACAGAATACACATTTTTCTCAAGTGCTCATGGAACATTCTCCAGGATAGATCATATCTTGGGTCACAAATCAAGCCTTGGTAAATTTAAAAAAATTGAAATCGTATCAAGTATCTTTTCCGACCACAACACTATGAGACTAGATATCAATTACAGGAAAATATCTGTAAAAAATACAAACACATGGAGGCTACACAATACACTACTTAATAACGAAGTGATCACTGAAGAAATCAAAGGGGAAATCAAAAACTACCTAGAAACAAATGACAATGGAGACACGACGATCCAAAACCTATGGGATGCAGCAAAAGCAGTTCTAAGAGGGAAGTTTATAGCAATACAAGCCTACATCAAGAAACAGGAAACATCTCGAATAAACAACCTAACCTTGCACCTAAAGCAATTAGAGAAAGAAGAACAAAAAAACCCCAAAGCTAGCAGAAGGAAAGAAATCATAAAGATCAGATCAGAAATAAATGAAAAAGAAATGAAGGAAACAATAGCAAAAATCAATGAAACTAAAAGCTGGTTCTTTGAGAAGATAAACAAAATTGATAAACCATTAGCCAGACTCATCAAGAGAAAAAAGGAGAAGACTCAAATTAATAGAATTAGAAATGAAAAAGGAGAAGTAACCACTGACACTGCAGAAATACAAACGATCATAAGAGATTACTACAAGCAACTCTATGCTAATAAAATGGACAACCTGGAAGAAATGGACAGATTCTTAGAAATGCACAACCTGCCGAGACTGAACCAGGAAGAAATAGAAAATATGAACAGACCAATCACAAGCACTGAAATTGAAACTGTGATTAAAAATCTTCCAACACACAAAAGCCCAGGACCAGATGGCTTCACAGGCGAATTCTATCAAACATTTAGAGAAGAGCTAACACCTATCCTTCTCAAACTCTTCCAAAATATTGCAGAGGGAGGAACACTCCCCAACTCACTCTACGAGGCCACCATCACCCTGATACCAAAACCAGGCAAAGATGTCACAAAGAAAGAAAACTACAGGCCAATATCACTGATGAACATAGATGCAAAAATCCTCAACAAAATACTAGCAAACAGAATCCAACAGCACATTAAAAGGATCATACACCATGATCAAGTGGGGTTTATTCCAGGAATGCAAGGATTCTTCAATATACGCAAATCAATCAACGTGATACATCATATTAACAAATTGAAGGAGAAAAACCATATGATCATCTCAATAGATGCAGAGAAAGCTTTCGACAAAATTCAACACCCATTTATGATAAAAGTCCTGCAGAAAGTAGGCATAGAGGGAACTTTCCTCAACATAATAAAGGCCGTATATGACAAACCCACAGCCAACATTGTCCTCAATGGTGAAAAACTGAAACCATTTCCACTAAGATCAGGAACAAAACAAGGTTGCCCACTCTCACCACTATTATTCAACATAGTTTTGGAAGTGTTAGCCACAGCAATCAGAGACGAAAAAGAAATAAAAGGAATCCAAATCAGAAAAGAAGAAGTAAAGATGTCACTGTTTGCAGATGACATGATACTATACATAGAGAATCCAAAAGATGCTACCAGAAAACTACTAGAGCTAATCAATGAATTTGGTAAAGTAGCAGGATACAAAATTAATGCACAGAAATCTCTTGCATTCCTGTATACTAATGATGAAAAATCTGAAAGTGAAATTAAGAAAACACTCCCGTTTACCATTGCAACAAAAAGAATAAAATACCTAGGAATAAACCTACCTAAGGAGACAAAAGACCTGTATGCAGAAAATTATAGGACACTGATGAAAGAAATTAAAGATGATACAAATAGATGGAGAGATATACCATGTTCTTGGATTGGAAGAATAAACATTGTGAAAATGACTCTGCTACCCAACGCAATCTACAGATTCAATGCAATCCCTATCAAACTACCACTGGCATTTTTCACAGAACTAGAACAAAAAATTTCACAATTTGTATGGAAACACAAAAGACCCCGAATAGCCAAAGCAATCTTGAGAACGAAAAATGGAGCTGGAGGAATCAGGCTCCCTGACTTCAGACTATATTACAAAGCTACAGTAATCAAGACAGTTTGGTACTGGCACAAAAACAGAAATATAGATCAATGGAACAGGATAGAAAGCCCAGAGATAAGCCCACGCACATATGGTCACCTTATCTTTGATAAAGGAGGCAAGCATATACAGTGGAGAAAAGACAGCCTCTTCAATAAGTGGTGCTGGGAAAATTGGACAGGTACATGTAAAAGTATGAAATTAGAACACTCCCTAACACCATACACAAAAATAAACTCAAAATGGATTAAAGACCTAAGTGTAAGGCCAGACACTATCAAACTCTTAGAGGAAAACATAGGCAGAACACTGTATGACATAAGTCACAGCAAGATCCTTTTTGACCCAGGTCCTAGAGAAATGGAAATAAAAACACAAATAAACAAATGGGACCTAATGAAACTTAAAAGCTTTTGCACAGCAAAGGAAACCATAAACAAGACCAAAAGACAACCCTCAGAATGGGAGAAAATATTTGCAAATGAAGCAACGGACAAAGGATTAATCTCCAAGATTTACAAGCAGCTCATGCAGCTCAATAACAAAAAAACAAACAACCCAATCCAAAAATGGGCAGAAGACCTAAAAAGACATTTCTCCAAAGAAGAGATACAGATTGCCAACAGACACATGAAAGAATGCTCAACATCATTAATCATTAGAGAAATGCAAATCAAAACTACAATGAGGTATCATCTCACACCGGTCAGAATGGCCATCATCAAAAAATCTAGAAACAATAAATGCTGGAGAGGGTGTGGAGAAAAGGGAACACTCTTGCACTGTTGGTGGGAATGTAAATTGATACAGCCACTGTGGAGAACAGTATGGAGGTTCCTTAAAAAACTAAAAATAGAACTACCATATGACCCAGCAATCCCACTACTGGGCATATACCCTGAGAAAACCATAATTCAGAAAGAGTCATGTACCAAAATATTCATTGCAGCTCTGTTTACAATAGCCAGGACATGGAAGCAACCTAGGTGTCCATCATCGGATGAATGGATAAAGAAGATGTGGCACATATATACAATGGAATATTACTCAGCCATAAAAAGAAATGAAATGGAGGTGTTTGTAATGAGGTGGATGGAGTTAGAGTCTGTCATACAGAGTGAAGTAAGTCAGAAAGAGAAAAACAAATACAGTATGCTAACACATATATATGGAATCTAAGGGAAAAAAAAAAAAAAAAAAAAAAAAAAGAGGTCATGAAGAACCTAGTGGCAAGATGGGAATAAAGACACAGACCTACTAGAGAATGGACTTGAGGATATGGGGAGGAGGAGGGGTGAGATGTGACAGGGTGAGAGAGTGTCATGGACATGTATGCACTACCAAATGTGGAATGGATGGCTGGTGGGAGGCAGCCGCATGGCGCAGGGAGATCGGCTCGGTGCTTTGTGACCGCCTGGAGGGGTGGGATGGGGAGGGTGGGAGGGAGGGAGATGCAAGAGGGAAGAGATATGGCAACATATGTATATGTGTAACTGATTCACTTTGTTGTAAAGCAGAAGCTAGCACACCATTGTAAAGCAATTATACTTCAATAAAGATGTTTAAAAAAAAAAAAAAATTTTCTCTGTGGAACTCCATAATTACAACAGTATCTCTGGGTTATCAATTACGACAGCTGCACACAAGGCAGCTGCCATTTCCTTTCTTTCTACCATCCTATATATGTCTCTGTATGCATCCTTACTAACAAAAGTGCCCCTCTTTCTTCTTTTAGACAGTTGTACTTTTCCTTAGTCCTTGATTTATCACTACTACCCGCTCAAAAACCTTCCCCAGATTATTCGTCTCTTCATTTGTCTATTGTTATGCACCTGAAAAATGTGACGTGTACAGAGTAAAGAATAGAGCCTTCAAAACTTGGAAAGTTTAAATCTGATTCTGATATTCATGATCTCTTTAGCCCTGAACCATTACCTTTAATGTGAAAAACCATTTTTCCTTATCTATAAATTTATTATGTAGAAGTTACCATTAACATAATGAAATACCTGGATAGAGTTTTATTTTATTAAGGAAGGAAGGAAGGAAGGAGGGAAGGAAGGAAAGGAGGTAGATAGGAAGGAAGAAGCAAAGAAAGAAACCAGGAAAATAAAAATATGTGCAAACAAAACAAAATAAAGTAGGAAATCATTGTCTCTCTTTAGATCTCTATGTTAATAAAAAACGAGTAGGCAATTTAAATGTTTATTTTACAGTTGAGATAACAAATATTCTCTACCAATTTTTCAAAATAAGTGAACCTAGCTGGGCTTTTCCTCAATTAATAAAAAATTCAGTTCACTTTTAAGTACATTTTTAGTGCCGTTACTGACTGATTTTCATGCCTATTAGATTTCTATTACTTTTCTGATTTTTTAAAATAAGCTGAGCTCTCTTCCTCAATTCATTCTCATAATAATGATTATCAGATCATATTAGCTCTTCATTAGAATCAGATGCTGGGCTAGGTTAAATATCGAGTTTGCATTCAAGGAGCTCACATTCTAATAGAGAGACAAAGTGATTAAAAATAAATTAATAATTCAATGTAAAGTGGAGAATCATTGTAAAATTTTATCTAGCCCTGATGGCATGATCAGATTTGATTATTAGGTATATTACTTGTTGTAGCAATGTCTGAAATAGGTCAGATACCAGGGGAAATAAAGAGAACTATTTCGGACTATGTTATAGCAGTTTCTACCAGAAATGGCACTGGCCTGAACTAAGACAGATATGGGAATTCTTTGGATTGAATTGATTAGGGAACTGTTAAGATAAAATCAATAGAATTTGGTAGAATATTTGAATATGAGGGTCGTAAAAGAGAAACTTCCAGATTTCTGACTATCATAATAGCCATTCAACCCCATATGAAATATAAGAAAAGGAAGAGGTTTATTCATTTTGAAGGATAGACAATGAAATCAATTTTGAACGTTAACATTTTTTTTGACTGTACGGCATGCAAGTGGAGATATCCTGAAGAAAATTAAATGGAGCCATGTCAACTTAAGAAAGTAGTTTAGATCTATTAAAAAAATCTAGGAATTCTGATCCAGTCACATTTAAATTTGTGCTTTGTTTGATATATAACTCTTAACTTCACGGTGCTTCAGTTGGTTCATTTATATCCTAGCAACCTAATGGAGAAAGAATATTAATTTTATTAATACAATTAAAGTGCTTAAATAATTCTTGCAATGTATGTGCCCAATGAATGTTAGCTAAAACAAAGAACAAAAAAGTGATGTCTTTATTTACGTATCATCTGGAGTGAAACTTTGTTTTAACTAAGTTATTCTGGAACCAGATGGTCTTAAAGGAACGTGCAGCAGCTTGTAAGGAGGAGATTAAAAAATTATCATAAATTTAGGTGTCCTGTGAGAAGGCCAAATTCCAGATTCAACTGATGGGCAAGCGTTACACAGTAATGACTGTCTACGATTTGCTCAAAATTATTCAGCAAGTGAACTGAAGGCCAAATAGTCCATTTGATTCAAAGTCTATCTTACCATACTTTTTAGAAAATTTTGGTTATTTATTATTGTAACCATCTAAAACTCATGAACCAGCAGGTTTATCAAACCTAAATATTCTTGGACTCTATTCTGTTCCATTGACCTCTATGTCTATCTTATGCCAATCCCACACTGTCTTGATTATTTGTAGCTTTAAAGGTACCTAGTTTTAATTTTCTTAAAAATACAAAAAAAGGACATTATACGTACTCCGCCCAATTTAAGTTATATCTGAAAATTATACACATGGCAGAACCCAACTCATCATTCCCTTAAATAACACAAATTTGTTGGCCTTTGTAATGTATGGAATCATGTGGCCACAATGGAAAATTCTGGAATATTCCTGTCTTATTAAGTCTGAATAAGATATTAATGTCACCAGGTGACAGGAAAAGTTGACAAGTGAGAAACAAAATATAAGTTATGTTTGCCATTCAACCAGTATTCATTTCAAATATATTTTTAACACTTAATACGTGTCACACATAGCTTTGGAGAACCTGCAGAGAACAGGAAGAAAATGTCTCTGATTCATGGAGATTAAAATCTAGTAGTAGAAACAGATAATAAACCCATGAATTAATGTAGTTAATTTCAATAATAATAAGTGCTATAAAGAAATAAAATTGGGCACTGTAAAAGGGAGGAAGTGCAAAGGGAACAAATTTAACTATAATGAAGTGTTTTTTGAAGAGGTGGCATTTAAGCTGAATGATGAGAAGAAACCACACAAATCAGGGAAAGTATATTCCAGAGAAGAAGTCAACCAGAACAAAGGCCCTGAGTTGGAAGAATACTGGACTGATTTGAAGAAGATAAGGAAACCTCTTGCACCTGAAAAATAGAGGTGGCAAATGTGGAAAGAAATGAGCTTGGAGATGTGGTCAGAGACCAAGTCAGGAAGGGCTAATCAGGTTCTGCTAAGTAATCTGGGCTTGTGGGGTGTTTTTCTCCAATTCGTTGTGCAATTTTTGAGGGTTGAAAGTGAGGAAATTATATATTATTAGGTGTTCTGTTCTTTAACAGACCACCTCAAGCCTGTTGGCATAAAACAACATTGTTTTCTTTGGATCACCAATCCATAATCTAGTGAAAGGAAGGCTGGTCTTGGCTCTACATGACATTATATTCATCCACTTAGGAGCTGGAGGATCCACTTTAAAAATGGATCTCATATATGGCTGCAGGTTAATGTTGGCAGTTGACCAGAAACTCAGCTGCTGCTGATGGCCAGGGGGACTCTATCCCTCTCCATGTGAATTTCTCCAGACAAGGAGAAATTGGGTGCTTGGGCTTCTTTACGATATGGTAGCTGTGTATAAGGTGAGGGCCTCAGGAGTCAGGAGGTGGAAACTACCAGTTTCTTTTAGCCTCCTTCCGGAAATTGGCACAGTATCATTTCCACCATACACTCTTGGTTATGTGTGCAGAGCCCAGATTTCGGGGAGAGACATAGACTCTATTTCTCAATGTTAGGAGTAACATAGAATCTGGGGGCCACATTCTCCCTTTTGGCAACTGATTATTTACATTCTTCCCATGTGCAATATATACTCACCTTGCCCAAGAACCCCCAGAAGTTTCATCCCTTTATAGCATCAGGAACAAGATCAAGGAGTAAGTTTCATCATTTAAATCATGTATAGCTGTGGATGAGGCTCTCAGGTGCTGTTCCTTGGTTACATTCCTCAAACACAGCTCTCCTTGACATGAATCCATAGGAAATAAAGAGGTACCTTCTCTGCTCCCACATACTTAACATGCAAGGCTGGATAGGCATGGAATAACTGCAAAAGTCATTGAAGGGGGTGAGGTAAATAGGAGGCACAGAGGATTATAATAATAATCTTTAAATCCAGCTGGGAAAATACTGTTAATTCATTGCTTGGATCGCAGTGCTATTTGTGGCTTGTGGCTTCTCTGTTTGGGATCTCGGTTCTGCTCTCTGAAACATCCTTCCCTTTCCATCAAATGTACTTCACGTTTGCAGCTGAGTAGTTCTCTCAAGCCTGCTTCCTGCCCATAAAAGTTCGGAAGTCCAAAGCCTTGCTTTTATTTTGTACTGTTTCTCTTCCTTTCAGTTCAATATGGTGGTGCTTCCACCAGAACAACTCTGTAGGCTTTCTATGAATTTTATTGGTGTTTACTCCATTATGTAGAAGCCACAACCACAAATCTCACTGAGATAAGCTTTACTTGAATTCCTCGTGAGGCTACTATAAAGGGGGTTCTCATGCACTTGCATTCAGATGTGACTGGAGCTGAAACAGCAGGTGGGCTGCTGGGGACTGGCCATGTCTCTCTTCTTGTATACTCAGTGCCTCCTCAATGTTATCTTTCCACATGGGCTGATTTGAGTTTTGCTACATTATGGTGGCTGGGTTACAAAAATAAATATCCCAAGGGAACCGTGAAGAATTTTTTGACCTAGCCTTGGAAGTCACATACCATTGTTTCTGTCATAGATATAAGGCTTGTAGCATTCAAGAGAAAAGAGTATAGACCCTACCTCTTGATAAGAGTATTGTCAAAGTCACATTGTAAGAAGAGCATGTGGAATAAAGCATAGTACTGCAGTCATTTTTGAGAAAATACAACCTGTCATGCTTAGAATTCACACTCAGCTGCTGTAACAAATAAATCAAACATGCAATCGTTTTTAAAATGTTAGAATTTTTCATCTCTTTGTAACAGTCCAGAGATAAGAGGGCCTGGTCTGGCACTAATACTCTGGAATTCTCAAAAGTTGGCTTCCATTTCCGGCTTCTCTAGAAGACACTGCTTCCCTGCCAGTGGGGAAGGCCAGGGGAGTGTAGGTCCTTTTCCTTCTGAATGCAGAACCCTGAAGTAGCACTCATCCCTGCAGCTCCCCTCCAGCTGGACAACACTTAGTCATATGTCATACTAAGCTGTGAGAAAAGATGGAATGCCTAGTTCTTACCTGGGCAGCCATGTGTCTAACTTGAACCTAGCGATTTGATTATTAACAAAGGTAAGAATGGATGTCATTAGATAATTTGTCATTTTTTCCACAAACAATGTAATCCAATACTTGTTTCAAATTGTGAGTCTAGTACTGTTGGGAGAATCGACTCTTCAGTGGTGAGCACATGTAGAAGCAGATGCCCGATGTCAGGAGGCAATTGCAAAAGCCCAGGAAACATTTGGTGGTGGTTTGGGCAAGATGGTAACTACAGAGCCTGGGCTTAGATTTTCAGGTTGAGTAACTAGATATATATTGGTACAATTACTGAAAAAGAGAACAGATTTTCTTATAGGATGGAATTAAAATTTAGATTTTATTTTCTTACATATTAATATTTTGATGATTCTTTGGCATCTGAGTGAAAATGGCAAGTTGAGAGTTGGCTAAATTGATCAAAACTCATAGGAAAAATCATGGACAGGGTTTTCAATTTGGGGTCTTTAGTAGGTTAATGCTTTTAGAAAGAAAATGATGCAGGGAAGTGAGGAGCAGCAAAGGGGCTGATGGTTTAAAGACTATAGGAGGCCATCTGGGAGGCAGAAACCCCAAAATGATGAAGAGGAAAAGAAGACAGACACGAGATAAAGCCCTTTTCCTTTTCTCTTACTAGAGAATTAGGTGTGTTCATTCAGGTGACTAAAGCAAGGGTATTATTTGGTTAAAGTACTAGAAAGTTCTTGATTCGATTTATTCTCTGTTTTGTGCTTCCACCTCCCTGTTTTCCTCCCCCCTCTAGTTCTCTGTATAAATATCTTTCTGTCAAATATCATTATTAATTTTTAAATACATTTGCTGTTAATTATCTCAGAGAGGATACACCAAATACTCAGTGTAAATTATTTTCCCACAGGATCTACTTAGTTATTTTATAAAAGTTACCACAATTTTTAATTTGTTCTAATTTACGTATTTATTGTGCAAAATGTCTGTCTTACTTAGAATGTAATTTTTGTGCTTTGCACAAAATTGAAACTCTTCAAAAATTTGACTCATGACCATTAGGTGTGTTTTTTAGGGTTCTTTCTATGTGAACTTCTTTCTCTCTAAGAGCACACTGCTGGCTGCATAATACACCCAGGAAGGGACCCTGCCCAGGAAGACTGAGAATGTGTGACTCAGTCTGAGGCTCTAGGCCTTAGGAACACATTGATTTTTTCCCTTTGGTCTTCCATGAATTTTTTCCTTAGGAACGGCTCCCTTTGCTTTCTCTTCCCCATTAGAGTCATAACATCTGAGGAACCATGATTAGAGAAAATGACTGTGGAAAAAGGGCCAAAAACCCATTAGTGCAGCTTTTAGGGTTATTCTTAAGTTTACCAGTCGTCTAGTGGTAATAAAATTGACCAAAAGAAAGCCAATTTCAACTCTTTTCAAAAGGAGTTCTGAAAGCTTTATAAAGACTAACTCAACTTATGAAGCTACTAGGTCTTGGACCAAAGCCACAGCTAGGAATATAATTTGTGCATTACCTGCCTGTGTCTTCTGGCTATCTCCTTTTTTATTCTGTTCCTCTAGAAAATTGGGTGGTCGAGGATTCAGACATTCTATGTAGAAGCTGAATATAGTTTCAGTTGTGAAATCACATGCAAATGTAAAAATTTCAGGAAACCTTAAGAATCAGGATGGTTAACCACAATATCTAGATATCTTAACAGAGTCTAATATAAATTTGGTTACATATATGAGGTCACAAGACTATTAAGTAGAAGAATGGGAATTAGGATTCCTGATCTGTTGGGATACAATCAAACGTATGATCTCCAAATTATATTAATTTCCCTGTGTGGCAAATAATGGTAGCATCCATAAAAGAGAGCCTACTTTTTTACTCCAAGTTTTTCACAATTTTACTGGATTTGATAGGAGCATGTCCTAAGGAATCAGAGCTGTGGGAGATATTTGTGACAGACGGGATTTAGATACGACTAGGAGAGAAAGATAGATTTCCAAGATGCTGCAGGTGTAAAAGGGTGAGCTCAGGTTTATATATAGTACAAGTAAGTGCACCTTGTTCCCTACCTGCCACTACAGTGGTAATAGTATTCAGCCACTCAGTAGGTTGAGACTGTCATAAGTACAATAACCACATGCACTGAAATCTTCTAAGACTCATTTCTTTTCCTCTCATGTTTTAATAATGTAAAAAAGTATGAATTTTAATAATAAATAAACAGCATGAACCCAACTTGTTTCATGGGCTGCTTGACATAGACTGACGTGACTGTTGTAGTCCTGTTCCCCCTCCCGCCCAAGGAAATTAATTGCTTGCAATAAACGTCTTGAGATTTTATTTTTGGATACTCCTAAATCCATTTCTCACAAATTAAAAAGATACACACACACACACTATAATGAAATAAGACAGGATATTGATAGACAATTTTTTTTAGGCATTTCTTTCATTTTCAGATTTCATCAAGATTTATGTACTTTTCTCTCCTGAAGTGAACTCTATATCTCTCTTCACACATCAAGCGTGTGAAGAATGGGATTCACTGCAACTTGCCTAAAGAGTAATAAAATTGACCAAAAAAAAAAAAAAAGCCAAGCGTTCACTTTTGCAAAATATGAATAGTGTTACAGAGGAGAATAACATTCATCCTGGCTCTCCTTCTTACAAATGCCTCTAAAAGAATTTATTACTCAAGCGAATGACTAGTCTAGTGGGATGTGGTTTTCTAGGCTAAGAAGTAAAATATCCTAAGAGCATTTATTACTGATTGACGATACCTGAACCTTTTGCAAAGGATAGGTCTGCAAATCAGTGGTATTGTGTTGGAAAAAATAGTTTCTATTAAATCTGGAGTATAATATATTAAAAAGATTAACCTATTTGAATTATCATTTATATTTTATCTGATCTACTTCATATCCTCTGAGAATTTATGAGTAGAATCTAGCTAAATATACACCAACAATGGCATTAAACTGAGAATGATATTCATTTGGTTATGCTGTTTTAGTTCTCTCTTAGAAATGCTGTTTAATGATGACTCTTTCCAGAAAGCTTTTTGACAATACTACACATCTTCTCAGATACAGTTCCATAATAAATATGGCTTAGATTACCATTTATTCCCTGTTGGTAGCTCTCAAAGAAAAGAGCAAATCTACATGATTCAAACCTTTAAAATATTTACCCTGAAAGTAGGAGCTGTTCCTAACTTGGCTCGATCATTGTTTCCACTTTTCATTTCACTTTGTCCGTATATTTATAGGCTTCATATTGCATATGTGAAAATGTATGTATAAGGTTAGCATTTGATATATTGTGAATGTCAGTGAGGGAGACATTTATTGAATATAGATGTGTTTAAATAAGTTACATAGATATTTCATGTTGCATCTGTACAAGTAATTGTAAAAATTATAGCTGCACTCAATTAAACATGATTGAAATATTAAAAAAGAAGTATCTATTTTGTACATTATAATTAACTGTTTGGTTGAGTGCACTTTCATTTTAAAAGATTAGATAGATTAAAAGATTAGATAGCAGTAAACTAAATTAATCCCCTTAATTAAAATATACAAAAACTGATGCCAAGTTTGATCTGCACACTGTGTATAGCATTTTTTAAAAAACTCATTTAAAGAAAAATAGGTTGTTTTGTAATCAGGTTTTTCAGAATAGTTGCGTTGACCAAATATGTTAACAATTTGTTCATCTGTACCTTTCCATTTTTGTTACAGAAAGATAAAACCATAAAACAAGTGGAAAAGGATTAGGGGATTAATGCAACTTGAATGTGTTTTGTGAAGTTGCTTTAAAATAAGTATTAAAAAATCTACACAAATATTTGCAGTGGCCAGTTATAAAATCGTTATTTGGACTAAAAAATCCAGGAAATTTAACTTTAATTTGAATTGCATCCACAAAATGAGTCTGTTTCTACATTTCCTTTTCACATGAATTACCCGAGGTTATTTTTTTTTATGTTCTTCTATTTAAATGTAGATTTAGGTGAACAACTCCTATTTCTTTAAAAGATGTATGATTTTTTTTCCCAATTCACAGTAGAGACCAATAAATATTTTTCACCCATAAGTCAAACAGAAGGCTCATAATATTAATCTACACATAACAACTCTTAATTCATAAGAATCTGATGGAGTCCAAGTAGAGGATGTGTTTAAGACAAAAGACCGTATTAAAAAAAATTGTAATTGTCCAATAAAAGGGTCAATAAAAGCGTCCTAAAAACAATGAGATATAAGTTTCTTCCTATCATATTAGTCTTTAAAAAATATAACAGCCATTATTTGAAAGGTGCATATAAACTTTCCAAGCAATGTTGGTAGGAATCTCTGTATGTTGGTGGAAAGAATTAACACGATGAATTTGCAAAATTCATTTTCTCTACACATTTAGGCAAGTTATTTAAGCCTCAGTTTTTCAGTCTGTTAAGTTAGGGTAATAACATCTACTTAATGGAGCTATTGCATGGAGTAAGAAAATCAGGCCTGTAATATTCTTTGTGTAATGCTTACATAGAGGAAATTACATAAATGGTAACCATTATGATTATGATAGTTTACAATCATGTCTATATTTTCTAGAAATGAGTTTGGTAATCTTAATTAAGAGCCTTCAACATGTTCAGATCTTTGGCCCAATAATTCTATTTTTAGGAATTTATCCAATGAAATAATCAAAATTTCTCTTTCTCTCGCATGCATACTTATAACACCAAATTTCATGATAAAGATATAGTAAATATAATAATAAAAATAAATAATAATACAGATATCATGGTTTTTTGTTAAAGCTAATTTTTGTATATTGTTAATATATATCTCTAGGCTAAAATATTTTGGCATAAGTTTCAGGGAAAAGTTGGATGCTAACCCATAAGAATGTGTTGATTTTGGTCCCTGGCTACCCACCTTATCTTTGATTGAGGAGGCATCTGAAGAGCTTCCCTTAGGCTTTTAGCCTAGAGATTGCATTTCTGTCTCCCTTACTCTCGAGCTTCACATTTGCTAAGGAAACTTTTAAATCTCTTTTCTTTCTGATATGGGCTTGAGGTGGGTGTATAGCTACTTTATTTTTCTTTTCTTTATCTGAACATTTGCTCTTCCTTTTCTCTCTCTTTCACTTTTTATAAGCATAAATATATTTACATATTCAGAAAAGTATAAAGACTAGTAAAAGGAGCAGTCATATACTCAAAATCTGATTTCAACAAGTGTTGCTATTTTCTAAATTTGCTTCACTAGTGATATTTCTTTCTTTTTGCATTTCAAAGTAAATTACAGATACCTTGACACTTCCTTCCTAGATACCTCAAGCATGCCTCTTCTGCTCCCCAATTCTCCTGTTTTATGATAATATCACATCACAGCTAACAAGATTGAGACAAGTTACCTAATATTATTTAATACCAATTCTATATTTGAGAATATTTAGATATTCCAAAAGCATCTTTTATAGCTGATTTTTTCATCCCGAGATCAATCAAAGACCACACATTATTGTATTTCGTTGTTTTGGCTCTTAATTTTCTTTTAATCTAGAACAGACAGCACTTTTTTTTTTTTTAACCTTTTATGACATAGAAAGTCTAACACTGGGAATGATACATGGTCAAATTTGTAACTTAGAATTCATGTCCTTTTCTTTTCTGAAGCATATTATTATTTTAATAGCAGCTTCCTTAATTCATTCAATAAATATATATTAAATATTGAACGTTTTAGCTGTTGGGCACATTGTAGCTATGGCAGTGAAAATGACAGAAAGATCCTTCCCTCTTTTTCCTTTAAATATTTTTTTCTTCCTTTTAGAATGCTGCTTACTCACTCAAAATAGCTATTTAGATATAGAACTTTTAAGGACTATAATTTACAAATTATGTTGACTTTTTTCTTCCTTATCTTAAAAAATAGTGCATCAATAAATGCTGGGAAACAAACACAGTAGAGACATTTCTAAAAAATAATTCAATTCCAAACACCTCTGGTTCTATTCCCAAAGAATACTTTTCGAGTGAGGTTAAGACGTAGGAGTCTAAGGCCATCAACCAAGGATGGGTGACAGCTCATTAGCTAGTTATTTACGTGGCAAAGAATAGGAATGTGGAAGGTCTGGGTCTGGCCTTGTCACAGGTAAACAAGGGAGCATCTATGAGCCTTACTAAGTCATATGAGGAAGGGTGAGCCATTTTCCAGGGGGCCATTTCCTGGAAAACAAAAGGTTGGCCATATTTTTTAACTTTCACTGTTTTCCAGAAGTTCAGGATCAGGTAAAATTCAACATTGGCAGGGATAGACACGGTTATAAAAATAACTTATGCAGGCAATGGCTGTGTCTAGAAGATGCAATGATGCCTCTGTAAAATTATGATTTTACCCTGAAAATATGGTACATTCAAGGGGAAGCAATAGCAGAGTCCAGAGGATGCAGTGCGCTTGGAAGCTGCAGTGTAGAGGAAGCATGTAACACCTGAGAGGGTAATTTCTTGGACATATTTGTGAACACATGGAAAAAGTCACTTGAGTAAAACCAAACCAACCATACCCCCCGCCACACACAGAGAAAAGTCCCCAAACAAACAAGCAAAAACAGACAGGAGACTTGCAAATGTGTAGAGTTTGTGCAGAGCTCCTGGAAACAAAAGCCAGTACAAAAATAGATTATTACTACAAATGTGACTTTATTTTTAAAAATAGTTTGGAAAGTGACCTGTGGAATTCTATGACCTATGTAAGTATAGGTTACAGTTATATAGAAAAAACCTACCCGTTACCTGAAACACACTGAGATTTTGATCAGGAAAAAAAGAGACTAAATATTCCATCTTGGCAGGACTTGAGGTGTAATGGTAAGATTGAGATAATACAATCAATAGATGGTAGAATTCTATTAATTTAAAGCTATGATTTTCTATATTATCTGACATTTTTACAATAAACATGTTTTACTTTTGATATTAGGGAACAAAAAAAACCCATTTTGTAAACAGGAGTATTTGAGATGTCTGAAAGAGTAACTTTTACTTACTCATTTGAGGAAATGATTAAGCAAAAAAATGATACACACTATTTCTCTTTTTTGGTTAAAATAGGAACTCAGTAATAGATAATAAGCTTCAGGCTACTGCTAGGAAGATATTACCATTAAGGAAAAATGAGAGACTTAAGTTTCTGAGTAAATTAGGAGTAATCAAGAGCTAGTAAGGTAAATATTTTAAGGCCCCAACTGTAACCAGAGTCCCTTTTAGAATTTCCACAGAAGTTCAAAACCGCCTACTTCAATGATTAAATCTATTTTTCCTCCAATGCCTGCATTCAACATTAATTGTAAAATACTCAGTCAAATATTACTCTTGAGTTTTTTGTGTAATTGCTATTATTACAATACTTAGAGAAATTATTGTAAATGAATTTACATAATGTATATGCATATACTGAAAATAAAATAGTGATTTTGCTGAAATAATTTCTATCATCTTTATCACAAATGTAGAGTTTTCAGTTAAATTATGGGGTAAATTAAAGTGTTGCAAAGGTTTGGGTCCAAATGTACAATTTTACCATTCTCTTCTGGAAAAAATGTGGATTCAGATTTCTAATTAATCAACTTATAAATGTTCTCATAAATTTAATCAAATTAAAATGGTTCCTAACAACTAAAATGGTTCCTGATAACCATCTGTATGACATTTAGATTTGTATGACAAATGGTATTTTTTTCTCCATGTTTACTCAGACTTGCTACTACAAACACATAGAGGTCTGCGGACATTTTTTTTTGGGTCCCACAAGTTGTCTACTAGAATTTTTATCTTAGTTTTATCTTTTCATTTTATTTTAATTTTATCTTATCTTTATTTTAATTTTATCTTTAATTTAATTATAACTTTATATAAGCATATTCTGTATCACTTATATGACCAAGTACAAGTCTATTATTTCATGTCATGATTGTCTCTGGGTTTATGATTTCACTGGCTCCAAGTAGTACTTAAATGATGACAAGTTAATAAAAAAAGGAAATAGAAAAGTCACATATACAATATTTGTCACATGTGAAGTCTGAATTACATCCACAAGACATTACAGAAACAAAGGTTTGGTAGCACCGAACTGTGAGAAAAAAGAGAAATTGAATCATTACATGGCTCAGGGTTGACTAGGCTTGTGAAACTCGAGAAATTTTTACCATACAAATCATATCATATTCAGAATGAAGTTGAAAATTTGAGGTTGGAAATTTACTGTTAGCAATACAACATGATCCATTACTTTAAATTGATGTAGTTAATTTTATGGGTTTTGTAATTATGCTTGTACTTAATTTGTAAATTCACTTTTTAAAAATAAATTTATTTATTTATTTTTGTCTGCGTTGGGTCTTCGTTGCTGTGCATGGGCTTTCTCTAGTTGTGGCGAGCGGGCGCTACTCTTCACTGCATTGCACAGGCTTCTCATTGCGGTGGCTTGTCTGGTTGTGGAGCACGGGCTCTAGGCATTCAGGCTTCAGTAGTTGTGGCACTCAGGCTTCAGTAGTTGTGGCTTGCAGACTCTATAGCGCAAGCTCAGTAGTTGTGGCGCACGGGCTTAGTTGCTCTGTGGCATGTGGGATCTTCCTGGACCAGGGCCTGAACCCGTGTCCCCTGCATTGTCAGGCATATTCTTTTTTTTTATTTTTTATTTTTTTATACAGCAGGTTCTTATTAGTCATCAATTTTATACACATCAGTGTATACATGTGAATCCCAATCGCCCAATTCATCACACCACCATCCCCACCACCTCGCAGCTTTCCTGGCTTGGTGTCCATACGTTTGTTCTCTACATCTGTGTCTCAATTTCCGGTATAAAAACCTGCAAACCAGTTCATCTGTACCATTTTTCTAGGTTCCACATATATGCGTTAATATACGATATTTGTTTTTCTCTTTCTGACTTACTTCACTCTGTATGACAGTCTCTAGATCCATCCACGTCTCAACAAATGACCCAATTTCGTTCCTTTTAATGGCTGAGTAATATTCCATTGTATATATGTACCACAACTTCTTTATCCAGTCGTCTGTCGATGGGCATTTAGGTTGCTTCCATAACCTGGCTATTGTAAATAGTGCTGCCATGAACATTGGGGTGCATGTGTCTTTTTGAATTATGGCTTTCTCTGGGTATATGCCCAGTAGTGGGATTGCTGGATCATATGGTAATTCTATTTTTAGTTTTTTAAGGGACCTCCATACTGTTCTCCATAGTGGCTGTATCAATTTACATTCCCACCAACAGTGCAAGAGGGTTCCCTTTTCTCCACCCCCTCTCCAGCATTTGTTGTTTGTAGATTTTCTGATGATGCCCATTCTAACTGGTGGGAGGTGATACCTCATTGTAGTTCTGATTTGCATTTCTCTAATAATTAGTGGTGTTGAGTAGCTTTTCATGTGCTTCTTGGCCATCTGTATGTCTTCTTTGGAGAAATGTCTATTTAGGTCTTCTGCTCATTTTTGGATTGGGTTGTTTGTTTTTTTAATATTGAGCTGCATGAGCTGTTTATGTATTTTGGAGATTACTCCTTTGTCTGTTGATTCGTTTGCAAATATTTTCTCCCATTCTGAGGGGTGTCTTTTCGTCTTGTTTATGGTTTCCTTTGCTGTGCAAAAGCTTTTAAGTTTCATTAGGTCCCATTTGTTTATTTTTGTTTTTATTTCCATTGCTCTAGGAGGTGGATCAAAAAAGATCTTGCTGTGAATTATGTCAAAGAGTGTTCTTCCTATGTTTTCCTCTAAGAGTTTTATAGTGTCCGATCTTACATTTAGGTCTCTAATCCATTTTGAGTTTATTTTTGTGTATGGTGTTAGGGAGTGGTCTAATTTCATTCTTTTACATGTAGCTGTCCAGTTTTCCCAGCACCACTTATTGAAGAGACTGTCTTTTCTCCATTGTACATCCTTGCCTCCTTTGTCATAGATTAGTTGACCATAGGTGCGTGGGTTTATCTCTGGGCTTTCTATCTTGTTCCATTGATCTATGTTTCTGTTTTTGTGCCAGTACCATATTGTCTTGATTACTGTAGCTTTGTAGAATAGTCTGAAGTCAGGGAGTCTGATTCCTCCTGCTCCGTTTCTTTCGCTCAAGACTGCTTTGGCTATTCGCGGTCTTTCGTGTCTCCACACAAATTTTAAGATTTTTTTGTTCTAGTTCCGTAAAACATGCCATTGGCAATTTGATAGGGATTGCATTGAATCTGTAGATTGCTTTGGATAGTATAGTCATTTTCACAATATTGATTCTTCCAATCCAAGAACATGGTATATCTCTCCATCCTTTGGTATCATCTTTAATTTCTTTCATCAGTGTCTTATAGTTTCTGCATACAGGTCTTTTGTCTCCCTAGGTAGGTTTATTCCTAGGTATTTTATTCTTTTTGTTGCAATGGTAAATGGGAGTGTTTCCTTAATTTCTCTTTCGGATTTTTCATCATTAGTGTATAGGAATGCAAAAGATTTCTGTGCATTAATTTTGTATCCTGCAACTTTACCAAATTCACTGATTAGGTCTAGTAGTTTTCTGGTGGCATCTTTAGGATTCTCTATGTATAGTATCATGTCATCTGCAAACAGTGACAGTTTTACTTCTTCTTTTCCAATTTGTATTCCTTTTATTTCTTTTTCTTCTTTGATTGCCGTGGCTAGGACTCCCCAAACTATGTTGAATAATAGTGGTGAGAGTGGACATCCTTGTCTTGTTCCTGATCTTAGAGGAAATGCTTTCAGTTTATCACCATTGAGAGTGATGTATGCTGTGGGTTTGTCGTATATGGCCTTTATTATGTTGAGGTAAGTTCCCTCTATGCCCACTTTCTGGAGAGTTTTTATCATAAATGGGTGTTGAATTTTGTCAAAAGCTTTTTCTGCATCTATTGAGATGATCATATGGTTTTTATTCTTCAATTTCTTAATATGGTGTATCACACTGATTGATTTACGTATATTGAAGAATCCTTGCATCCCTGGGATAAATCCCACTTGGTCATGGTGCGTGATCCTTTGAATGTGTTGTTGGAGTCTGTTTGCTAGTATTTTGTTGAGGATTTTTGCATCTATATTCATCAATGATATTGGTCTGTAATTTTCTTTTTTTGTAGTATCTTTGTCTGGTTTTGGTATCAGGGTGATGGTGGCCTCATAGAATGAGTTTGGGAGTGTTCCTTCCTCTGCTATTTTTTGGAAGAATTTGAGAGGAAGGGTGTTAGCTCTTCTCTAAATGTTTGATAGAATTCACCTGTGAAGCCATCTGGTCCTGGACTTTTGTTTGTTGGAAGATTTTTAATCACAGTTTCAATTTCATTGCTTGTTATTGGTCTGTTCATATTTACTATTTCTTCCTGGTTCAGTCTTGGAAGGGTATACCTTTCTAAGAATTTGTCCATTTCTTCCAGGTTGTCCATTTTATTGGCATAGAGTTGCTTGTACTAGTCTCTTAGGATGCTTTGAATTTCTGCGTTGTCTGTTGTAACTTCTCCTTTTTCATTTCTGATTTTATTGATTTGTGTCCTCTCCCTCTTTTTCCTGATGAGTCTGGCTAATGGTTTATCAATTTTGTTTATCTTCTCAAAGAACCAGCTTTTAGTTTTATTGATCTTTGCTGTTGTTTTCTTTGTTTCTATTTCATTTATTTCTGCTCTGATCCTTATGATTTCTTTCCTTCTGCTAACTTTGGGTTTGGTTTGTTTTTCTTTCTCTAGTTCCTTTAGGTGTAAGGTTAGACTGTTTATTTGAGATTTTTCTTGTTTCTTGAGGCAGGCTTGTGTAGCTATACTCTTCCCTCTTAAAACTGCTTTTGCTGCATCCCATAGCTTTTGGATCATCGTGTTTTCATTGTCATTTTTCTCTAGGTATTTTTTGATTTCCTCTTTGATTTCTTCAGTGATCTCTTGGTTATTTAGTAATGTATTGTTTAGCCTCCATGTGTTTGTGTTTTTTACGTTTTTTTTCCTTGTAATTCATTTCTAATCTCATAGCGTTGTGGTCAGAAAATATGGTTGATATGATTTCAATTTTCTTAAATTTACTGAGGCTTGATTTGTGACACAAGATGTGATCTATCCTGGAGAATGTTCCATGCACACTTGAGAAGAAAGCGTAATCTGCTGTTCTTGGATGGAATGTCCTAAAAATATTAATTAAACCTATCTGGTTTATTGTGTCATTTAAAGCTTCTGTTTCCTTATTTATTTTCATTTTGGATGATCTGTCCATTGGTGTAAGTGAGGTGTTAACGTCCCCCACTATTATTTTGTTACTGTCGATTTCCTCTTTTATAGCTGTTAGCAGTTTCATTATGTATTGAGGTGCTCCTATGTTGGGTGCATATATATTTATAATTGTTATATCTTCTTCTTGGATTGATCCCCTGTTCATTATGTAGTGTCCTTCCTTGTGTCTTGTAACATTCTTTATTTTAAAGTCTATTTTATCTGATATGAGTATTGCTACTCCAGCTTTCTTTTGATTTCCATTTGTATGGAATATCTTTTTCCATCCCCTTACTTTCAGTCTGAATGTGTCCCTCGGTCTGAAGTGGGTCTCTTGTAGACAGCATATATATGGGTCTTGTTTTTGTATCCATTCAGCAAGCCTGTGTCTTTTGGTTGGAGCATTTAATCCATTCACGTTTAAGGTAATTATCGGTATGTTCCTATGACAATTTTCTTGTTTTGGGTTTGTTTTTGTAGGTCCTTTTCTTCTCTTATGTTTCCCACTTAGAGAAGTTCCTTTAGCTTTTGTTGTAGAGCTGGTTTGGTGGTGCTGAATTCTCTTAGCTTTTGCTTGTCTGTAAAGCTTTTGATTTCTCCATCGAATCTGAATGAGATCCTTGCCGGGTAGAGTAATCTTGGTTGTAGGTTCTTCCCTTTCATCATTTTAAGTATATCATGCCACCGCCTTCTGGCTTGCAGAGTTTCTGCTGAGAAATCAGCTGTTAACCTTATGGGAGTTCCCTTGTATGTTATTTGTCATTTTTCCCTTGCTGCTTTCAATAATTTTTCTTTGTCTATAACTTTTGCCAATTTGATTACTATGTGTCTCGGCGTGTTTCTCCTTGGGTTTATCCTGTATGGGACTCTCTGCACTTCCTGGACTTGGGTGGCTATTTCCTTTCCCATGTTAAGGAAGTTTTCAACTATAATCTCTTCAAATATTTTCTCTGGTCCTTTCTCTCTCTCTTCTCCTTCTGGGACCCCTATAATGCGAACGTTGTTGCATTTAATGTTGTCCCAGGGGTCTCTTAGGCTGTCTTCATTTCTTTTCATTCTTTTTTCTTTATTCTGTTCCACAGCAGTGAATTCCACCATTCTGTCTTCCAGGTCACTTATCTGTTCTTTTGCCTCGGTTATTCTGCTATTGATTCCTTCTAGTGTATTTTTCATTTCAGTTATTGTATTGTGCATCTCTGTTTGTTTGTTCTTTAATTCTTCTAGGTCTTTGTTAAACATTTCTTGCATCTTCTCGATCTTTGCCTCCATTCTTTTTCCAAGGTCCTGGATCATCTTCACTATCATTATTCTGAATTCTTTTTCTGGAAGGTTGCCTATCTCCACTTCATTTAGTTGTTTCTCTGGGGTTTTATCTTGTTCCTTCATCTGGTGCATAGCCCTCTGCCTTTTCATCTTGTCTATCTTTCTGTGAATGTGGTTTTTTGTTCCACAGGCTGCAGGATTGTAGTTCTTCTTGCTTCTGCTGGCTGGTGGATACTTAATCCACTGCACCAATAGGGAAGTCCCCCTTTGGTTTTATAGTTATAAATTCCAAGAATAAATTGGAGTTTATCCCAAGATTTATGTTTTTAATTTTTAAATTAATACCATAAAGTAATTTAAATTGATACAGAGATCACTGAGGATATTTTTTATTGTAAAAAGGGACCTATATATTCTTTAAGTTTGAGAAACGGTTCAATGAATCATGTATCATCTTTCACTTCCATATTTGCAGGAGAAAAGAGAAAATTCTCTACATTAGAAAAATTCTTTGCAAGTATATGGTCGAAATTACTTGTTAAAACTATATTCTTCATTTAGCACATCTTTATAAACTCCTGTTATCCCAACATTTGGCACTCAAGGTATTTATTGTAACTTGATAGAAAACAAAAATAAAAACAAAACCTAAAACACATACACTCATATATACTCTAAGGAAAGAAAATAAAATATTCGTTTTAAGCCAGACATGTTAATGCCTGAAAAAAGTGAGTAATATATTGTGAAACTGGAATTATGTACCACTCCTGGAAAAAAATTTTTAATGAAGACAGAACCAAGGAAACATAAATTTAAAAGTGTTTTAATTTGTTGCCATGACAACAAGGTAGACTATTTCTCTTTCCTCCTTATTAGTCTTTTAACATGTGATCTTTATTCAACCTGCAATGGTTATTGAAGGGAACATTTTGCTCCATGCTGGAGATATAAAATGGAACAGACCATGGCTTATCTTGTTTGATTTTGCAGTTTGGGTGCTGAGGAGAATCTTACAGTACGTATTATGCCTTCAATCGGTTATTTCAAATGCTCTGATGGTTGGTTTAATGTTAAATTTCTGTTCATTATTTTCAGCTAACTCTGTGGTGTTTCAGAAAGATACATATATATATAAATATTCATTTTATCGTGTAGTCAAAAGAAAAAAAATACCATTAAGCAATAAGCAACTAGGTTTCCTGAAGTGAGGATCTAGCGTATACCTCTATGAGATCAAAGATGTTTGACCAAAACTGATGCCTCTGAGACTATAATAAAAAATAGATTATAAAATATAAGTTCCCAACCACCCCCATTCTCCCTGGCTCTAACGGAAAGTAAAAAAAAGCTGTGAAGGAAAATGCATTGTCTTCAATGACCACTTGGTGCTCCCGTCTATTTATTGATAAACTGCCATGTACATGATTCCCAAATCCCATAACCCCCTTTTCTCCTGTTAAACTTCCCTGTTTAAAAAGAGTATCTTATTTGATCTTATTCTTCTAGAGCAGAAACCAGTTCCCTGAAATACTACTATTACAGTCAAAGTTACTTGCACTTTCTCCTGTTCCTATAACTTCCTAGATGCCTAGTTGAAAGTCATCTTACTTAGGAAACTATTCGATGTGATTTTCCTTCCCGAGGTATAAATGGTCAAACTATCTTAAATGTTGGAATTTTACATTGGGCAGTGGGTGGATAATATTTGCAAATAAGTTATTGTCCTTGTATTACCTCCTTATAAGGATTGTCTTCTATGTTTTATTACAGCTATTTTTGCTAAGAATATACAACGTAGTGAAAACTTGATAGGCGTAACATACTATTACTAGGATTAGAATGGTTGGGGTCCTCAATAGAATTTCAAACCAAATGAATTGTGACATATTTATAACTATGTTTCACTCTTTAATTACCCTAGTTAGGATCTCAGAACTGAATTTTAAGTGCAAGTTTTTTACCTCTTTATTCCTTTATGCAGTCATTCAAAAAATGGTAACTCTTTCTTGCCTTTATCTTAGTTTGGGGTGGCTATTTCCCTTTCATTTGACTTATTTTAATTAACTTATATATAGTAATTAAATGTATATAAGCTGAAATTTATTGACTAGGGAGTATAAGATTTAATAAATAAATACAATAGCAAAACATCTTTGATATTTCAGATAAATTTTATTTCATTAAAATGCATTATTTAGTTGAACAGTGCCTCCTAAAAATTGTAATATTTAAAGGATTATCACCATGCTAAATGAAATTCCTTTTATCCCTCTGAGTTTAGAGGTTCAGAACAGAAAAAAAAACCGTATAATTTTCAAAGTTATTTGCCAGATTGACAGAATGTGTTATTCTAATCAATAAAAATACCAATTTATATTTCTTCCTATAAATGTAATAGCTAATTTGAACTGTAATCACTCTGTGAAGGTAAATACACAAATAAAATATGTAAGTGATGTAAAAAGCTGCCTTTCATGTTGCCTAGTTCCCAAATAGGTTTAAACATCAATTGAAATAAAAAGAACAATATTGAAAATTTTGAGGCTACAAAGTCATTTTTTGGGTAAGGTATTAGCTCTAAGTCTAAGGAATTAGATTAAAATGTTGACTAAAATGAACAAGATTAGGAATTCAAGATATTTTCCTTATAATATATTGAGCTATGATGGTCCCTGTCAGTTAAAAGTTTTCAAGTTACATGGCAAGCCCTAGAAACTTCACAAATATAAATTATAGAGATTATCCTTTTCATTTACTTAAACCTCAGACATCTTTCTAGGCAGTGTTATATAATGAATGATTCTTAAATGTGCAGACAAACATAAAATAACAGCCCCCATTTACTGAGCATCCACCATGTGCCTGGCAATGTATTAAAGATATATCATATATCATTTCCTTCGCTCTCAGAAGCAAGCCATGTAAGTTCTGTCAGCCCCATTGAACTTTTCCTTATTGCTTATAAGCAAGCTGAGCTTAAATGATGCCAGTTTAAAGTGACAAATGTCATACAATTAGTGGTTGACAGGGATTCAAACTCAGGCTTGGAAAGTCCAACCTTTCCACCACCTGAAATTCCTTAGGAAACAAACAAAAAACAAAAAAACCCAATTGGGCCAAGAGTTCCTACGTTTTAATGGCCATAGCCTTTTGGTCTGGTCTCACAGACTCATATTCTCCATTTTCAAACTGGGAATAATATTGTTTGACTCACAAGATTAATGTGGATAGCCTCCCCAAGAAACACTTTTGTGTCCTTTAATTCTTCAAAAGTATTTTTTTGTATTCATTACTTATAATTTGTGTTGAAATTAAACCTTTACCTTAGCAGTTTTCCAAATATGGTCTGAGACACCTTAGAAGACCCTGTGACCCTTTCAGAGAGTCTAGGAGGTCCTCCCTTTTTTCAAATATTCATCTGTAAAGACTGAATCTTCATATACTTCAATCGAAACAATGTATCCGAAGAGACTGAGTGCAGAAGCAGTGGAAAAATCCAACTGTCTTTAAACAGATTCACAAATATGTAAAACAACACTATTCTTCTCACTGAACTTACTTTTTCTTTGGAGAGTATTTTCATCCAAAGATGCTATTTTGTTTACATTTATGTGTGTTATTATTTTTAAAATTATTAGTAAATATTTTTAAAATTTTCTCAGTTTTAATTTCTAACACAGCAATGTCAGTAAATATAACCCACATACATGAAAAGTCTTCGGGGTCCTCAATAAAGTTAAGGGTGTAGGAGTTTTCGAGAGAGAAGTTTGAGGTCCACTGCTCTACCTATTTATGACACTTTTTAATCTCTTACATTACTATTGAATATTTACATAGCTACTATTTATTTAAGGTGTAAACTTCTTGAAAATGGAAACAATGCTGTTTCTTTTATTTTTCAATGTATATAATGTCATAATTTGCACATAATTAGCACTAAAAATTAGTTGGAGATTGTTGACTGGTAGAGGTTAATTAATCTTTATCTTTATACATATAGTTAAACCCAGAGCGGAAATTCAAAACCAGCTCTATAGTGTTATTTGGAGTCACAGCGAGAAAATAAATCTGTCTCCAAAATTGGAGGGTTTCATATTTTAGCATTAGAAAATTACTTCCCCTTGTTAGAATATTCCAACTTCCTTCGGTTAGTGTCCTAATTTTGTTTGTAGCCCAAAACCAGGACATAAAATTATGTCTTACTAAAGAGGAAAGATTTTCTTCATTTTAAAGTTGGAATTTGTTTTCAAAACTTTAGTTTTTAAATATACACACTTAAGTCCTAGCTGAAAGAAACCAATTAACTTAAATTTATTGTAAGTATAGAGGTAAATGAAATGGAATTTAATTTTAGAAAGCATATTTTGGCTTTTCAATGGCTGCAAAGCCACCTCTGTCTTTCTCTTAAGGTCTTGGATTCTTATCTTTCTCCGTGTATATGTATTCCTGTCCCGTTTCTCTATAGGGCTGCCTAATATCAGCATGTAGCAAATCAGAGCACCCCCCCGATGGGAATCTCAGAGATAGGATGTGAACAGCTTTACAGGACATCATGCAAAGCTAAGTGACTCAGCATTGTTTTGCCTCCATTCCAGACTCCCTGGAGAAAGAATCCAGTTGTGTTATCCACTCTTAATCCTATTACCTGAGCTTGTGATGGTGGGGTATTTGGGTTAGGAGTCGGAGTGTTCTTTCACAGGGAATGTAAGCCTAACTTTATGTCCTTTATGAAGGAAGGGAAAGACGTTAATATATGGGAAAAGTCTCTAGCTTTAGGACTCCAAATAATTAAATCCTTCAAAAGATGTTAGACCTTTAGATAAAGTGATAGAAAATCCCTCCTGATTTATTAAAAATCCATTCCAAAATTATATAAACTTTTGCTTCAATGGTTTTAATATTAGTTGTCATGAGACTTCTGGGAGTTTTGATCAAAAGTAAAAATGTTATTAGAGCTACAGTAGCAAGTCATCTATAATGCCTAAATGGCAGTTTTAGTTGGTTCCCCTCAAAAATAACATTACTATTCCACATAGGTAAGTATATCGGTTTCAGAATGAGATAAATCGGCCTATGTTTGCAACATTTTGTAACTGTATTCTTACGTACTGAAACTTTTCAAGATATATTTTCTTATGATTTTGGCCTATTTAAACGGTAAAAAATATTAAAACGCTGATTTTTATATAATGTATAATGTGGGGATAAAATTATGTAATTTTAAAATAAGCTCATAGTACCATTATAATATGCTTTTATAGAAAAGACAGTATCCAGAAAACACAAGGACTTGCAGTCAGCCCTAGGTCAACAGGCACAAAGCCTGATTTGTTTTCCCATAAGTCTTGTGTCCAGAAGTTACATAAGAGCTAAAAAGGAGCTTAGAGGAAGACTCTAAAACAAATGATTCTAGTGCTATGGTTGTCACTGCAATCTTCCCTAAGAATTCTTAAGTCTATCATTGTGTAATAAAAACATTGCTAACAAATTTTGATCAATCAACACATCTTACAATATGAGAAATCAGCATAACTTATTATATATTTTAATACTATTCTAAAGATATTTATGAAGTAAAGTATCTAAGTCCCTACTACGTTCCAATTATTAAATGTGCAATTGACTATAAAATGCATTGAACATAGATCCTGTTTACTACTTAAAAATCCAGTTTAATATGGAAAAAGAATATAGGAACTACACAGGATATAGTGCATAATTATAATAATTCTTGTATCTTTCTCATTAGAAGTAGCAATAGTTCCTGTATGATATATTTTTATATTATGAGGTAGAAATGGGAAGACTTGGGCATGCTCACTTTCCCTTTGTGGGAGATGTTAGGAGGATGGCTGAGTAAATGATCAAAAGTGCTGTAAAACAGACACTAGCTAAGTCTGATAAGGCAGGATAATCCATTGTGTTCATCACCAGTACCCTTCCAAATCAGATTGGTACAAGGTTGGACTTAGCACTGGGTTAGAGAATGCTAAGGAACTTAAACATTTGATTTATTTTTTAACAATTCAACTTTTATTAAGGAAAACAGTTTTAGTGTTTCTGAAAAAAGCAAAAAGATACATTTTTTAAACCAATTACTAGATATCAGAGGAAAAATAAAACTGTGTGTGTGTGAGACTGAGAATCAAAGTGGGATAGGAAAAGGAGGAAGGTTAGCTAATGGCACTGATTAAACTTTACTTGGATGAAGAGAGGGTAGGAAAGATTTTTTCCAAGTATGGGATGCTTTGAAAATATGGTAAGTTTAACTTACCAAAGTAGGATGAGTAGGGTGAAGTTTGCTTTGTAAAACCATTTGTTCTGAGCCTGGATGAATAAAAGACTTCTCTCATTTTCCTTGAATTTTTTGTGCATGGCCCTGGGTTCCCTGTATTTTCCAATTTTGAATATCACCTCCTATATTAGTTAAAGTGAAGCTTCACCTCTGTAAAGATACAGACCTAAGAATTATGAAGACTGAAATAAGTGAAATCTATTTCTGTCTAATATAGTATTCCTACCGGTCCAGGCTGTTTGGTAGCTTTGCTCCACAAAGAGTCATAACCATCATGTCGAGTGAGATTCTAGTGTTTGTAGGTAAGAGTTTTTAGTATCCCAGGGCTTCTAAATTCAAGAGCACTACTTCATTTGGTGACCAATTGGTTCTAAAACTGTCACCCAGGGGAGCAACCCAAGGTCCCTAACCCACGCCTAAACTGTCTCTATAAAACGAGTTCACCTGTCTGAGGCAAGGAGGCAAGGAAGCACCTCACCCCCATTTCTAATAAAAACCTCCCTCTGGGCAAACTTGCAGAAAACTGAAACTGTATCTTCTAGCTGTGTTTACATGCAGGAACAAGCAGGCTTAACCACAAGAAACCAGTATAAACTAACACAGCTGCCAATTTTATAAAGGTCTTTTGGAGCATGCACTAAGATACATACCCACTCACACTCACTCAAAACTGAAGTTTCTAAGTCTTAGAGTACATGTATGCTTAACTTCAGTAGAAAAGGCCACAATGTTTTTTCTCAAAGTGTCATTGCTATGCTGTCATCAGTTCATGAGAATTTCTGTTTCTCCATATTCTTGCAAACAGTTGCATTATCAGTCTTTTAGATACTAACAATTCTGGTAAAATATAGTTATGTATTTTATCATGATTTTAATTTATATTTTCATAATTCCTAATTAATTATTCACTTTTTCTTATATTTATTAAGATTTTGGGTAACACTATTATGACGTACTTATTCAGACATCTTGCCTCAATTTCTATAATATATTTTTTTCCATTTCTCATTGCATGGTAGGAGTTCTTTATATTTCCATGATTGGAGCCCTTTGACGAATATGTGGAACGCAATCCTTCCTCTATTTATTTAGGTTTTCTTTAATACCTCCAAATGCTTTTTATAATTTTCTCTATAAAGGTCTTCTGCATATTGTGTTATATTTTTAATAATTATTTATTTTTTAGTAAAGAATGTATTTGAAAATGTCCTTTTAAAATCTTTCATATATTGAATTTTTGATAAAGACCCAACAAGGTTTTAAGAAGGAAAATGATATAATTCAGATTTTGTGTTTTAGGGAAATCATGGCTACATTGTGAAGGATGGATGGACAGTGAGGGAGAAGGAGAATCCCTATAGACGGCCTTTACAACAACCTACGGGGCAGGGAGTCTGGGCTCAAGGTAGGGAGATGGGAACTAATATGTGATGAATATGAAAGAAATATAAGAGACTGAGTGCATTGGAATTGGCATCATTTGGATGTGAAGAGTGATGAGGTAGGATGACAGGAGGAAAGTCACTTCCTTAGCAAAAAAAAAAAAAAAATCTCACCCTTTCCTTTTTCTGGAAGAATGGTAAGAAGTGTTAGTGTTGAGTAGGAGTCAAGGAAGTCCAGGAATCCAAACGTTCTGGGAGCCTCTTTCCACATTCTCTTCTTACATGTTCACTACATAGGAGATGAAAACCAAAAATTTTTAAAGAAATTTTCCCCTTTTCTTTGTGCCCGGTCTCCATCCTTCATGATAAATACCTATTGCTATGCAAGAAGTAAAAGCACTCAGTGAAGGCTTCAGTGATGGAAAAGGAGCTGAGGAGTTTGTGGAGTCTTCTGCCTAAGAAGCCATCAGAAAAGTCACTGTTATGCCTGACCATTGCTGGAGATCCCAGATCACACCCTTGTTATAAGAGCTTCCTTGGAGTGCAGACCCTTACCAGTAGTCCTGGAGCAGGGAGATGCCAGTCTCGGGTAAGGCAAGGTGATGGGTGATACACTGCTCTCCAAAATGGGCATTAGCTTCTACACCTGGGTTGGAAGTGAACTAGGAAGAGGGTCCACCATGAAGGACTTTCAAGGAAGAGGAGAAACTGACCAGCAGTGCTTTTAATGAAACATGTGTACTGGTGGGCCAGATACTGAGAAGAGTCTTGAATGTAAATAAAAATAAATCATTTGCACTGATAATTATTCTTTCCTCTACTACCTAATTTTTTTTCCTAGACTGGATTTCTATTTTAATCCCTTATCTGTCCAGGCTAATGTATTTCAGTCAACTGAGGATTTCTTTTATTCCTCAGTGCAGTTGTTATGTTCAAGGAACTTACATCTTTCCAAAGGCATGGGGATAAGGGATGGGGTGAAATAGCACAACCCATTGTTACCTGCTGCACAAGCATCACTTTTATATCAGTCTTGACCTCTGGGCACTGATAGTTTGGCTTTTGAAAATTCAAAGGCATTGTCTTGTAGACACGTTTAATGATTTCCCTGTCATACCCAGACCTGAGACTGAAAGGAATCGTTTAGTATTTCAAAAGCATGATTCTATGACCTGCGTTTTAATGACTAGTGAGAGCAAGTAATCATCCCTCATGGCACCTAGTTTTCAAAATAATTTTGATTATTTCCACCTGCTTCTTCTAGGTGATCTTTAGAATAATGTTGTAAAAATCCATTGTGACTGTTCTCTTAGAAAGAAGGGTCTTAGGAACTGCAGTAAACTTTTTTTTTTTTTTTGCTAAGCCACACAATAAGTTGATATGAATTTGGTTAGAGGCAGACTTTAGGGTACAGCAAAATGTTTTGCAAATTTTTACCGTTTCTTACTCTTATTAGATTTGGGGAAGTTTTTGGCTTCTCCCTGAAGAGTTGGGCTGGCTTTCTGTGTGTGCTGACAAGCTGTGTGTAAAGGCTCACTCTCAGTGTCCGGGGAGCAAGTGCAAGGAGCTGATGGGCGAGGGGCCGCCCGTGGCCCGGCGGGGGTGTTCTGCAGGCAACCTGGCCCGAGCTGCTCCTGGGCTGGCTTCCTGATAGAGTCCACTCAGTAATCCACTCATCTTTAGTAAGATCCGCGGCCTTTGATGAAGTGTGAGTTCTGACTGTGCTCCCAGCCTCTTCCAACCCCTCAGCCATGCTCATCACATTATTATTTTGGGCAGGCCTCATGGGCAGTGTCCTCATGGGCAGCCACAGCTGAAGAAGTCGGGCATCCCCTCTGCTCTCACTTCCCCCCCCAAGAGAAATGGTGGCCTGAGTGGGTCTCTCTTGGCATGGAGGTCTTCTGCCGTGGGGAAGCATGCAAGAGTAAAGTGAAACTGTTCTTACACTGTTTAATACATCTAATTCAGACTTTATGCTCTGATGGTGTGCTAGATCTTCTCCACCAGACTCCTAGATTCCTACGAAGGTATTCTTGTCAGTGGGTGACTGTCAAAGTCAATGTTCTGTTGGGGGTGGGTGGGGAGGTAGGGGAGATGATGATAGTAAACTATTCTGCCATCCTGCTGATGTCTCTCCGTGCATCAGTTTTTGAGGTTTTAAAATTCCTCAATTGCACATAAAATTAATAGTTCAAGTTAGGTTTTGACATTCACAATTGTTCTTTTACTATGGATTTTAATATTTCTCATCCCCAACATCCTGTCAAATGTGTTTCTTTTTTCCTCCATTTTATATCTTAGTGAAGGTGTCCATCCTGAACTCAGCTATCAACTAAAATAGATAAGCTAGGAGTCATTCTAGACTCTTTCTTTTGCTTCAGTAGTCCCTGCCAATTTTATCTCCTAAATAGTTCTTCAATTCAGTCTCTGCTTTTCTTTCCTACGCTTGCTGTCTGGTGTAGATTCTCATCATGTCTTTCCCAGATTGCAGATTCAACGTCTTGATTGATTCTTCCTTTTCCCTCGTGTCTCCGCAACATCAAACTTGCTTGATTGCCTGCGTCCAGGCTGTTTCAACTGAACATACTGCTTAATTGCTAAGATGTGCTTTTTAAAACCTGTTGATGACTCTGTCTTCCTCCATTCACCGTGCTTCACAAAGGGGCTTACAGGTGTGCTTCGATAATCGTGTCCTCCCCTCTCAGGGCCACAGCAAGCAGACCATGACTCCTGCAGTGCCCCAAGCCAGGAGCAGCTGCATCCTTACCTTAGTTCACCCCGTGGGCATGCGCATTTCCTATGGATCACTGGATGAATAAATGTGGAAAACACTAAACCAGAAAACTGAAAGTCCTTTCAATGACATACAAGTCCGTCCATGCACAGCTGTACTATATAAGCTCTTGTGCAAATTTTAAAAAGCATATCCCTTAGCCCCCAACAGATGACTTTAAAAAGTTACCTCAAGTAGATAGTAGTCCAACCTGATAGTATCTTTGTGCTTACAAAAAAAAAAAAAAATCGTTCCTCTGGGACAGATGCAGACCTGAGTCAGATTGCAGGAATTGGGCCAGTTTCACAAACTGCATAACCATGCCTTCCTTTGAGGTGTTTGTCATGTTTCACAAATGATGCCTTTACTCTTCCTGTCATTACTGATTTGGAAAACCGTCCCTACCCTCTTTCCTTTAATACTGTTTGCGTACCCACATGCTTTCAACTTAAGTGTTACCTTGAACCTGTAGCTTTTCTTCTATCGAATTTAATGTGCAGCACTATCATAGCCATTATCACACCATTTTCTGTATATAGTGTTTGCCTTTTCCAATGGACTAAAACTCCAAAAAGTTTGATACTTCTTAGTCCAGAAATTGACTCCTAGGTATCTACCAAAGAGACATAAAAACATATATCCACACAAAGACTTGCACACAATGTTCTTATTTTTTTTCTTTTTCTTTTTTTTTTTTTTTTACTGAGGTATAGTTGATGTACAATATTATACAGATTTCAGGTGTATGACATAGTGATTCACAATTTTAAAATATTATACTCCATTTATAAAATACTGGCTATATTCCCTGTGCTGTACAATATATCTTTGTAGCTTATTTATTTTATACATAGTAGTTTGTACCTCTTAATCCCCTACTCCTATCTTGCCTCTCTTCCCTTCCCTCTCTCCACTGGTAACCACTAGTTTGTTCCCTAGATGTGTGAGTCTATTTCTTTTTTGTTATACTCACTAGTTTATTGTATTTTTTAGATCCCACATATAAGTGATATCATACAGTATTTGTCTTTCTCTGTCTGACTTATTTCACTTAGCATAATGCCCTCCAAGTCCATCCATGTTGCTGTAAATGGCAAAATTCATTCTTTTTTATGGCTGAGTAGTATTCCATTGTGTATATATACTGCATCTTCTTTATCCATTCATCTGTTGATGGACATTTAAGTTGCTTCCAGATCTTGGCTATTGTAAATAGTGGTTTTATGATCATTGGGATGCTTGTATCTTTTTGAATTAGCGCTTTCATTTTTTCTGATATATACCCAAGAGTGGAACTGCTGGGTCATGCAGTAGTTCTATTTTTAGTTTTTTGAGAAACCTCCATGCTGTTTTCCACAGTGGCTTCACCAGTTTACACTCCGACCAACAGTGTACAAGGGTTTCCTTTTCTCCACATCCTTCTTATTGACATTATTCATAATAGTCAGAGAGTGAAAATAAGCTACTTGTCCATCAACTTGTTGAATGGATAAATGAAATGTGTTATAACCATACAATGGAATACTATTCAACTATAAGAGAGCGAACCACGGATACATGCTATCATATGGATGAACATTACACACAGTGAAAGAAGCCAGATATAAGAAATTACACATTGTATTAGTCTATTTATTTTAAAAGTCCAGAAAGGGCAAATCTTTAGAGATAGAAAGTAGATTGGTGATTAGCTGTGATGGAGGAGAGGGAAATCAACAGTATATATACATAAAGTATTACTGGGGTGATGAAAATCTTCTAAATCTAATTTATGGGGATGGTTGCATAAGTTGGTAAATTTACTAAAATATCATTGAATTATACACTTGAAATGGATGAATTATACAATATGTAAAATATTTCTCAATAAAGTTATTTTTAAAAACTTAAATTACTTCTTTATTCATTTTTTTTGTAGTTTTAATCCAATATCTGACCCACACAAATTTTTTCATGCCTTTAGTTCTATCAAGTATTCAGCTTTTCCCCCAAGTTTTCTAGTTATTACTTCTTCATTTATAATTAGAATATGGACGTCTTCTCTCCAGTTGGTAAATTTTTGGATGCTATCAATAAAGTCATCCATGATTCTAGTATAGTTCCATAAAATATTGTTAACTGTTCATTATGCCTTTTGCATTTTCTCATAGCATTTTCTTCTGAAAACAAGTTATCTGAGATAATTCCTGAAACATAAAGTTCTATAATAAAATAGAACTTTGCAAAATGGCATGATATTGGCCTCTCTTAGAGTCATAATAAAGACTAGTAATTGTATAGTTTTAGGAATCTTGAGGTAAGAATCTTAAGTTTGTGTTGGTTGGCTATTGCTATGATAATGCTACATTTTTTAAAAAGCCACATTTGTAGTGGTTTGCAATAATAAACATATTTTTCAGTCACAGAACCGAGGGTCAGCTGGACATAGGTCTAGTTGCTTCAGGCATCACTCTTTCTGGAACCTGGGTGAAGGGGAAGAATCTATTCCAGGCAGGCTCTTTTCATGGTGAATGACAGGAGACAAGAGGCCATACTAAACCACACAGGCACTTATGAAACCTCTGCTTGGATGTGGGTCTTTCGTGTCCATGAATCAGAGCTCAGAATTAATGGTGTGAGGAAATATATTTTATCCATAGTGAGGTCATAGCAAGGGAGGGAATGGAAGAAAGACCTGTGACCTTGGTAAGCACAATTTTCTTAACTTATAAATGGAATTCACTCTCTCTTTTTTCACAACAAATTTAGAATCTCAGTTTCATGAATCATATTTTGGGAAACAGTGGTGATATGAAATTGTAATTCTCAGCTCTGATTACATATTAAAATCATATGGGATGGTTTCAGAAAATACAGATGTCTAAGCTCAGACTAGACCAATTGAAACAGATTTTTGTGGGGCTGGGGTCCAGGTATTGGTACTTAAAAATTTCCTTCACCTGATTCATGCATTTGTAAGAAAAGGTTGAGATCTCTTGTTGTAGAGAAATAGACTATGGCAGAATATTTTTCATTTTCTTTATTTGAGCATTTCTAGCTACACTTCAATATTTATTTTTATGTCCCTAACCTTAAGTCCACTTTGCTTTGGGCATATCTGAATTTTAGCCTCTTAGTTATAGAAAGAGTAGTTATTCTGGAAGTTTAGAGATGGGATTTATTCTAGTCTTGTGGCCTTATCAGGATTCTAAATTCTATTTTCCTTGGGGTGAGTCTGTAGGGAAGAGGAAATTATAAATCTCTTTCTGTGATTTTTAGTGCCCTATCTTTCTCTGGTACATTCTTATACGGAAGGAAGAATATATTTTGAGTCACAGATACATTATGATTAACTATTATGTCTCCCAGAAGGAATAGAAAGCACAATATGGTCTCAATGTTCTTTATTTGCATAGTTTTTAAAATGCATAGCCAAGAAACTACAACATTGTTTCAGATATGACACAGGATAGTAAATCTTTTTGGCCTCAAACATTTCAGTCGCCCTATAGGAGACTCTTTTCTTCACCACAAAATAAGCATCTGTTATTTGGTTTGAGTTATATTTATTGCTTTTTAAATTAGTTTTCAAATACTTTGAATATAAAACACTATTTAATAACCTATATTTAATGAGTTAGAGACATTCCATTTATATTATCATTTTATTCACATTTATGATATGGAATTCTTGAGTACTAGTATGTAACATGGCAATTCAGGGTGTGGAATACAAAGTAAATAAGAAATTCTAAATCATTTCAAAGCATATTAGCAATAAAAAGGCAAGAATCAACACAAAAGGAAAACATAATACATAAAGCAGGATAAAGTAATCAACAGAAGTGGATTATAGTATACAACTGCAGATGATTACAGGAAAATCCACTGGAGTTATACAGTAATACTAAAGAGGTCTAACAAATATCCATTGCAAATTTGTTTCAGATAAAGGCTAGAGGTATTTCCAGACAATAATGGTGAAGTTTAAAAGAAGACTATGGACAAAAGAAAATAATATTGCAATCATAAAACTTTCTGAAGCATTTCAGAAAATAATTTTTGGAAAATTTCAGGCCACCGAAAAAGAAAAAAAAAGTGTCTGGGTCCTAAACCACATATTTATGTGGCTAAATTAGATATTACTAATTAGGTATTAATTATTTTATGAGGATTTAACATGGATTGTTCCAGTTATTTATTTCTGTGTTTAAAAAAAAATCACCACAAAATTAGTGGATTAAAGCGACAGTAATTATTTCCCTCTTCTCTCATGGTTGGATGGTTCTTATCAGTCTTGCTTGTGGTGCCAGTCAGATGGTGGCTGAGTCTGGAACGATCTCAAAGGCTTCCTTTCTCACATGTGTCCACATGACCTGGGCTTCCTCACACCAGGGTGGCTTAGTTTCCAGAATAAGTTTCGCAAAGAAGATCAGGGTGTATCCCCTATAATGACCTAGCTTTGGAAATCATATGATGTCACTTTCCACTATAGTACGGAAATTCAGAGGAGGACATGTAGAGCCCATATCTCAAATGGGAAGAGTGTCAACGTCCCACTGTAAAAGCAATAGGTGAAAGATTTGGTTGCCGCCATCTTGGAAGTACCATCTGCTGCATGGATCTTAAATTTCCTTTTAATTTTACCTTGTTGCAGGTAATGAAATATCTACCCAGGCTTACAAAAAGAAAGTAGAAGAGTTTACCTCAAGGAATTTTAATATGGAGGCTGAAGTTTTGGATGCTCATAGGATATGAATTGGGGAGGAGCTCCCAAGAGTTTGCCTAGCTGTTTAAGTATGAGAAAGGCAGTTGTCTGTCTCAGACCCGAATACATATTACTCTCCCTCTCACTCATTACAATTCAGCCTTGGTCTTTTTGTTCCTCTGAAAGTCCAAGCTGGTCACCACCTCACGGTCTCTATTTACATAGGTTCATTTATCCCTGTAACCTTTGCTTAGGTAGCTCCTTCTTATATTTTGTTCCCAGCTAATATATCAGTCCTCCCTAGGCAATCCTAGGTTCCACCTCCTCCCCAGGTAATTTTCACTTGTTATATATTACCGTCTTTTCTTGATTTTATCTATACCGCACCCACACCTTTGCATTGGATTGAAATCTCAATGAAGGTAGCTTATCATGTTCGTGCTAGAACAGTGCCTGCCACAGAGAAAGCTTCAGAAAAAGGTTCATGGAGGAGTAAATGATCAACGAAGGGCTAAATTGACTCATATGTGAATGCTTTTGACAGCTTTAATTTTGGGGTCATCTTTGTTTTTCTTAAATGGTCATAAATCAGAAAACCTTCTGCTTTCAGGTGTGTGTGTTCCCATTCTGTTATTCTGAGGCTACACAGAAAGCAATGAGTTCTTCCACATGTTAGAATTCTTCCACTGTACTTCAAAAATTTGAAAACAGTGTCCTGTCTCATTTAAATCTTCACTTTAAAGGTTGTGTATGGTTTTAAATACTTTTAATGTGACAGGTTTCTACTTCTCTTGGCATCTTTGACACATCTCTCTGGAAGTTTTCAGTTTCAAATGACAAATTTAAAGTGTGTGCTCCCAGTAGAACATAATACTTTTAGGTAATGTCTCACCAGCTGAGGATATAATAGGACAGCACTTCCCTTGTTAGGGGCTCTATATTTTTACTGATGCAGAATCCAATATTTTTCCTTTTCTGAGGAAACATGTTTCACAAAAAATCAAATGTATATTTCCATTTTTAATTGTGTATTTTTTTGCCAAAGCAAAAATCAGAGGCCCTTATTTTGTCAAGTGTCAAGTTTCAAGAATTTTAGAGCCTTTTAAAACTGACATTTAGGAAGCAAGAAAACAAAAAACTTATTCTAAATAGGTTACAGCTCTAAAATAAATCCCGAGGATCGACACAAAATGGATCATGCTGTTTTCACATCTGAGATCAAAAGACGCTTCCAAATAATTCATAAGGCTTCTGATTTAATGCCATATGGCTGGCATCTCTGAAATAACCAGCTTGAACTTCCTATTTAAAAATGATAAAGACCTTCAAAAACAGAGATGAAAGCAACAAAACTGAAAATTGATTAACAACCAATTGTTAGAATTAGTTAAATCTGTAATAATTATTTGGCTAAACTGGGTGGATTAAGTCTCTCCTTCCTCATAGCTGTACCCATATTTTGACTCTAAATTCTGTAATTTCTAGAACTTTTGTTCAGAGTATCAGCACAGTAGTCAGACTTTCTGGATTAAAATCATAGATTCACCATGTATTACGTTATTGATTTTGAGGCAAGTTATGTACCATCTTCATGCCTTGGTTTCATCATTTGTAAAAGAAGGGTATTAATAGAATCAAATCAGAAGCTCATATAAAGTGCTTAAAATACAGTGCATAGGACTCAGCATAAAGCAAGTGCTCAATAAAAGTGGGCTAATAGAGTCATGTTATTATAGAACAGAACTTTTAATTTGCTTAAAGATATTAAGGCATGTAATCTTTTCTTCAATGTCTTCCTTCTTGGCTAAGAAAGCCACATTTTCAGCACCAGAATATAAGAGTTCTGTTGCTCCAGTGATAGGAATTCAGTGAAGGCATCTGGATTATCATCTCCACCATCATCACCACCGCTACTATCATGCCTCTAACTCCTGATCTCTCTAGCAGACCCCTACTTCTTAAGCTTGTGTCAACATGAGTGTCACTGGAAGCTAGTTAGAAATTCAGAACTTTAGCTCACCTAGATCTATTAATTCAGAATCTGCCTTTTAATAAGACCTCAAGTTTATTCATATGCTTATTGATATATCAGAAACTGTTATGCATTTATTCAGAGACTGTAACTCCAAGGAAAAGACTGGTTGAAAGAGTAGATCTGTGAGTATGAAACAGGACCTTTTGAGTCCACTAGGAAAGCCAGGTGTGTAGGTTTGGGGCCAAAAGTAAGTGGTGCAGTCTGGGATTTAAAGTTTCTCATTTATTTTATTTGTACACATGTGGATAGTACATAAAAGAATGCGGGAGGGATTAATGGTCCAGTGTTTGGGGCTGGAAACTGATCAACTGACCTCCAGCTCTAGATACAGGAGGAGGATTTGAACTGCAACCAATTAGATAGTAAAAAGAGGAAAAGGATATTTAAAAGTACCGTCTGCATTTTTTTTTTTAAAAAAAGAGGGAAGAGATATGGGAACATATGTATATGTATAACCGATTCACTTTGTTATAAAGCAGAAACTAACACACCATTGTAAAGCAATTATACTCCAATAAAGATGTTAAAAAAAATGCCTGGATACATTTTTCACAACAGATGAAACCCTTTAAAAATTAATAACTGGAAGAGAGCCTGGAACACAGGAGACACCAAATGAATATATGCTGAAATCAACTAAAAAGTGAAAATAGAGAGAAAAATGCAAAGAACAGGACAGTCTTTTGGCCTTTAGGGAGCTCTATTTGGTGGCAAAAATAGACAATTATAACAGGATGCCATAAGTACAGGAAAGAGCACGGGGCATATGAGAACTCTTATGGGCACTTCATCCAACTTGGGTTCATACGGGTGTGAGAGGGATGTTTGTAAATGAGAATGTTTCACCTGAGTTTAAAAGGTGCAATTATTGCTTATAGAGATGGAAGGGAAAGTAATGATATTCCAGGAAAATCAGTGTAGCCTTTCCTGTGAGTCATGTATGATAAGGGAACAGTGGGAGACATCTTTGGAGAAATATCAGAGTCCATAGCATTGAAGTTCCTGCATGATACCCCGAAGAGCTTATGTATAATGGGGTGGTAGTACAAGTAATTTTAGATGAGGCTTTGCAGTGTTTTAAGTAGAAAAATGTTATGATTCGTTTTTTGGTCATGTATAATAATGTAATAATAACACCTAACTGTATGATGTACTGGCAATGTATCAGGTATGAGATATACCTGAAATCCTTTTCCATCAGAGTTTTTAGATAACACTCATTGCTTTCTTGTTTCCAGAGTCACTGTTAAGGAATCTCAAGTCATTCTGATCCGATCCTTCTTTGTGACCTTAAATTTTTCCTCTAGAAGCTTCTTAAATGTTCTCATTGTGCATAGTGCTCTGATATTCCCGAATCGTGTGCTGTTCACAACAGAACTTGGTGTTGGTTTATTTTCATCAATTGCGGTAATCACTCAATGATGGCTTTCAATCTGACAATATGCATTCTTTGGTTCTGGAAAATTGTTTATAATTTTCTCCCTTATATTTTTTTCTCTAATCTCCTTTTGGAAGTGCTAAGTTCTGTATGCAGGATTTTCTGAGCTGATCCTCTAATATAATTCATTTTAATCTCATATTCTCCATCTCTTTTTGCTTGATTTTCTTTAATATTTCAACTTTATTATTAATGCTTCTATTGAGTTTTCATTTGTATTATCATGTTATAAATCCCAAGAGTTCTTTTTATTTCTTGAAATATTTCTTACATTATGACATCAGGGTTGCACTATCTTCTTTTATATTTCTGAAGATATTAACAACAGCTTTTTAATCCTTGCATAAGTTCTGTTTCCATATTGCTTCTGTTCTGTTTATTTTTATTTTTTATCTTTTTAGGTTAGAGGCTTTCCTTAAATGTCTGATAATTCTTGATTGTCAGCTTATATTTAACACTAAAAATATTTTTAAAAACCCGACATCAAATTCTGAACACACAGTGAATCTTGATAACTTTGGCCTTCACTGTAGGCTGATATAAGTGGGGGTGTTTAGTGGGTGATTTTTCATCTCAGCTTATTTGGATCGTTCTTCTTGACTCATCAATTTTTGCATAGAAGAGATGCAAACTCTTGTTTGCTTCAAACTCTGGTTCAGAGAGTTAAGTATAGCTTTCGGCATTCTGAAAGAACAGAGAAGTAAAAGGAGTGTGAGGTTTCAGCTTTGCATACCCATGTTTCTTTGGGTTTTTTTTAACATCTTTATTGGAGTATAATTGCTTCACAATGGTGTGTTAGTTTCTGCTGTATAACAAAGTGAATCGGCTATACATATACATATATCCCCATATCCCCTCCCTCTTGTGTCTCCCTCCCACCCTCCCTATCCCACACCTCTAGGTGGTCACAAAGCACTGAGCTGATCTCCCCGTGCGATGCAGCTGCTTCCCACTAGCTATCTATTTTACATTTCGTAGTGTATATATGCCAATGCTACTCTCTCATTTCTTCCCAGCTTACCCTTCCCCCCCCGGGTCCTCAAGTCCATCCTCTACATCTGCGTCTTTATTCCTGTCCTTGCCTTAGGTTCATCAGAACAATTTTTTTTAGATTCCATATATATGTGTTAGCATATGGTATTTGTTTTTCTCTTTCTGACTTATTTCACTCTGTATGAAAAACTCTAGGTCCATCCACCTCACTACAAATAACTCAGTTTCGTTTCTTTTTTATTGCTGAGTAATATTCCATTGTATATATGTGCCACATCTTCTTTATCCATTCATCTGTTGATGGACACTTAGGTTGCTTCCATGTCCTGGCTATTGTAAATAGTGCTGCAATGAACATTGTGGTACATGACTCCTTTTGAATAATGGTCTTCTCAGGGTATAGCCCAGTAGTGGGATTGCTGGGTCATATGGTACTTCTATTTTTAGTTTTTTGAGGTACCTACATACTGTTCTCCATAGTGGCTGTATCACTTTACATTCCCACCAACAGTTCAACAGGGTTCCCCTTTCTCCACACCCTCTCCAGCATTTATTGTTTGTAGATTTTTTTAATGATGGCCATTCTGACCGGTGTGAGGTGATACCATATTGTAGTTTTGATTTACATTTCTCTAATGATTAGTGATGTTGAGCATCCTTTCATGTGTCTGTTGGCAATCTGTATAGCTTCTTTGGAGAAATGTCTATTTAGATCTTCTGCCCACTTTTGGATTGGGTTGTTTGTTTTTTTGATATTGAGCTGCATGAGCTGCTTGTATATTTTGGAGATTAATCATTTGTCAGTTGCTTCGTTTGCTTCTCCCATTCTGAGGGCTGTCTTTTTGTCTTGTTTGTGGTTTCCTTTGTTGTGCAAAAGCTTTTAAGTTTCATTAGGCCCCATTTGTTTATTTTTGTTTTTATTTCCTTTTCTCTAGGAGGTGGGTCAAAAAGGATTTTGCTGTGATTTATGTCATAGAGTATTCTGCCTATGTTTTCCTCTAAGAGTTTGATAGTGTCTGGCCTTACATTTAGGTCTTTAATCCATTTTGAGTTTAGTTTTGTGTATGGTGTTAGGAAGTGTTCTAATTTCATTCTTTTACATGTAGCTGTCCAGTTTTCCCAGCACCACTTATTGAAGAGGCTGTCTTTTCTCTATTGTATATTCTTGCCTCTATTATCAAAGATAAGGTGACCATAGGTGCGTGGGTTTATCTCTGGGCTTTCTATCCTGTTCCATTGACCTATATTTCTGTTTTTGTGCCAGTATCATACTGTCTTGATTACTGTAGCTTTGTAGTATAGTCTGAAGTCCGGGAGCCTGATTCCTCCAGCTCTGTTTTTCTTTCTCAAGATTGCTTTGTTATTCGGGGTCTTTTGTGTTTCCATACAAATTGTGAAATTTTGGGTTCTCATTTTGTGAAAAATTGGTATTTTGATAGGGATTGCATTGAATCTGTAGATTGCTTTGGGTAGTATAGTCATTTTTCAGACTGTTGATTCTTCCAATCCAGGAACATGGTATATCTCTCCATCTGTTTGTATCATCTTTAATTTCCTTCATCAGTGTCTTATAGTTTTCTGCATACAGGTTTTTTGTCTCCTTAGGTAGGTTTATTCCTAGGTATTTTATTCTTTTTGTTGCAGTGGTAAATGGGAGTGTTTCCTTAATTTCTCTTTCAGATTTTTCATCATTAGTGTATAAGAATGCAAGAGATTTCTGTGCATTAATTTTGTATTCTGCTACCTTACCAAATTCACTGATTAGCTCTAGTAGTTTTCTGGTAACATCTTTAGAATTCTCTATGTATAGTATCATGTCATTTGCAAACATTGACAGCTTTACTTCTTCTTTTCTGATTTGGATTCCTCTTATTTCGTTTTCTTCTCTGACTGCTGTGGCTAGTTTTGTGGCTTAAACTTCCAAAACTATGTTGAATAATAGTGGTGAGAGTGGGCAGCCTTGTCTTGTTCCTGATTTAGAGGAAATTTTTTTGGTTTTTCACCATTGAGAATGATGTTGGATGTGGGTTTGTCATATATGGCCTTTATCATGTTGAGGTAAATTCCCTCTATGCCTACTTTCTGGAGAGTTTTTATCATAAATGGGTGTTCAATTTTGTCAAAAGCTTTTTCTGCATCTATTGAGATTATCATATGGTTTTTATCCTTCAGTTTGTTAATATGGTGTATCACATTGATTGATATGCATATATTGAAGAATCCTTGCATTCCTGGGATAGACCCCAATTGATCATGGTGTATGATGCTTTTAATGTGCTGTTGGATTCTGTTTGCTAGTATTTTTTTGAAGATTTTTGCATCTATGTTCATCAGTGATATTGGTCTCTAGTTTTCTTTTTCTGTGACATCTTTGTCTGGTTTTGGTATCAGGGTGATGGTGGCCTTGTAGAATGAGTTTGGCTGTGTTCCTCCCTCTGCTATATTTTGGAAGAGTTTGAGAAGGATAGGTGTTAGCTCTTCTCTAAATGTTTGATAGAATTCACCTGTAAAGCCATATGGTCCTGGGCTTTTGTTTGTTGGAATATTTTAAATCACATTCTCAATTTCAGTGCTTGTGATTGGTCTGTTTATATTTTCTATTTTTTCCTGCTTGAGTCTTGGAAGGTTGTGCTTTTCTAAGAATTTGTCTATTTCTTCCAGATTGTCCATTTTATTGGCATATAGTTGCTTGTAGTAACCTCTCATGGTCCTTTGTATTTCTGCAGTGTCAGTTGTTAACTCTCCTTTTTCATTTCTAATTCTATTGATTTGAGTCTTCTCCCTTTTTTTCTTGATGAGTCTGGCTAGTGGTTTATCAATTTTGTTTATCTTCTCAAAGAACCAGCTTTTAGTTTTATTGATCTTTACTATTATTTCCTTCATTTCTTTTTTATTTATTTCTGATCTGATCTTTATGATTTCTTGCCTTCTTCTAACTTTAGGTTTTGTTTGTTCTTCTTTCTCTAATTGCTTTAGGTGTAAGTTTAGGTTGTTTATTTGAGATTTTTCTTGTTTCTTGAAATAGGATTGTATTACTATAAACTTCCCTCTTAGAACTGCTTTTGCTGCATCCCATAGGTTTTGTGTCATCGTGTTTTCATTGTCATTTGTTTCTAGGTATTTTTTGATTTCCTCTTTGGTTTCTTCAGTGATCTCTTGGCTAGTTAGTAGCATATTGTTTAGCCTCCCTGTGTCTGTATTTTTACAGTTTTTTTTCCTGTAATTGATATCTAGTCTCATAGCATTGTGGTTGGAAAAGATACTTGATACAATTTAAATTTTCTTAAATTTACCAAGGCTTGTTTGTGACCCAATATATAATCTATCCTGGAGAATGTTCCATGAGCACTTGAGAAGAAAGTGTATCCTGTTGTTTTTTGGATGGAATGTCCTATAAATATCAATTAAGTTCATCGTGTTTAATGTGTCATTAAAGCTTGTGTTTCCTTATTTATTTTCATTTTGGATGATCTGTCCATTGGCGAAAGTGGTGTGTTAAAGTCCCCTACTATATTGTGTTACTGTTAATTTCCCCTTTTATGGCTGTTAGCATTTGCCTTATGTATTGATGTGCTCCTATGTTGGGTTCATAAATATTTACAATTGTTATATCTTCTTCTTGGATTGATCCCTTGATCATTATGTAGTGCTCTTCTTTGTCTATTGTAATAGTCTTTGTTTTAAAGTCTATTTTGTCTGATATGAGTATTGCTACTCCAGCTTTCTTTTGATTTCCATTTGCATAGAATATCTTTTTCCATCCCCTCACTTTCAGTCTGTATGTATCCCTAGATCTGAAGTGGGTCTCTTGTAGACAGCATATATACGGGTCTCATTTTTGTATCCATTCAGCCAGTGTCTGTCTTTTGCTTGGAATATTTAATCCATTTTCGTTTAAGGTAATTATCAATAGGTAGGTTCCTATTACCATTTTCTTAATTTTTTTGGGTTTGCTACATAGGTCTTTTCCTTCTCTTGTGTTTCCTGCCTAGAGAAGTTCCTTTAGCATTTGTTCTAAAGCTGGTTTGGTGAGCTGAATTCGCTTAATTTTGCTTGTCTGTAAAGGTTTTAATTTCTCTGTCGAATCTGAATGAGATCCTTGCTGGGTAGAGTAATCTTGGTTGTAGGTTTTTCCCTTTCATCACTTTAAATATGTCTTGCCACTCCCTTCTGGCTTACAGAGTTTCTGCTGAAAGATCAGCTGTTAACCTTATGGGGATTCCCTTGTATGTTATTTTTTCTTTGTATTCAATTTTTGATAGTTTGATTAATATGTGTCTTGGCATGTTTCTCATTGGATTTATCCTGTATTGGACTCTCTGTGCTTCCTGGACTTGATTGACTATTTCCTTTCCCATATTAGGGAAGTTTTCAACTATAATCTCTTGAAATATTTTCTCAGTCCCTTTCTTTTTCTCTTCTTCTTCTGGGACCCCTATAAATCGAATGTTGGTGCATTTAATGTTGTCCCAGAGGTCTCTGAGACTGTCCTCAATTCTTTTCATTATTTTTTCTTTTTTCTGCTCTGCGGTAGTTATTTCCAGTATTTTATCTTCCAGGTCACTTATCCGTTCTTCTGCCTCAGTTATTCTGCTATTGATTCCTTCTAGAGAATTTTTAATTTCATTCATTGTGTTGTTCATCATTGTTTGTTTGCTCTTTAGTTCTTCTAGGTCCTTTTTAAATGTTTCTTGTATTTTCTCCATTCTATTTCCAAGATTTTGGATCATGTTTACTCTGAATTGCTTTTCAGGTAGACTGCCTATTTCCTCTTCATTTGTTTGGTCTGGTGGGTTTTTACCTTGCTCCTTCATCTGCTGTGTGTTTCTCTGTCTTCTCATTTTGCTTAACTTACTGTGTTTGGGATCTCCTTTTCGCAGGCTGAAGGTTCATAGTTCCCCTTTTTTTTGGTGTCTGCTCCCAGTGGATAAGGTTGGTTCAGTGACTTGCGTAGGCTTCCTGGTGGAGGGGATTGGTGCCTGTGTTCTGGTGGGTGGGGCTGGATCTTGTCTTTCTCATGGGCAAGGCCACGTCCAGTGGTGTGTTTTGAGGTGTCTGTGAACTTAGTATGATTTTAGGCAGCCTGTCTGCTAATGGTGAGGTTGTGTTGCTGTCTTGCTAGTTGTTCAGCATGGGGCGTCCAGCACTGGAGCTTGCTGGTCATTGAGTGGAGCTGGGTCTTAGCGTTGAGACGGACATCTCTTGGAAGGCTCTCGCTGATTGATATTATGTGGCGCCAAGAGGTCTCTAGTGGTCCAGTGTCCTGAACTTGGCTCTCCCACCTCAGAGGCTCAGGCCTGACACCAGGCCAGAGCACCAAGACCCTATCAGCCACACAGCTCAGAAAAAAAGGGAGAAAAAAAAGAAAGAAAAAATAATAATAAAAAAAATAAAATAATTAAAAATTTTAAAAATTATTAAAATAAAGTAATAAAAAAGTGTTAAAATAAAAGAGAGGAACCAAACCAATAAACAAATCCACTAATAATAACAAATGCTAAAAACTATACTAAGATAAACATAAAAATCAGAAACAAGTCAATCTCAGACAGCAAACCCCAAGTCTACAGTTGCTCCCAAAGTCCACCACCTCAATTTTGGGAACATTCGTTGTCTATTCAAGTATTCCACAGATGCAGGGTACCTCAAGTTGATTGTGGGGATTTAATCCACTGCTCCTGAGGCTGCAGGGAAAAATTTCCCTTTCTCTTCTTTGTTCACACAGCTCCTGGGGTTCGGCTTTGGATTTGGCCCCGCCTCTGCGTGTAGGTCGCTCTCAGCCTTCTGTTCCACCCAGACAGGATGGGGTTAAAGCAGCGGCTGATTAGGGGACTCTGGCTCACTCATGCCGGGCGAGGGGCGGGGTGTACAGTAGTTATAATTGGAATGCGGGGCGAACCTGTCAGCCTCTGCAAGCATGACGTTGCAACAGCCTGAGGTGTGCTGTGTGTTCTCCCTGGGAAGTTGTCCCTGGATCATAGGACCCTGGCAGTGGTGGGCTGCACAGGCTCCTGGGAGGGGAGGTGTGGATAGTGACCTGTGCTTGCACACAGGATTCTTGGTGGATGCAGCAGCAGCCTTAGTGTTTCATGCCTGTCTCTGGTGTCCAAGCTGATAGCCACAGCTCGCGCCCATCTCTGGAGCTCGTTTAGGCGGTTCTCTGCCTTCTGCGGGCAGACAGGGAAGGAATCCCCTCTCCTCATGCACCCCAAAACAATGGTCTCTTGCCTCTTAGGCAGGTCCAGACTTTTTCCCGGACTCCCTCCTGGCTAGCTGTGGTGCACTAGCCCCCTTCAGGCTGTGTTCACACAGCCAACCCCAGTCCTCTCCCTGGGATCCGACCTCTGAAGAAGCTGGAGCCTCAGCTCTCAGCCACCGTCCCCGCCTTGGCGGGTGAGCAGACAAGCCTCTCGGGCTGGTGAGTGCTGGTCGGCACCGATCCTCTGTGCGGGAATCTCTCTGCTTTGCCCTCCACACCCCTGTTGCTGCGCTCTCCTCCGTGGCTCCGAAGCTTCTCCCCTGCCCACCCCCCATCTCCTCCAGTGAAGGGGCTTCCTAGTGTGTGGAAACTTTTCCTCCTTCACAGCTTCCTCCCCGAGGTGCAGGACCCGTCCCTATTCTTTTGTCTCTGTTTTTTCTTTTTTCTTTTGCCCTTCCCAGGTACGTTGGAATTTCTTGCCTGTTGGGAAGTCTAAGGTCTTCTGCCAGTGTTCAGTAGGTGTTCTGTAGGAGTTGTTCCACATGTAGATGTATTTTTGATGTATTTGTGGGAGGAAGGTGATCTCCACGTCTTACTCCTCTGCCATCTTGAAGATCCCCCCCCCCTTTATTTTTTTTTGATGATACTACATATTTAATTATTCCAGAAATCTTTCAGGTTCAAAACATTCTATTGATATTCACCCCTTCAAGTAACATTGAGTGGAGGTAGGCTTCGAAATGCTTCTCAGACTTTTTTCCCACCTGTTTCTCCTTATTTTAGTCACATCCCTTCACCATCAGGTGAGGCTAGGATGTGTTATATCCCTTACTACAACTAGACCTCCCCACACCAAGTCTATTACCATTAATAATAACAATAGATAATAGGTTATGTTAGGGTTGACTTTTAATGGAAAAATTATGCTTAGTTATCAGAAATCTATTTATAAGTATGCATGTGTATTTAAGTTTGTAAAACTTTCACAATTAAACTGCCTTATTTTCTCCTTTTTACTTTAGAGCAATATATAATCTGGACATGTGCTGTAGAAAATGAATGTACAAAAGGCAATGTGTTTGTAAAGCTATGGCAGCAAGTAATAGCAATTTATAGACATGCTGAGTACCTTGTGAATTAATGCAGTAGGACTATCAAAGACTAAGACAAAAACACATGAATAATATTAATTAAGGTGTGAAAAATAAAACTTTGTTAATAATAATGTCTTCTCTGTTAATGTGGAGAATTATTAGAGTAAATTGTGCACATTTTTATTTAAAGTGCAAGTAGACTAGGACATCAATATTTTTGTGTAAATTAAATTGTGTAAATTATATAGAACATTTGCATGTTATGGAGTTTTTAATTTAGAAAGAAAACTATAAATAAAATTGTGTAGGGGGAATTTTAAGGAAACACAGAAAAAACTGTTTTTCACTGAGTTTTAAGTGACAGGATGCTGATAAAACAGAAGACATTGAAAGTAATCAGAGGTGGCAGAAAATGTTCTCATATAAGCAATAGTTGTAACATTGTGCACAGGGGCGGATGAAATTAAATGCGATTGCACATCTCTCTCTCTGTTTCAGAGAGATAGGCATTTTAAACTGGATCATGAAATGGATTGCGAGCCAAAGGAAATCTGAGATAAATGAGAAGGCAAGCATGAGGTTTAGTGTAATATGAATTCATACAAAAAGCTCCTGCACAATTTAGAAAATGAGAAGTGGAGATTTGTTCCTGTTACCTCAGAGCAAACAAAATGTGAATTTAAAAGGAAAGTCAAGGAAAAAAAAAAGCAGACCTTTTAGAGTATGGGAAAAAGGTGGCCACAGACATGATTATAGATGCAAAATGAGTGGAGATGAGCTGAGTTTTCTAAACGAAAATGATCATAAGAAGTTGATGGATGATCAAAGAGAGGTAAATGAGCATAGAAACCTGAGCTTGAAAATGTTCCAGATCAAGAAGAAGTTTTGATTTTGAAGTATCTAAACAGTATATAAAATCATTTTAATGAGCTCTTTGGGTCATCCCAAAATTCACAGGGAATATGGAATCAATTAGAGGTGACTTATCACAATTAATTTATATATTCCAGAAAAATAAACTTACTAGACACATTATGACTATCCAAGCTGCTATGAAATAAACAACAACAACAAAGCCATAATACTTCCCTACTCTCCACAGAGTTAGAGATTTTTTTGGATATAATTGCCAGAAACACAAATTAAGTTGTTGTGACTGAAAAAAAAAATGTGAATTTAATCATTCACTTAAGTGGTTTGAAAAGAGGTCGAATTAGACTATGGCAAAGTTCCACCCAGACATTAAAGAAATGTTATTAAGGATCTGTACCTACCTCTCTCAGCCTCTGAGCTTACTCCTGTTTGTGTTGCCTTCATTTTCTAGGCAGTTCTGTCCATATGGTGGGATTATACACCTACCTTCAGAATCAAGCATTTTCTCCATGGTTCATGAACAAAAAGATGCTGAAAAGAAATACAACAAAAATGACAAATACCACCATGTAAATTGTTAACTCAGGGAGAGTAACTTCCTGTCCTATGTTCTTCACCTAGTGTAGTTCTGTCTGTTACATGCATACCTCAGAGAGATTTCGGGTTCGGTTCCAGACCACCACAATAAAACGAATGGTGTTAGAAAATTTTCTAACTTCATTCTTTTACATGTAGCTGTCCATTTTCCCCAGCACCACTTATTGAAGAGACTGTCTTTTCCTATTGTATATTCTTGCTTCCTTTGTTGTAGATTAATTGACCTTAGGTGTGTGGATTTACTTCTGGTCTATCTATCCTGTTCCACTGATCTGTAAGTCTACAAACTTATGGTTACCAAAGGGAAAACTTGAGTGGGAGGAATAAATTAGGAGTTTGGGATTAACATATACACACTACTATATATAAAGTAGATAATCAACAAGGACCTACCATATAGCACAGGGAACTCTACTCAGTATTCTGTAATAACCTACAGGGGAAAATAATCTGAAAAAGAATGGATATATGTGTATGTATAACTGAATCATTTTGCTGTACACCTGAAACTAACACAACATTTAAAATCAATTATACTCCGATATAAAATAAAAATTAAAGAATGTGAAATGAATGGGACAACAAAGTGCATCACAGGTTTTTTTGGGGTGTTTCCCAATGAATATAAAATATAGCATATTACCCTATACTGTAGTCTATTAAGTGTTCAGTAGCATTATGTCTAAAAAAACAATAAATAAAAAATAATTTATTGCTAAAACATGCTGACCAACATCTGACAACACAGGGTTGCCACAAACCTTCAATTTGTAAACAAACATGGCATCTGTGAAGCACAATAAAGCAAAGCACAATAAAATGAAGTATGCCTGTACTTTTACCACTGGAGAGTGGGGGAACAGTGGGATAAATGACTATCCACAAATAGAATAAACTGCTGTCCACTAGCAGTTCAAAGACTACATGCAGCCAATATTTAGTGAACAACAGCAATGGGCCAGATACTCTGCTATCGGCGCATCAGTGAAAAAAGACACAAAGATTTCTGTTCTCATAGAGCTAAGGAAATCAGTTAAGGAAATCAGAATATAAATAGTAATCATAAAAAGACATACATTATATAATATTTTAGAAGGTGATAGATACTTTGCAAAAAATGATAAAGGGTTATGTTGAAGGAAAGGGCTTGAGAGTACAAGGATTGGGATATGGGGGGTTGGTACTTTAAATATGGTGCCTAGGGTAGGATTCACTGAGAAGTTCCTGCCAGGGTGAGACTTGCGTGGAAGTGGGAGGTGGCCATGGAGATATCATTCCTTCCAGGCCTAAGACAGGAACCTCTCTGATGTGGTAGAGGAATGGTGTGAAGGCTAGTGTGGTTAGAATGGGAGACTGAGGACATGATGTCAGAAACTGCAACTCATTTTTGACTTTGACTTTTATTCTGAGTGAAGTGTGGAACATTTAGAAGGTATTGAGCAGAGGAATGACATAATCCAAATTACGTTTTTAAAAAGATCACTCTGACTACTCTGTTGAGACTTCTCTGGCACATGGGCAGAGAAGCAGTGAGATCAGTTAGTAGGAAATTGAGTAATCCAGGAGAGAACGGATGGTGTCTTGGATGAAGATACCTCCAGAGCCTTCTGGTTCTTGAAGAGACATTGAATAAGCAGAGAACACATGTCTACTATAACAATTTGGATTGCAATTTCTGTTTAATTTGGCTGATGCTTCATGGAGAGAAAAATGTAGCATTTTATCCTAAACAATTATAAGACTTTATTATAATATACCTAGTTATTAATAACATAGCTAACCATGGCTTTACTAATAACATTCTATACAGTTATACAGGGCTCTCTTCTACCATTTATTTATACAATTATATTCTTCCCTTATTCTGTGAAATAAGGAACCCAAATATTATCAATGCCTTTTTTATAAATAGAGAAATGGACAATCACTATAATTAAGTGTCTTGCTCAACTGGAGATTTTCAAGAATTCCAAGTGTCAATCAACACTGAAAATGCACCCATTTCGTCCTGCTGTCTTCTCTCTTTTCTGTTTAACATGCCATTCTTAGTGAAGCCATGCAGCTGTTATCCATTTTCTTCCCATTCACTCCTTTTAACGCCTATGGAGTCTACTCTTAATATTTTGATGGCTCTTTGAAGAACAACCCTCCTGCTCAGCGATTCTCCACCCCTTCTCTCTTCCTTTCCCTGTAATGGAATTTAGAACATTTGATGGGGAACTTCTTTTTTCTTTTTGTCCTCAAACTCTCTCCCCCTTTGGTTCTAACCATCTAATCTTAGGTGCTACAGGAAGTTGATGTCTAGATTTTCCATTGAAAACCAGTGTGTTACATTCATATAATTTTAGCTTCAACATCTGGAACAGCCAAGTTCAGCTCACTTCCATGCTTACAATTATCTTTAGGAGATGTGAACTTGAATGCTTCACTACTATCTTAGGAATATTAACACTAATTTTGTAGGGATTCTTAAAACTCGCTATTCTTCTCATTTCTGGTGTCTGACCTTGACATTAGTGGTCTCCCAGTTGTTCCTGATTTCAAAATGTTGAATTATATTTGATACTAGCAGGTCCCTCACTCACTTTTGTTGATTTTTACTTCCAAGCTACTCTCAGAGTCAAACATTCTCCTTTATTTTCATTTCCATCAAACTGGACCTGGTACTCATTAGCTCATACCAGATTTACTTTGACAATATCACTTGATGATTTCCTAGCTTCAAGGCAATTTATAATACTTACCTACATACTGTATTCAGAAACCCTACGGTGACATTTTTTCCCTACAGCTTCAGGCCTAAATAGCTCTGGTTCTCAATTTCATAACTAATTGGATATCAATTTACTTCTAAAAATTTGCTTTACCAAGCCCTAGAATTTTCTGATTTGGCCAGAGGAAGGGAGCAGGGAACTAATGTTTGTGAAATGCCAACTGTATGCTGGTCATATGAGACAGGGAAGAAGATCATAAGAAAGGGACTTTAAAAAGAATGTATAGTACATGGTATAGTCACTTCACAGAGAAGTTGATGAAGTTGATATGGTGATGTGACACGTTTTAGAGAAAACAGGGACAGCTCTTCTGAAAAGTGAAATCAGATGGCAAATGCTAGCACAGTTAGTTCATTTTGTTCTGCCTCTGGCAATGTGGAAGGATGAATTGGACACATACATAAACAATACAGGAACATTTTCTCCTATTACGCCTTTGGATCTTCAAAGTTGTAAACTGAAACAGTATTCACAAGCTTATAACCTGAGTCTGAGCTAGCACTGAAGATGAGGCAGACCCATAAGGGAACTCTTGGTCAGTTCCAAGATCAGTGCTTTAGTTAGGTTTAGAGAAATTATTGGAAGTTCAACATGGAAGCAGGTACATTTCAAGGAGCTAATGAGTTTAATGAGGATGATAATCAGGTTTTTCATACTAACTCAAGAAAAAAAAGAAAAAAAAATCCCAGTAAGATTTGGAACAAAAATATCTGTGCTATCCAGGATCTTTTTGCAAATTATCACTCTATATTTGGCATATGCTATTTAGTATTTCCTTTAAAATTAATTTCCTAATAAAATTTTGTAACAAATGCATGTTGTGTGTGTGTGTTATGTGTACGCACGTGTGTGTGAAAGAGAGAAAAACAGAGACACAGAGGGAGGCACAAAAACTTTTAGAAATCTGCTTTCCACAGAAATGTTTTGTAGGGAGATTGAAGGTAAGGGTATATATGATAAATCTGTGACAACATAACTTCTGTCAAAGATGGTGAAACATTAATAAACAGAGAACTGAAGCCAAGAGCCTGGAGCCAGGTGGGATGAATAAAAAGACAGATCACTTCTCCTGGATACTTAATGAAACTGGAAAGACATGGGATTCCCACCAAAAGTGGGTTGGAATTCGAGGCAGTTTCATCTGAATGCGAGGGGACAGGCTACTCATCCGGATCCAGTGGGTGCGGACACGGCATGCTGCTAGGCCTCGCCACCTCACAGCAGCTGTGGGAGCAGCCATGAGCTGGTGCACAATGCAGCCAGGAGTCTATTCTGCACTGTGAGGGAAGGGCACCTATTTTCTCACCTTATTACCATGAGGTAAGAGAAGCACTAGTCCTGAAAGCCAGCACGCCAAGAGAATTCCAGAGTTCTGCTGGCAGTTAAAGCAATTAGGGAGCTTCCAAAACAAAAGAAAAGCAGTAAGTAAACAAAAATCAGACCAGTTAAATTTGCATCTCTTAGGAAGGAGAACAAGCTGATATTTTTCTGCAAAGCTTCCTAGGTGATATTAATGTAAGTTAAATTCGAGAACCATTGTTCTGGATGGAATTACAGACTTTAGTATAGTCTAACCATTTGTGCTTACTATTTTTATAGCAGTTAATTCCATGAAGGAAATCCACATTTTCTTGGAATAGATTGGAGGCACCTTAAGAGCAGAGACTAATTTTTTGTTTTTGTTTATTTTTTATGTCTGTTATATCCTTAGTATCCAGCACATTGCCTGGCATATATTAGGTTCTTAGAAATATTTATTTTATGAGTATTCGTGATTGAATACATGATTGCATAACTCCATATCTTGTTTTTTGGTCCCACTGGTATTAGCTCAGACAACTACTGGCAGGCTGTTTTCTCTTTGTCCATGACTGGTTCCCCTGTCTATCACACACAGGCTGGGTAAGTTCCTATAGTAACGCCAATAAAACAACTCTCCAGAGTGTCTCTTGTGAGGTTACCCTTCAAAGCCATCAGTACCAGGTGTATTAGTTTCCTAGGGCTGCCATAACAAAGAATAGCAAACTGGATGGTTTAAAACAACAAAAATGTGTGCTCTTACAGGTCTGGAGGCTAGATGTCTGAAATCAAGGTGTCAGCCATACTCCCTCTGAAGGCTCTGGCAAAGAAGACTTCCTTGCCTCCTTTAGGTTCTGTTGACCGCGGGCATTCCTGGGCTGTGGCAGCCTAACTCCAGGTTTCTGCCCCCATTTTCTCTCTATAAACTTCTCTGTCCTCTTCTACTTGTAAGGATACAAATTATTGGATTTACGCTCACCACCCTAATTTCAGAATGGTTTAGTCTTGAGATTATTAACGAACTCCATGTGCAAACACCCTGGTTCTAAAAAAGATCACAATCTGAGTTTCTGCGTGGACATGACTTTTGGGGGAATGCTATTCGACTCACTACACTAGGATAGTCAAAGGACTAATTAGAAATTGTCTCTGTTGAGGGGTTAATGCTGTGTTAGTACCATGACAAATATCCAATAGGACAGCTTTGCCAAACCAGGGAATTTCTAGTTTGAGTCATAAACTAAATGTACTGCATTTCAAGAGCCAATAAAAACATGTAAAACATACCAAATAGTTTTTGTTTTATTATTTCTGCAATTCTTTATTTTGCTTCAGGGAGAAAACTACAATTGTTTGTTAAAAATTATCATTGAGTATCATATATGCAGATGTAAATGTTGTTTCTATATATAGGAACTTCATTAGGTAGATTCTAGATTCATCCTAATGACTCATGATACAACTTTAGCTGTAAAAAATCATTTTTACTGTGGCAAGGAAAGCACATTCTTATATGAGGGTAGTGTCTTTAAAACAGACTCTGGAACTCAAAATTCAGGAGTTTTCAGGTTTGTAGATTATGTTTGTTATACTAGAAAAAACATATGCTTCACCATTAAGGATTCTAGAACACAGTGAGATTTCTTCCTGGAAGTGTTGGGCTGCTTCAAGACGGAAGAAAGAGCCTGGAGTCAGCAACAGAGACACCAACGGTTTAATGGAAGGGGGATCTTACATGTCTGAAACAAGCTCCTGGAACGACACCCCACCGTGGGTGGAAATGGAGGGCAGGACATGGTGTCAGTCTTCGCTCCTGGGGGGAAGGGGAGGTTATCAGTTAGAGAGGGAATTAAGTCAGGTTGGCTCATTGGTTACCAGGGAAACCAGCAGGGGGGCATGCCCCTCATTGCCCCTTTGATAAGCTATGATAGTGGAGATGTTCTGTTCTAATAATTAGCTGGGGTCTGGGGCAAGTATGTAGGAAGGTCAGTCATGTGAGTAGGGTATAGGTGAAGCAGGCACTGGTCGAGCAGGGGGTGTACAGAGAGCAAGAGAACAGCCATCTTGGGTGGCCTGACCATACAAGTGGAAAGTAAAATTATAAATACTATACAAGGACTCACTTTCTTTTATCTTGTAAAACATATCTGTGAATTAGTTATAACTAGACATTTAAGAAACAGATTCTATTTAATTGATTGCATAAAGTTTGTGTCACAGTACAAAATTGGAGACTTCTTAGGTCAAGAAATTTCCTTCTATTTATTTAATTTATTCTATAGTATCTGTAAACGAAAAAAATAAGGATATGGACTCCGAAATGGTATATACGTTTCAGAATTGATCTTATGAAAATATTAGTAAAACCAAATTGTTACTCTTACCATGTGTAAATATGGGTGTTTTGGCTGTAAAATGTTATGTGAGTGGCTTTTACAATACAGGCATACCTTGTTTTTTGTCCTTGGCAAATATTTTGGTTTTTTTACAGATTGCAGGTTGGTGGCAACCCTGCCTCGAGCAAGTCTATCGGTGCCATTTTCGAACAGCATTTGCTCACTCTGTGTCTCTGTGTCCTATTTTGGTAATCCTTGCCATATTTCAAACCTTCTATCGGCAAAAGGATTATGATTTGCTGGAGGCTCAGATGATGGTTAGCATTTTTTAGCAATAAAATATTCTTAAATTAAATTATGTACGTAGTTTTTATAGACTTAATGCTATTGCACACTTAAAAATCTACAGTGTAGTGTAAACGTAACTTTTCTATGCACTGGGAAACCAAAAAATTTGTCTGATGCTTTATTGCAGTATTCGCTTTATTGCATGGTCTGAAATCAAACCCACAATATATCTGAGGTATGCCTGTATCATCAGCACCAAATCATGCATCAGCATCATCATCAAAATAATAACAGTAAAATATTAATATTAAAATGCATTTATGGAAAATAATAGTATACTAAAATCAGGCATACTTAAATAGTTATATTTTTGATGTGTAGCTTCAGAATATAACATTTATGTTCAAACGTCAATTAAGTATATTACATTTGTATAGATATATATTATAATATATATTTTTCAAATATGTGGCTTTAGGTTAAGTTTCCTTCTTAATGTTTAACAAGTAGAAGGAAATAACTGATGGATTAGAAAGCAAAGGCAATATGCTTTAACATTTGCCTAGCAGCATTCTGATTAGGGAGAACAAGGAATTTTGTTTCTAACTCTTATAGCCTAAAGCTTGTTATAAACATGTAGGCAGTATTCATTTAAAGAAACTATCACAATCAAATGGTGACTCTGTGGGAAATCAAACACATTGTGAGAATTGTATAGATTACAATTTGGAAGGTAAAGTAGGACATACATAACTTGCCCTGTAGCTCAAAATAATTCACAGTGTTGAATAATAGCTTTATTAATGATCAGACAGAAGAGATAAGTAGCACATGAAACCTAAGAATGTTACAATTTTTGAAAAGAAAAAAAGGAAACCTAGGGAAGGCAGAGAACTGTACCAGAAAAAATAAAGGTGCATGAAAATATAAGTAAAGGATAAAACTGAACTTTAAATTTAAAATGTAGAATGAAAAAAATCACAAGATGTTTGTTTATTGCCAATTTCAAGTTAACATGAAAATCAATCCTTAGAACCTCATAAAGTTTATTTAACATCATAGAAGAAACAATTAATTAAGGACATTTTTTCTTCCCTTAAAAAAAAATTCAATCTATTTTCTCATTCTATGGGCTTATTTACTCCCCCCTCCCCGCACTTCACTTATATTCTTATTTCTGTCTGCCTTTAAGATGTAACTTTGATTCTATTTTCCTACTTCTGTTTTTCTTCCCAAACTAGGATAAACCAAATAATTTTTTTCTTCTTTTTTCCCCCAATTTTATATCTTTTCCCAGAAGCAAAAATTGCCGGATGAGGTTGTGAAAGAACCTAACAGAAGGAACGTCCATTGGTCTATTGCAAAAGTCAAGCAGACTCTATGGGTGCACGCCACGTAATCTGCATTCATTTAATACAGCTTACAGGCTATTTCAAACTTGCACATGAACAGACTCTAATTGGAGCATCTGTACTACATGTGCGTCCATTTTTCAATTATATAATCATAGTCATTGCGTTACCATCGCCATCACCGTCATTATAATCATCATCAGTATAATATCACCATCATCATATATGAACCTCAGAGGGAAAAAAAACCCAAAACAAAACAAAAACTAAATACATTTCCCTTAGCTCCAAATACTGCTCCAAGTATTAAGTTGTTTCTGTTTCTCTTGATCAATTTAAGAGCTTCCGACCTCTGTTTTTCCTCTGTCCATCAGCCTTTGCTGAAAATCTCCACAGAAACCGCTCTCTTAAAAGCATCAAACACATAATTGTGCACTGCTGAAACCAGTGTCAGCAATTTAACCTCATCATCTTTAAGATCAGCGCCTTTAACATCATCACTTGTCCTAATCTCTGTAAATGATACCAAATCCACCTAGTTGCCCAAGTCCCTAAACTGAGATTATGTTTGGCTCTTGGTCCTCTATTCCTCTATGTACAATCTCTAGAGAGGTTACATACATTTGCTGTTGTATCTCCAACTGCCACTAATCTTGTGTAAGTCACTCAATATTGTCTTTGTTACTGCATTTTCCCCTAACTTGTCACCCTTTTTCTCATGTACCCCTCCCATCCATTCTCTACAGGATATACAAAATTACCTTAAATAAAGAGGATCATATTACTCCACTTAAAAGTTTGCACTGATTTTCCAGTGTATTTTGATTTAAAATTAAAACTCACTTAAATGACCCCTGTTAGAGCTCCTACTTATCTACAAAACCTACAGTTTCCTCATTTTTCTTCTTGCCCATTTAGTTCTAACTGGTCTGGCCTCTTTCCATTTCTTAAACATAGCCACCGCCTTCCTGCCTTAAGGCCTTCACACATGAGGTTGTTCCTTCCTGGTAAATTCTTTTCCCAGATTTTTCCATGGCTGTTTTCTATCCTTGTGTGTGCATATGTCCAAACTCATCAAATTGTATACATTAAATACGTGCAGTTTATTGCGTATCATTTATATGTTAATAAAGCTGTTAAAAGACTTTGTTTTAAAGTTGCCACTCCAGAAATACTTTACCTCATCTCTGTCTTAATTTTTCTTCAATTTTTCTCCAACTTTTTACCCTATTTATTTTGCACATATCCTGTTAACTTACTTTGTAACTGAATATTTGCTTGCTTACTTTTTTATTGTAATCATGGTGAAATTACCTATCAGCTCTGACGATTTCCTATGGGGTAAATTTTTATTTAGATTTGTGAGTCAGAAAATATTTTTAAAATTCTATTCCATAAATGAGACTAAATTATGACAATGCTGACCTCAGTAAATGCTCTAAATGCTAAAGATCATGTATGTACAGTTTACTGCTTTGTATTCAGTGTCTAGCACAGTATTTGGCACATGAGGCCAAATATTAATATGAGTTAGTTATAAATTATATATAAGTGTATTTCCAATCGATTAATGGAGTAAGATAAAGGCTTACTCTTCTCCACAGAAAAAGTTTTACAAATTCCCATCACTTTATTAACCGTAGTATAGGAGATTTTTAAAATACTTTCCTTCTGCAAAGACAGGAAAATATTTTAAACTGAAGACTGCATTTCATTATGCCACATTTAATAGAAACCCAAATGTAAAAATCCATATCAACTCCTCTTATATAAAACACTATTTTTTGATGGTGACATTCTCTTGACAAACACGTTCCTTGGTAGAATAGGTTGTTAGCCTAATCTACCAAGGTGAAAATTTAAATTACAAAAATAAAATGAGAAGCTCCCAAGCATTATATCTTAGGCTTCTGCCTTGATTTCATAGGTACTAAATTGTCCTACTGGTTTGGAAGGAACATTGTATAGCTGAAGCTTATTGATGGAAATTTCTGAATTTAATCGGTTAGATGTTATCAAGAGAAAAATAATTTTATATCAACTGCACATTTCTTCCTTTCCTTTGAGAAACAGAACAATAAATACATACATAAAAGGACTTTGAAAAGAGGTTTGCACTGTAAGTCCGAAACGGAAAGAAGAGGAACATCTTCCACACTCTACTGGAACACAGCTGGGAGCCTTAATGAATAAGAACACTGAGTTCTCCTTTACAGCAAGGTTAATTTAGAGCTTTTCTGCCTGCAGAACTATCCATAAATTAACTTCTACAACCTATAACATTTTTATTAGCTCTTTCAGGAGAAAATTGGAAAGTGATGTGTACAAAAATCCTATAATCTTACATTTTCTGCTTAAGAAATGAGATGAAATACCAAACAGAAATGTTTCTGTGCTGTATCTTATGCTTATCAATTAGCAGTGTTATCAAAATACATGAGTTTTAGACATGAATAAAAAACTAAACTGTGTGATTAGAAACATTTCCTGCTTTGATAATTTTTTCACTATGACTTCTAGTGCTTACTTTAAATATAAAGTTGTCCTCTTGCTTATCAAGTTTGCTATAATCCATTGTGAATTCCTTGTCAAGAGACCTATTTTTTTCCACTCCTGTTTTCTAGTGCCTGATTATATGAACTTTATCACTTATTTAACCACTTTTCTGAAATTAACCAGGTTTCCTAAGCAACAAGATGAGTTTTGGCCTAAAAATAATTACTGACAGACCATCTATCATTAATAAATTAGGATTGACCTACTTTATTATTAAAAAACGTATGACTAGCCTTTCCAACCTAATCAAATTATACAGTGGTATTTTGCCAAAAAGGCATTCCTTTTACGGAACTGGTTTAGAATATATTTCAACTATTTTAATATACATGTCCCTCATTATTTTAAAATTCTGCAGTTTTGCTATATTCACAGGACATTTGTGCTTTCTCTTCTGTAAAACGTTTGGAAGGGTTTGCTTACGTTTATACTTCCCTGTTCCTCTTTTTTCTTATGTTTTTAAAGGACTTTCTTCATATATTTCAGATTATAATCCTTTGGTAAATAATTGTGCTGAAATAATAGTTCCCAATTTTTGCCATCTTTTACCATCTCACACTTTTTAATCTGTATTTTTAGGAGCAAACTTCTTAAATTTAATATAGTTCTATTTATCATTTCTTTCTTTTATGGTAAATTATTTTAAGTTTTGTTAAAAATTTTTTTCCTTACAGAGAAACAGGAACATTTATAGGGTAATTTTTATTATTCACTAATTAATATTTTAAAGGATACTTCAAATTCTGGATATTACATATTATTCATCAAATCATATTCATTAATTCATATTAATTAATCTATACTATTTCACTTCAAAGTCTAATTGATGTTAGTATGATGTGTGATAAGAACCCTATTTCCTATTTTCATAGGAAAAGTCAGTATTCCCAGAATCATTTAATAAATAGTCCATCCTTTCACCCCCTGACCTACAGTGTCCACTCTGCCTTGTATTATGTTTCCGTGTGTGTGAACTTATTTCGGGCTCTCTATTCTGTCCCATCACAAGGAAGCCCTCCTCCTCACGTTTAAACTCTGACAGCCCATGGCAGGCCTTTCTCACTCGGCTGGGCCTCTGACAGAAGACACCGTATCATTTGCCTCTATGTGTGGACATCTCCTGTTCTGCCTCGCATCTTACAGAGCAGACCTCTCTGCCCGACCCCCTCCCAGTGCTTAGGCTGCTTCATCTCACGCTAGGCTCGCTCGCAGCCTTTTTGGGATCTGTCACCTTCACTGGGCCTTTCTCCAACTGTATCCTTCCTCACCCCATCAGGCCCTGGCACCCAGTTCAGATTGGCCCCGTGTGTGACTGACGTCCTCACCTTGCCTAGGCTCGGACCCACAAGCTGGGACATTTCCCTCCCTGAGTGTGTTCCTTATAGTCTCTTCAGAATCAAAACAACAGAATTAAACTCTCCCTCAGCTCAAATGATGGAGTTCAAAGAAAAAAGTAAAATCAGCAGGGATCAAAGGGTTCTGCTGTTCCTCAGCAAATAATTATTTCATTAAGGAATATCTGCCCAACTAATGAGCAGAGGAAAAAACAAATAAACAAACTATATATATATATATATATATAGGCCAGAATCTAGCAGATAAAATAATGCTAAATAATTTTTAGTGAATAAGGGAATGAATATTTTTAACAAAAAATTAAGTGAATAAATAAATGATTAGATAAAATATTAGAAGCATTAGAAAAACATCATAATTGTAGCTACTATAAAGCTGGGTAGAACTTCATGGATTTCCACAAGGGTAATTTAACTTGTAATTTAATGATTTCACTTGGAATTTCTAATAGATGGACAAGGTTTTTTTTCTTTTTAACATCTTTATTGGAGTAAAACTGCATAACAAAGTGAATCACCTATACATATACATATATCCCCATATCTCCTCCCTCTTGCATCTCCCTCCCACCCTCCCTATCCCACCCCTCTACGTGGTCACAAAGCACCGAGCTGATCTCCCTGTGCTATGCGGCTGCTTCCCACTAGCTATCTATTTTACATTTGGTAGTGTATATATGTCCATGACACTCTCTCACCCTGTCACATCTCACCCCCTCCCGCTCCCCATATCCTCAAGTCCATTCTCTAGTAGGTCTGTGTCTTTATTCCCATCTTGCCACTAGGTTCTTCATGACCTTTTTTTTTTTCCTTAGATTCCATATATATGTGTTAGCATACTGTATTTCTTTTTCTCTTTCTGACTTACTTCACTCTGTATGACAGACTCTAACTCCATCCACCTCCTTACAAATACCTCCATTTCATTTCTTTTTATGGCTGAGTAATATTCCATTGCATATATGTGCCACATCTTCTTTATCCATTCATCCGATGATGGACACCTAGGTTGCTTCCATGTCCTGGCTATTGTAAACAGAGCTGCAATGAATATTTTGGTACATGACTCTTTCTGAATTATGGTTTTCTCAGGGTATATGCCCAGTAGTGGGATTGCTGGGTCGTATGGTAGTTCTATTTTTAGTTTTTTAAGGAACCTCCATACTGTTCTCCATAGTGGCTGTATCAATTTACATTCCCACCAACAGTGCAAGAGTGTTCCCTTTTCTCCACACACTCTCCAGCATTTATTGTTTCTAGATTTTTTGATGATGGCCATTCTGACCGGTGTGAGATGATACCTCATTGTAGTTTTGATTTGCATTTCTCTAATGATTAATGATGTTGAGCATTCTTTCATGTGTCTGTTGGCAATCTGTATATCTTCTTTGGAGAAATGTCTATTTAGGTCTTCTGCCCATTTTTGGATTGGGTTGTTTGTTTTTTTGTTATTGAGCTGCTTGTAAATCTTGGAGATTAATCCTTTGTCAGTTGCTTCATTTGCAAATATTTTCTCCCATTCTTAGGGTTGTCTTTTGGTCTTGTTTATGGTTTCCTTTGCTGTGCAAAAGCTTTTAAGTTTCATTAGGTCCCATTTGTTTATTTGTGTTTTTATTTCCATTTCTCTAGGAGCTGAGTCAAAAAGGATCTTGCTGTGATTTATGTCATAGAGTGTTCTGCCTATGTTTTCCTCTAAGAGTTTGATAGTGTCTGGCCTTACACTTAGGTCTTTAATCCATTTTGAGTTTATTTTTGTGTATGGTGTCAGGGAGTGTTCTAATTTCATACTTTTACATGTATCTGTCCAATTTTCCCAGCACCACTTATTGAAGAGGCTGTCTTTTCTCCACTGTATATGCTTGCCTCCTTTATCAAAGATAAGGTGACCATATGTGCATGGGCTTATCTCTGGGCTTTCTATCCTGTTCCATTGATCTATATTTCTGTTTTTGTGCCAGTACCAAACTGTCTTGATTACTGTAGCTTTGTAATATAGTCTGAAGTCAGGGAGCCTGATTCCTCCAGCTCCATTTTTCGTTCTCAAGATTGCTTTGGCTATTCGGGGTCTTTTATGTTTCCATACAAATTGTGAAATTTTTTGTTCTAGTTCTATGAAAAATGCCAGTGGTAGTTTGATAGGGATTGCATTGAATCTGTAGATTGCTTTGGGTAGCAGAGTCATTTTCACAATGTTTATTCTTCCAATCTAAGAACATGGTATATCTCTTCATCTATTTGTATCATCTTTAATTTCTTTCACGGGTGTCCTATAATTTTCTGCATACAGGTCTTTTGTCTCCTTAGGTAGGTTTATTCCTAGATATTTTATTCTTTTTGTTGCAATGGTAAACGGGAGTGTTTTCTTAATTTCACTTTCAGATTTTTCATCATTAGTATATAGGAATGCAAGAGATTTCTGTGCATTAATTTTGTATCCTGCTACTTTACCAAATTCATTGATTAGCTCTAGTAGTTTTCTGGTAGCATCTTTAGGATTCTCTATGTATAGTATCATGTCATCTGCAAACAGTGACAGCTTTACTTCTTCTTTTCCAATTTGGATTCCTTTTATTTCTTTTTCTTCTCTGATTGCTGTGACTAACACTTCCAAAACTATGTTGAATAATAGTGGTGAGAGTGGGCAACCTTGTCTTGTTCCTGATCTTAGTGGAAATGGTTTCAGTTTTTCACCATTGAGGACAATGTTGGCTGTGGGTTTTTCATATATGGCCTTTATTATGTTGAGGAAAGTTCCCTCTATGCTTACTTTCTGGAGGGCTTTTATCATAAATGGGTGTTGAATTTTGTCGAAAGCTTTCTCTGCATCTATTGAGATGATCATATGGTTTTTCTCCTTCAATTTGTTAATATGAGGTATCACGTTGATTGATTTGCATATATTGAAGAATCCTTGCATTCCTGGAATAAACCCCACTTGATCATGGTGTATAATCCTTTTAATGTGCTGTTGGATTCTGTTTGCTAGTATTTTGTTGAGGATTTTTGCATCTATGTTCATCAGTGATATTGGCCTGTAGTTTTCTTTTTCTGTGACATCTTTGTCTGGTTTTGGTATCAGGGTGATGGTGGCCTTGTAGAATGAGTTTGGGAGTGTTCCTCCCTCTGCTATATTTTGGAAGAGTTTGAGAAGGATAGGTGTTAGCTCTTCTCTAAATGTTTGATAGAATTCACCTGTGAAGCCATCTGGTCCTGGGCTTTTGTGTGTTGGAAGATTTTTAATCACAGTTTCAATTTCAGTGCTTGTGATTGGTCTGTTCATATTTTCTATTTCTTCCTGGTTCAGTCTCGGCAGGTTGTGCATTTCTAAGAATCTGTCCATTTCTTCCAGGTTGTCCATTTTATTGGCCTAGAGTTGCTTGTAGTAATCTCTCATGATCGTTTGTATTTCTGCAGTGTCAGTGGTTACTTCTCCTTTTTCATTTCTAATTCTATTGATTTGAGTCTTCTCCCTTTTTCTCTTGATGAGTCTGGCTAATGGTTTATCAATTTTGTTTATCTTCTCAAAGAACCAGCTTTTAGTTTCATTGATTTTTGCTATTGTTTCCTTCATTTCTTTTTCATTTATTTCTGTTCTGATCTTTATGATTTCTTTCCTTCTGCTAGCTTTGGGGTTTTTTTGTTCTTCTTTCTCTAATTGCTTTAGGTGCAAGGTTAGGTTGTTTATTCGAGATGTTTCCTGTTTCTTGATGTAGGCTTGTATTGCTCTAAACTTCCCTCTTAGAACTGCTTTTGCTGCATCCCATAGGTTTTGGATCGTCGTGTCTCCATTGTCATTTGTTTCTAGGTATTTTTTGATTTCCCCTTTGATTTCTTCAGTGATCACTTCGTTATTAAGTGGTGTATTGTGTAGCCTCCATGTGTTTGTATTTTTTACAGATCTTTTCCTGTAATTGATATCTAGTCTCATAGTGTTGTGGTCGGAAAAGATACTTGATACGATTTCAATTTTTTAAAATTTACCAAGGCTTGATTTGTGACCCAAGATATGATCTATCCTGGAGAATGTTCCATGAGCACTTGAGAAAAATGTGTATTCTGTTGTTTTTGGGTGGAATGTCCTATAAATATCAATTGTCCATCTTGTTTAATGTATCATTTAAAGCTTGTGTTTCCTTATTTATTTTCATTTTGGATGATCTGTCCATTGGTGAAAGTGGGGTGTTAAAGTCCCCTACTATGATTGTGTTAATGTTGATTTCCCCTTTTATGGCTGTTAGTATTTGCCTTATGTATTGAGGTGCTCCTATGTTGGGTGCATAAATATTTACAATTGTTATACCTTCCTCTTGGATCGATCCCTTGATCATTATATAGTGTCCTTCTTTGTCTCTTGTAATAGTCTTTATTTTAAAGTCTATTTTGTCTGATATGAGAATTGCTACTCCAGCTTTCTTTTGATTTCCATTTGCATGGAATATCTTTTTCCATCACCTCACTTTCAGTCTGTATGTGTCTCTAGGTCTGAAGTGGGTCTCTTGTAGACAGCATATATATGGGTCTTGTTTTTGTATCCATTCAGCCAGTCTGTGTCTTTTGGTGGGAGCATTTAATCCATTTACATTTAAGGTAATTATCGATATGTATGTTCCTATTCCCATTTTCTTAAATGTTTTGGGTTTGTTATTGTAGGTGTTTTCCTTCTCTTGTGTTTCTTGCCTAGAGAAGTTCCTTTAGCATTTGTTGTAAAGCTGGTTTGGTGGTGCTGAACTCTCTCAGCTTTTGCTTGTCTGTAAAGGTTTTAATTTCTCCATCAAATCTGAATGAGATCCTTGCTGGGTAGAGTAACCTTGGTTGTAGGTTTTTCTCCTTCATCACTTTAAGTATATCCTGCCACTCCCTTCTGGCTTGCAGAGTTTCTGCTGATAGATCAGCTGTTAACCTTATGGGGATTCCCTTGTGTGTTATTTGTTGTTTTTCCCTTGCTGCTTTTAATATGTTTTCTTTATATTTAATTTTTGATAGTTTGATTAATATGTGTCTTGGTGTGTTTCTCCTTGGATTTATCCTGTATGGGACTCTCTGTGCTTCCAGGACTTGATTAACTATTTCCTTTCCCATATTAGGGAAGTTTTCAACTATAATCTCTTCAAATATTTTCTCAGTCCCTTTCTTTTTCTCTTCTTCTTCTGGGACCCCTATGATTCGAATGTTGGTGCGTTTAATGTTGTCCCAGAGGTCTCTGAGACTGTCCTCAGTTCTTTTCATTCTTTTTTCTTTATTCTGGTCTGCAGTAGTTATTTCCACTATTTTATCTTCCAGGTCACTTATCCGTTCTTCTGCCTCAGTTATTCTGCTATTGATCCCATCTAGAGTATTTTTAATTTCATTTATTGTGTTTTTCATCGTTGCTTGGTTCCTCTTTAGTTCTTCTACGTCCTTGTTAAATGTTTCTTGCATTTTGTCTATTCTATTTCCAAGATTTTGGATCATCTTTACTATCATTATTCTGAATTCTTTTTCAGGTAGACTGCCTATTTCCTCTTCATTTGTTAGGTCTGGTGTGTTTTGACCCTGCTCCTTCACCTGCTGTGTGTTTTTTTATCTTCTCATTTTGCTTATCTTACTGTGTTTGGGGTCTCCTTTTCACAGGCTGCAGGTTCGTAGTTCCTGTTGTTTTTGGTATCTGTCCCCAGTGGCTAAGGTTGGTTCAGTGGGTTGTGTAGGCTTCCTGGTGGAGGGGACTAGTGCCTGTGTTCTGGTGGATGAGGTTGGATCTTGTCTTTCTGGTGGGCACGTCCACGTCTGGTGGTGTGTTTTGGGGTGTCTGTGGCCTTATTGTGATTTTAGGCAGCCTCTCTGTTAATGGATGGGGCTGTGTTTCTGTCTTGCTAGTTGTTTGGCATAGGGTGTCCAGCACTGTAGCTTGCTGGTCGTTGAGTGAACTGGGTCTTGATGTTGAGATGGAGATCTCTGAGAGAGTTTCGCCGTTTGGTATTACGTGGAGCTGGGAGGTCTCTTGTGGACCAGTGTCCTGAAGTTGGCTCTCCCACCTCAGAGGCACAGCCCTGATGCCTGATTGGAGCACCAAGAGCCTTTCATCCACACGGCTCAGAATAAAAGGGAGAAAAAATAGAAAGAAAGAAAGAAAGAGGATAAAATAAAATAAAATAAAGCTATTAGAATAAAAAATAAGAAAAAAATTATTAAGAATAAATTTATTAAGAAAAAATTTTTTTTAATTTTTAAAAATAGATTTATTAATTTTTTATAATAAAAAATAAGAAAAAAATTATTAAGAAAAAAATTTATTAAGAAAAAATTTTTTTAATTTTTTAAAATAAAAAATATGAAAAAACTTATTAAAAATTTTTTTTAATTTTTTAAAAATAGAAAATAAGGAAAAAATTATTAAGAAAACATTTATTTGGGCAAAAAATTTTTTTAAGTAAAAAAAAACCAAAAAAAAAAAAACAAAAATAAGGGACGGACCTAACCCTAGGACTAATGGTGAGAGCAAAGCTATACAGACAAAATCTCACCCAGAAGCATACACATATACACTCACGAAAAAAGGAAAAGGGGAAAAATTAATATATCCTGCTCCCAAAGTCCACCTCCTGAATTTGGGATGATTCGTTGTCTATTCAGGTACTCAACAGATGCAGGCACATCAAGTTGTTTGTGGAGCTTTAATCCGCTGCTTCTGAGGCTGCTGGGAGAGATTTCCCTTTCTCTTCTTTGTTCGTACAGCTCCCGGGTTCAGCTTTGGATTTGGACCCGCCTCTGCATGTAGGTCGCCTGAGGGCGTCTGTTCCCCGCCCAGACAGAACGGGGTTAAAGGAGCAGCTGATTCGGGGGCTCTGGCTCAGTCAGGCCGGGGGGAGGGAGCGGTACGGAGGAGGCGGGGCGAGCCTGCGGCGGCAGAGGCCGGCGTGACGTTGCAGCAGCCTGAGGCGTGCCGTGCGCTCTCCCGGGGAAGTTGACCCCGGATCACGGGAGCCTGGCCGTGGCGGGCTGCACTGGCTCCCGGGAGGGGCGGTGTGGTGAGTGACCTGTGCTCGCACACAGGCTTTTTGGTGGCGGCAGCAGCAGCAGCCTTAGCGTCTCATGCCCGTCTCTGGGGTTCGTGCTGATAGCCGCGGCTCACACCCGTCTCTGGAGTTCGTTTAGGCGGCGCTATGAATCCCCTCTCCTTGCGCTCCGCGAAACAAAGAGGCAAGAAAAAGTCTCTTGCCTCTTCGGCAGCTGCAGTCTTTTTCCCGGACTCCCTCCCAGCTAGCCGTGGTGCACTTGCCCCTTCAGGCTGTGTTCCCGCCGCCAACCCCAGTCCTCTCCCTGCGATCCGACCGAAGCCCGCGCCTCAGCTCCCAGCCCCCGCCCGCCCCGGCGGGTGAGCAGACAAGCCTCTCGGGCTGGTGAGTGCTGCTCGGCGCCGAGCCTCTGTGCGGGAATCTCTCCGTTTTTCCCTCTGCGCCCCTGTTGCTGTGGGATCCGTGCTGATAGCCGCGGCTTGCGCGGCTCGCGCCCGTCTCTGGAGCTCGTTTAGGCGGCGCTCTGAATCCCCTCTCCTTGTGCGCTGCGAAACAAAGAGGCAAGAAAAAGTCTCTTGCCTCTTCGACAGCTGCAGTCTTTTTCCCGGACTCCCTCCCGGCTAGCACCGAAGCCCGAGCCTCAGCTCCCAGCCCCCGCCGCCCCGGCGGGGGAGCAGACAAGCCTCTCGGGCTGGTGAGTTCTGCTCGGCGCTGATCCTCTGTGAGGGAATCTCTTCGCTTTGCCCTCCGCACCCCTGTGGCTGTGCTCTCCTCCGTGGCTCTGAAGCTTCCCCCCTCTGCCACCCTCAGTCTCTGCCCGTGAAGGGGCTTCCTAGTGTGTGGAAACCTTTCCTCCTTCACAGCTCCCTCCCACTGGTGCAGGTCCCGTCCCTATTCTTTTGTCTCTGTTATTTCTTTTTTCTTTTGCCCTACCCAAGTACGTGGGGATTTTCTTGCCTTTTGGGAGGTCTGACATCTTCTGCCAGCGTTCAGTGGGTGTTCTGTAGGAGCAGTTCCACGTGTAGATGTATTTCTCATGTATCTGTGGGAAGGAAGGTGATCTCCGCGTCTTACTCTTCCGCCATCTTGCCCCCCCCACCCGTGTATGATCCTTTTAATCTGCTGTTGGATTCTGTTTGCTAGTATTTTGTGGAGGATTTTTGCATCTATGTTCATCAGTGATATTGGCCTGTAGTTTTCTTTCTTTGTGACATCTTTGTCTGGTTTTGGTATCAGGGTGATGGTGGCCTCACAGAATGAGTTTGGGAGTGTTCCTCCCTCTGCTATACTTTGGAAGAGTTTGAGAAGGATAGGTGTTAGCTCTTCTCTAAATGTTTGAAAGAATTCGCCTGTGAAGCCATCTGGTCCTGAGCTTTTGTTTGTTGGAATATTTTTAATCACAGTTATTTCATTACTTGTGATTGGTCTGTTCATATTTTCTATTTCTTCCTGGTTCAGTCTTGGAAGGTTGTGCTTTTCTAAGAATTTGTCCATTTCTTCCAGGTTGTCCATTTTATTGGCATATAGTTGCTTGTAGTAATCTCTCATGTTCCTTTGTATTTCTGCAGTGTCAGTTGTTACTTCTCCTTTTACATTTCTAATTCTATTGATTTGAGTCTTCTTTTTTTTCTTGAGGTGTCTGTCTAATGGTTTATTAATTTTGTTTACCTTCTCAAAGAACCAGCTTTTAGTTTTATTGATCTTTGCTATTTTTTCCTTCATTTCTTTTTCATTTATTTCTGATCTGATCTTTATGATTTCTTTCCTTCTGCTAACTTTGGGGTTTTTTTTGTTCTTCTTTCTCCAACTGCTTTAGGTGTAAGGTTAGGTTGTTTATTTGAGATGTTTCTTGTTTCTTGAGGTAGGATTTTATTGCTCTAAACTTCCCTCTTAGAACTGCTTTTGCTGCAGCCCATAAGTTTTGGGTCATCGTGTTTTCATTGTCATTTGTTTCTAGGTATTTTTTGACTTCCTCTTTGATTTCTTCAGTGATCTCTATGTTATTTAGTAGCGTACTGTTTAGCCTCCATGTGTTTGTATTTTTAAAAGATTTTTTCCTGTAATTGATATCTAGTCTCTTAGCTTTGTGGTCGGGAAAGATACCTGATACGATTTCAGTTTTCTTAAATTTACCAAGGCTTGATTTGTGACCCAAGGTATGATCTATCCTGGAGAATGTTCTATGAGCACTTGAGAAGAAAGTGTAATCTGCTGTTTTTGTATGGAATGTCCTATAAATATCAATTAAGTCCATCTCGTTTAATGTATCATTTAAAGCTTGTGTTTCCTTATTTATTTTCATTTTGATTGATCTGTCCATTTGTGAAAGTAGGATGTTAAAGTTCCCTACTATGATTGTGTGTTACTGTCGCTTTCCCCTTTTATGGCTGTTAACATTTGCCTTATGTATTGAGGTGCTCCTATGTTGGGTGCATAAATATTTACAATTGTCATATCTTCTTCTTGGTTTGATCCCTTGATCATTATGTAGTATCCTTCTTTGTCTCTTGTAATAGTCTTTATTTTAAAGTCTATTTTGTCTGATATGAGAATTGCTACTCCAGCTTTCTTTTGATTTCCATTTGCATGGAATATCTTTTTCCATCACCTCACTTTCAGTCTGTAAGTGTCCCCAGGTCTGAAGTGGGTGTCTTGTAGACAGCATATATACGGGTCTTATTTTTGTATCCATTCAGCCAGTCTATGTCTTTTGGTTGGAGCATTTAATCCATTTACCTTTAAGGTAGTTATTGATATGTATGTTCCTATTACCATTTTATTAATCGTTTTGGGTTTGTTATTGTGGTTCTTTTCCTTCTCTTGTGTTTCCTGCCTAGAGAAGTTCCTTTAGCATTTATTGCAGAGCTGGTTTGGTGGTGCTGAATTCTCTTAGCCTTTGCTTGTCTGTAAAGGTTTTAATTTCTCCAATGAATCTGAATGAGATCCTGACTGGGTAGAGTCATCTTGGTTGTAGGTTTTTCCCTTTCATCACAGCTGTTAACCTTATGGGGATTCCCTTGTATGTTATTTGTTGCTTTTCCCTTGCTGCTTTTAATATTTTTTCTTTGTATTTAATTTTTGATAGTTTGATTAATATGTGTCTTGGCGTGTTTCTCATTGGATTTATCCTGTATGGTATTCTCTGTGCTTCCTGGACTTGATTGACTATTTCCTTTCCCATATTAGGGAAGTTTTCAACTATAATCTCTTGAAATATTTTCTCAGTCCCTTTCTTTTTTTCTTCTTTTCTGGGACCCCTATAATTCGAACGTTGGTGTGTTTAATGTTGTCCCAGAGGTCTCTGAGACTGTCGTCAATTCTATTCATTCTTTTTTCATTTTTCTTCTCTGCGGTAGTTATTTCCAGTATTTTGTCTTCCAGGTCACTTATCCGTTCTTCTGCCTCAGTTATTCTGCTATTGATTCCTTCTAGAGAATTTTAAATTCCATTTATTGTGTTGTTCATCATTGTTTTTTTGCTCTTTAGTTCTTCTAGGTCATTGTTAAATATTTCTTGTGTTTTCTTCATTCTATTTCCCAGATTTTGGATCTTTACTAACATTACTCTTTATTCTTTTTCAGGTAGACTGTCTATTTCCTCTTCATTTATTTGGTCTGGTGAGTTTTTACCTTGCTCCTTCATCTGCTGTGTGTTTGTCTGTCTTCTTATTTTGCTTAACTTACTGTGTTTGGGGCCTCCTTTCTTCAGGCTGCAGGTTCATAGTTCCCATCGTTTTTGGTGTCTGCCTCCAGTGGCTAAGGTTGGTTCAGTGGGTTGTGTAGGCTTCCTGGTGGAGGGGACTGGTGCCTGTGTTCTGGGGGATGAGACTGGATCTTGTCTTTCTGGTGGGCAGGACTGCGTCTGTTTTTGGGGTGTCTGTGACCTTATTATGATTTTAGACAGCCTTCTGCTAATGGGTGGTGTTGTGTTCCCGTCTTGCTAGTTGTTTGACATAGGGTGTCCATCACAGTAGCTTGCTTGTCACTGAGTGGAGCTGGGTCTTAGCGTTGAAATGGAGATCTCTGGGAAAGCTTTTGCTGTTTGATATTATGTGGAGCTGGGAGGTGTCTGGGGGACCAATGTCCTGAACTCGGCTCTCCCACCTCAGAGACACAGGCCTGACACCTGGCCAGAGCACCAAAACCCTGTCAGCCACACGGCTCATAAGTAAAGGGAGAACAAAAGAAAGAAAGAAAGAAAGAAAGAAAGAAAGAGAGAAAGAAAGAAAGATAAAATAAAGTTATTAAAATAAAAAATAAAAAAATAATTAAAAAGCAAAAAAAGAAGCAAAAAAAGTAAGAAATAAAGAAGAGAGCAGCCAAAACAAAATCCACCAATGATAACAAGCTCTAAAAACTATACAAAAAAAACCCCCCAAAAAAACCCCGGATAGACAGAACCCTAGGACAGATGGTAAAAGCAAAGCTATATAGACAAAATCATACAAAGAAGCATGCACATACATGCTCACAAAAAGAGAAAAAGGGAAAAAATATATATAAAAGGAAGAGAGCAACCAAATCAATAAACAAATCTACCAATGATAATCAATTCTAAATACTACACTAAGATAAACATAAAACCAGAAACAAATTAGATGCAGAAAGCAAACCCCCAAGTCTACAGTTGCTCCCAAAGTCCACCACCTCAATTTTGGGATAATTTGTTGTCTTTTCAGGTATTCCAGAGATACAGGGTACATCAAGTTGGTTGTGGAGATTTAATCTGCTGCCCCTGAGGCTGCTGGGAGAGATTTCCCTTTCTCTTGTTTGTTCGCACAGCTCCTGGGGTTCAGCTTTGGATTTGGACCCGCCTCTGCATGTAGGTCACCTGAGGGCTTCTGTTCTTCGCTCAGACAGGATGGGGTTAAAGGAGCAGCTGATTAGGGGGCTCTGGCTCACTCAGGCCGGGGGGAGGGAGGGGTACGGAGTGCAGGGCAAGCCTGCGGTGGCAGAGGCCGGCGTGATGTTGCACCAGCCTGAGGCCCGCCATGTGTTCTCCTGGGGAAGTTGTCCCTGGATCACGGGACCCTGGCAGTGGCGGGTTGCACAGGCTCCCGGGAGGGGAGGTGTGGATAGTGACCTGTGCTCGCACACAGGCTTTTTGGTGGCGGCAGCAGCAGCCTTAGCGTCTCCTGCCTGTCTCTGGGGTCCGCGCTGATAGCCGCGGCTCGCGCCCGTCTCTGGAGCTTGTTTAGGCGGGGCTCTGAATCCCCTCTCCTCATGCACCCCAAAATACTGGTCCTCTGCCTCTTAGGTAGGTTCTCTTAGGCAGGTCCAGAGTTTTTTCTGGACTCCCTCCCGGCCAGCTGTGGTGCACTAACCCCTTCAGGCTGTGTTCCCGCAGCCAATCCCAGTCCTCTCCCTGGGATCCAACCTCTGATGCTGGAGCCTCAACTCCCAGCCCCCACCCATCCTGGCGGGTGAGCAGACAAGCCTCTCAGGCTGGTGAGTGCTGGTCGGCACCGATCCTCTGTGTGGGAATCTCTCTGCTTTGCCCTCCGCACCCCTGTGGTTGCGCTCTCCTCCATGGCTCTGAAGCTTCCCCTCCGCCACCCACAGTCTCCACCCGCAAAGGGGTTTCCTAGTGTGTGGAAACCTTTCCTCCTTCACAGCTCCCTCCCCGAGGTGAAGGTCCTGCCCTATTCTTTTGTCTCTGTTTTTTCTTTTTTCTTTTGCCCTACCCAGGTACGTGGGGAGTTTCTTGCCTTTGGGGAAGTCTGAGGTCTTCTGCCAGCATTCAGTAGGTGTTCTGTAGGAGTTGTTCCACATGTAGATGTATTTCTGATGTATTTGTGGGGAGGAAGGTGATCTCCACGTCTTACTCCTCCACCATCGTGAAGGTCTCTCTCAATGGATAAGTTTTTGATGTACATATTTACTTTTCAGCTACTCTACTCTTCTGTTAGGGAACAGATAATATTGTTTAAAAGAAGTCAAAGTCTTAACAGAATATATGAGCCTATGAAGGGTAGGAAAGTTATTCAGATAAGTATAAAAGAACATTTAAATAGAGCTTATAACGTAGGGGATAAAAGGAAAAAATTGTTAAAGGTGGGCCTTAGTAAGAAAAATAACTTATTTGAAGATAATTTTGGTTAAGAAAAAATAAAAATATAGAGTTAGAATGGGTACAGGATTTGGAAGGTATAAAAAGCCTAAGGAATAATGCATGCTTAACTTGTTATGAAGTAGGGAACATTAATTTGAACAAGGAGATGGTACAGTAAAAAGAAGAATGCAGGGTAGACTAAACCAGGAAAAAATGTCACATAAACAAACTACAAGAAAAATTTGGATGCCTATGCCCAAGATGTTGATGGTATATTATAGTGGCAAAAAATAGAAAAAGGATTGACAAATAACCATATATGAGTTTATGATTCTAATTGATTTATAAAGTTCACAATTACTCAAGAATATTATCAAATTAGGATGTGGTAAAATTAGTTTTTATTTTCTTTTTTGGATCTTCTCACTCTTCGAAATTCTACCCAGTGGGGGAAAAGTAAACTCTCATGAGATATCTGTTTAATGTGATTTTGAAGTTCGAAATTAGATTTTAGAAGCACAAAAATAAAATTAGCAAATGAAATAAGGGCATTTCTAATGGAACTCTGGAGACCTAACAGTCTATAATAGAATATAATGATAATTGGTTTTCTTGAATATTTTTATGGTTTTAAGTCTATTTTGAGTGTCTTATTGGAATCATACAATTTTATTTTCATGTTATCAGGCCATTTCTGCTCAGTAGTATAGCAATATGAATAAATTCCATTATTTTATTAGTTTGATCAAAAAGTAGAATTAGACCATTTTCTAGAATATGCTGAATTTTTTCATTACTTTATGTATCTTCTATCACTTATTTTTCAAAATAATATAAATTCCTAAGTTATTACTTTAAACTTAAACAACTTAGAGGAAAATACTTATTTCTATATTATTTCATCTAATTTTCAGTGTTGTAAAGATACAAATAACACTGATAATGATAATAAAAAAGAATATAGCTTATATATTATCTCAGTAACTATCTGTAAAGTTCTCTTATCCCACTGTCGATTTATGATGACAACAGCATTCAAAATGATTTTGCACCTGACAACATGAACATTTAATCTTCAACTTTGGAATAAAAATGGACAACTCTGTATATGCATGAACGTAAATGATTTGAGAACATAAACGTAATAACACATAGAAGCCTGGAGAAAAATGACCTCTCTTGGTTACAGAATAGACATTTGTGATTTAATTATTTGCATTTCTTATAAAATAGTGGAACTTCTAGATATAGTGTCGATTTAATAAGTTACATAGTATAAATACCTAGGTAGAGTTATTAAAATTTTCAGTTGTAAATTAAAAAATATTAGTTAATATTTTAGATATTAATTTAGATATTAATAGAGTGTATTTTACAAACAAGATGTGCAAAACATTAACAAACAATGGATTAGATGTGTGTACATGTATAAAAATAATTGTCAATTTTTAAAATACTAATCAGAATCTTTCCAAGTATCCTGTTACTATATCAGTTAATGACCAATCAGGGAACAGATAACACTCTCCAAGATAATTCCAGAATGATTTGAAGGAGCAGAGATCTTAGTAGAGGGCAATTCCTCAAGAAGGAAACCAGGGGCATACAAATCTCAAATTTACATTTATCCTTTTCTTCCATTTCCTGCTGGGCTCCTCTTTGGAAACCAAAGGGCAAAAATGTCCACTGATGTAGGGCGTAGCTGTCAGGCTCTCAGGGTAGAGAGCTGGTGGATTATAAAATGGATCTTGGGGGCTTCCCTGGTGGCGCAGTGGTTGAGAATCTGCCTGCTAATGCAGGGGACACGGGTTCGAGCCCTGGTCTGGGAGGATCCCACATGCCGCGGAGCAACTGGGCCCGTGAGCCACAACTGCTGAGCCTGCGCGTCTGGAGCCTGTGCTCCGCAACAAGAGAGGCCGCGATAGTGAGAGGCCAGCGCACCGCGATGAAGAGTGGCCCCCGCTTGCCGCAGCTAGAGGAAGCCCTCGCACAGAAACGGAGACCCAACACAGCCCAAAAAAAAAATAAATAAATAAATTTAAAAAAAAAAGGATCTTGAGTGGCAAATGAAAGATACTTTGGAAAGAAAGAGTTCACTTAAGTTAGGAACTATTGTTACTTTCAAATACTGATGGAAATGGCAGAGTTAAGAAAGAAGATTTGATAATGAGAGGAAGGTAGAATTTTTAGAATCAAGTCCCTAAATAGGCAAGACAGCAGCAAAAATGCAGGGACTCTTCTCTGACACAGGTAGGGATTATTTATACATTCTAACAGTGACCAAATCAGTTTTCATCCTGATACATGATGGTTGATGTGTCTGACTCACTGGTCCTTCTTCAGTGGAAAGGAGTTGAAGAAAAACTTAATATTATTAATACCTAGAATAAAAAGAGAGAGAGGGAGAGCGACAGAGAGACAGAGAGAGAGACAGAGAGAAGAGAAGAGAAGAGAAGAGATAAATTGTCCAGATGCAAAATACAGGAGATAAATATCAGGAAAGAAAAAGGAAGAAAGGGAAGGAAAAAGACTATATGTTAAAGACTATATGTTTGTACATAAAAAAAAGATTGTTGAGAGTCATAATTAACTGAAGCGTACGTTGTGAAAGACGAGTAAAGAGGGAAGATTTTTGTATGATTTTTTTTTTAAATGGAAGAATATAATTTGAAGGCAAGAGTTGTTGGATTTTATAGTTTTCTGTTCTGGAAAACAAGAACTCTTGATAGGCTAGGTATCTACAAAGAATAGGCTATTTCTGGAATTCAATCAACAGGAAGAGGGTATGGTCACAAAAGGAATTACTGAAATGAAATTAAAATGTATACTCAAATAATTGAATTATAATTCATCTTGACATGAACATAGTAGCAAAAGATTTGGAATCTGTACATATGAAACCAAATATTTTATGATATTACTGCACAGTAGTATTTTATATTTACTACTATAGCAGTAGCAGACTTACTATAATGTACCTATTTGAACTGAAAGACATGGATATTTATGCACTAAAGAAGAATATGCTACCCTCTTATGAAAGGGAGCAAAGCACAGACACTCAGAAGCCACAAAGTCTGAGTTCTAAACCTTACTTACTTGGTCTATGATCTTGAGCAAGTTATATAACTGTATATCACTTTCCTTATTCACAAAGTTGAGTAATTGGAACTTCCTCACAGGGTTGATATTAAGATTAGCTTAATTGTCATGCAATATTTCTAGAGCATTACCTTACATGTAATAACTGCCATATCATCATCATAAGTGTGTTCATCAACTTTCCCAAAGCCTTAACATTATCAACTTGATTTTTAAGGAAACTTTTTGTTGAAGTATAACTTAAAAACACAAAAGTGCCCAACTTACAAGTGGACATATCCATAGATGTTCTCAAAGTGGGCACACCTATAGAACCACACAGATCAAGAAACAGAAAATGTTCATTATACAACAGGCCCCCTCAATATAGTGTCATAGTCACTATGCTCCCAAAGGTCATCAAATTAATTTTGGGGGGGGGATTGTGGTGGTGTTCATGACTTTATAATTGAAAGTGTGTGATCTCATTAACAAGTGTTGTTTTTCTGATTAGAGGAAAGTAAAAGACACTGAATTTTAGATTCACAAACCAGTCACTAGAGATTTTATTAAAATGTATTCATTTTAAAGAAGCCTGGTCAACTCTAGGTACCCAAATCAATTGTAGGCTTTGATAATGTGAAGTAGAGAGGTAGATATTTGGTTATAATCATATCACTGAGAAATCTATCTATCTATCTATCCTTGAATGTATCTCTTCATTTTAAATTCAACTATACTAACTACACAGTTTTTTAAATTAGTTATTCCCCAAGCTTTTTAACAATGACCAGATGATCATTAGGATAACATGTAACAGTGAACAAATTATTTTCATCTGCCCCTTAGACCAAATAGGAAAAGAATATTGCTTAGGTAAATTCAAACAAAGCTAAATGCAAACACAAGTAACAACAACAAAAACTGTGTATAAAACAAAAGCCAAGGCAGTTAGTTATTATTTAGTGCATGTCTTCATCTAGGAGTGAGATAAGCCTTTGCATAGCTATAAATGGGGAAAGGAATTATTACACCACTTAACTCTTCCTTTCAACCATATATAGATTTTGATCCTTGAAATGGGTTTAGTTCAAGAGTGTGAAAGTTAAACAAATTGAACATAGTATTAATATATCAGGTTCTATCAAAAACTTATGGTTTTTAAGAAAAGATTTTTTTTAATGCAACCATTTAACTTGGAGAAAATGTAGAGTTAGAATATGGAATCAGAATTGCAAAAGTTGCTTTACTCTGTATGAATCTAAAACGTTATTTAAGACACTCAGTATATAAATACATCATCTTATTATGAATTGTAATAAATTACAATATGATTTAACTCACATGTATAGAATATTCAGGTGAATCGAATGCTTTTGGATGTGTGAAAACATCAATGAATGTTTTTAAAGGCTGCATAATTTTTGACAGTATAATTTACTTGTATTATAGATATTTGAGAAATACAGATAAAATAATTGTTCAGCAACATTCTTTCACATCTACATCTCAAACTCTTATCTTGTCCATGTGAATAAAGACACCTGAAAATCTCAGTTTCATCCAAAATTCTTCCTTCTCTCCTTTACTCCTGATAAGTTCTGTTGAACCAATCAAATAACATTACTTACATTACCCCTCTTTTGCACTGTTAATTCCATTAAGTTTTCTTCGGTTCCTCTTGTATAGTGATTGATTCTGACCTGGTCCTTTTGCATTCAGTTTTTAACTGCAGAAGTATCATTCACTTTATCACATGATGTATTTCCCCAATGTACCCTTCTGATGATTTTTTTTCTCTCTGCAAAAGACTTAAATGCTTTTCCCATGCCAATAAAACAGTACTATTTAGCATAGATCTTTAGGCTGTCCAAAATCTAGCTGCAAAATATATTATTTAATTCTTCCTATGTGTAATTTAACCTCAACTCTACTGCAGTGTAATGTCAACCATTACTTCTATTTCCTCTGCCTATGACTCTCTAAACTTTACACTAATTAGAGGTAATAGAATTTTTCTATCAGAGAGACTTGGGGTCAAAGATCTAGATGTAAAGGGAAGAGCACAGATTAAAGTTGAGTTTTCAGCATAGGTACACAATTTTTTCTTGGAGCGTATACTTCGGATCAGCAAAAATAGCAATGTTTTAGGAGATACTTGTGTTCACACTGTATATAAGAAGGAGAAAGTATCAGTGCTGCATATCAAAAAGAAAAAAACCCAACGGTGCGGGGGATGGGATCGTGCCAAAGCCCTCCAAGCTGCCACTGGTGCTAACACTATTACATTCAATGCAGAGACAATCCACCATCCTGAAAGGATTACTTCTTCTCAAATTCCTCTATCAAGCAGGATGTCCCAATCCAGTGCTGCCACCTGATGAGCCTTAATTCAACTTATACTTTAAGTAGAAAGCTGATTTATTTGAGATATCATTTTAATATATTTTAGATATGTGATCTAAATACAACCAATGCCAAATTTAGATAGACTATAAATGACAATACTGTGTTGATGGACTATTTTGTATGAAGTATATTAGGACTTATTTCCATATGAAATAAAATAATTTCTATTTAGATAAATATTTTTGCAGATGGAAGTCATAACAGTATTTAATATTTCCAAAAATCAACTCTATAGGCCAATTCTAAAAATAATTATCTCACAGTCTTCATCTGTTACAATGTTCCGTTAAATTGTAAGACACATACTTTTGTATCATAAATAAGGTATGGTAAGTTCATATTCTAATATAGCTTTACTGTGTTCCAAAAACTTAAACCATCAATTTTCATATAATCATAATGATGTTATAACTTCTTTAGATGAACTCAACAAAGCATAATTTTGAATGACAAGTAAATTAATCCATTAAGATGATAACAATAATACATTTTTCTGTCACAGTATATTCTTTAAGGGAAATGTTATGTCCACAAAAATGAGTCTATTTATCCCTTACTAAAGATAGTAAGATATAACAAAATGAACACTTAATAAAGCATTTAATCCAAAGGTTCTCAGACATTACCCTAGTTTACCATTAAATATAGTATACTTCATGGAGAAAAAAAATCCTACTTAGGTTAAATCAGCTATTAACACAACAATGTTATGTGACAAACCACCACGAACCCCAGTGGTTTATATTGAAAACATTTATGTTTCTTGTTCCCTGTGTACAGTTCCCTGGGAAGCTTTGCTTTAGGTTATGATTTAGCTGGGCTTGGCTGGTCTTGGGGGAACTCTGCTCCAGTTACCTGACTTTGGGATATGGATTCAAGTCTTTTTCAAGTGGGTTCAGATTTAAGGGGTCAAGCTACATGGAAGGTCCTATTTTTCTGGCAGACCACTGGAGCACAAGACAGCAAGCCAAGGAAATTCCATTTAAGATCTCTGCTAAGGCACTTTTACACATAGTCACTGGAGAAATCAAATTACCTGGTTAAGTGGAAAATCATACTCCAGGAAAACAGATTCTTCTGAAAAGCGAGGGGAGTGATTATTTGCTGAAGAGTAATTCACTCTATTATAGTCTAATCTTGTTCACAAATATCCACTTTCCTTCTGTATGCAAAATACACATGCATCTTCCTCATGACATGTTAAAATTCTCGTCTATTTATAGCAGTAAGCTAGAATTCCAGGATCTAGTGATCAACTTAACTATGAATTAAGCTCTTCTTAGTCCGGAGATCTATGAACTAAAAGATACATTAAACATACAATGGAGACAAAAGGGGGGGGGATAAATGGTGGAATTGTGAAAATGGAAAGAATTTGAGCCTCATAGAACTCAGTGGTCCGTAGCAACCCTGAAATATGGCTGGGTAAAGGTTTCCAGTCTGTTTATCCTGTGTTTCAATTATACACTAATTTAGGCTTCATTTTTCATGTTTAGATGCAGGTCCCCAGTTCAATATTATCCAACGTTTGGACCCACTCTCTGGGAGGCACTTCTTGCTTCAAGAGCCTCCTTGGCCACAGCTGGGGAGGGATTGGAGAATACTCTCTTTCTGGCAACCAAGAACTCTCTAAGCCTCATTACTATTATATGATATTAGTGGCACATGCATTTGCTTTTCCGTCTCAGTCAGTTTCTTTTAACCCAGGGTATGTGTGCTTTCATTAGCACAGCTCTCCCAAATATATTGTGAGTTTTCTATGTATGATTTCAGTCAATTCCATGTTCCAAAGCCACACTCTTTGAGATGGAAATCTATGTATCTATTTATGTATCTATGTATGTATGTATCTATCTACCCTCTATCTATCTACCTCTAGACTTGCCTACAGGTAATTTCGGTTAAAAAAAAAAATTCTGTGGGACAATTTGCCTATTGAAGCCACCTTAATCCTGTACATGTCTTTGATTTAATGGTGTATCTTAATATCAGCATGTTGGATTGGTCTTTTCCTAGAGACTGCATCTGTGGTTTGGTTTGGTTAGAAACAATTTTATTCCCTAACACTTCAGTTTATTATCTTTCTCTATTCTTTCTCATTTCTGCTTACAAAGCTGGTTAGTGTTTTTCTGAGCCCATCACTTTTTCGTTGTACCTTGTCAAATGTAGCTCACACTATTAACCTTCTGCCTATAAACTTCTTTGGTGAAAGCAAAATCAGAAGTTTATTAGTTACACGACATAAATCTTCCCAGTTAGTGAAAAACAATTTTACCCAAAGTTTCATCTCTATGTAACATGAACCGCTATTTTCCCAGCCTCCTACAAGAGATTTTTCATCCCACACTAATATCAGCACCCGATATGTGATATCAGTTTCTATATCTGTCAGTTCTTGTTAAAACAAAGTTGTTTAAATGGTGAGCATTTATTTTTTCACCCAGTGGTCCAGACCTGTGTCAGTCTTTCTATCAGCTGGCCTTTTATTGGGATTGGCTGAGCTTGTCTCCAGGCTGCATGTCCCAGCTTAGTTTCAGTAGGCGCCATGTATGTTCATTTCAGTGCTCAAGCTGAAAGGGAGTGAATATTTGTCTATCAGTAATACAATTGATCACAATTTTCTGCTTCTCAATGCCATCATCTATGAACTGAGGATGATGCTTATAATCCCTAAGATGACTGAAACTGAAGAATAGTGATGCCAATGGAAAATATTTTTCATAATGGTTATATTCCGTCTCTGTGGGTCAATTTCCACTCATTTTTTTTTTTTTTAATTGTCACAGTAACCTCATGCTGTTTGATGTACTTCAGTTTTAGGTTAGGCACAAACAGTATCCATTTTTTTCTGGATAACTAATGAAGTGGGAATAATGAATAGACATGATTGTTAGAGTAGTGGCTTTCTTTTCATCTATAGCAGCTCAGATTAAATGAGCAATAATACTCCTATTCTTTGTCTTCCCTCTCATTCCAAGGAAAGTATGCTTTCTTGATCTGTTTTCTCTTATATTTCATTGTGATTTAATGGCATGTTAATTAGATACTGGCTGAAATAATGCTTGTTATTTAATTTAAATGGTTGGTTGATACAACAAAAATATTTGAATATATTTTTTGCAAAGTTTACTGAGTTTTCATAAGGGAATATTAAATATATCTGAAATGTTGCATGGTCTCCTCATTGCAAAATAATTTTTGTAAGTAATGTTCTTTAGCAGCAATGCAACTTTGTAAGATAATTTGTAAATTTCACTGTATATACTCATATAAAATATATGCATATATACGTATACATGTGATGTTGCATAGTAAATTACTTCTTCTAAGGAAATTATGTTTTAATCTTTTATCAAATTGAAGAAACCATTATCCTTTACTAAAGTCTCCTTTCTTATAGAATTCAAGAAAAATGTTGATCATTTGCCAAGTATACAGTTGCATTCATTATCAAGGCCTCCTTAAACATCTGTTAAATGTCCACAGTAAAAGCTTAAAATAATTTCACTAAAGTTTGTCCATATGATTAATGAATTATGTGATTAAGATGTATGCAAGTGGAAATAGCTTATGATTAGAAATATTACAAAAATGGAATAAGGCTTTTTCTTTATTATTTGAATTTTTATTTATTGCTATTAATTATAGTATAAATTTTAAAATTTAGTTTATATTCTACAATCTCATAATGATCTCAATGTATTGTCTTTTGGAATACAGACAACTTGAATCAATTAGCCAGTCATAAGTCACTAGTGGGCTGTTAACAAAATGTAGGAGTTAAAATAATCAATGCTGTTAACTCAAACAAATGTCTAGCCATGATTTATCAATTATTGTAAATTGATTTAAATTTGTGCAGAAGCATGATTTATCAATCTTTATAATATAATCTAGCAACCACACAAAGTTTTATGCATTGGCATGTATCAAATTGTAACTCCACACACACATAAAATGATAATAATTTGTCAAACAGTCCAAAGTATTGCCATTTTCTAGATAATAGTCATGGATGTTTTGGTATGAAATTGCCTAAAAAATTTGTGTATAAAGGAAATAAATATGAAAAAATGAGTTTTATCCAAACAATTTGTTACAAGGTAACAAGGTTAGCAATGAAATAGCTGAAATCTTTAACATCATTTACTCTTGTACATGATAATAGCACTGGATAAGTAATAGCTAAGACATATAATTCTATTGTACTGATCCATTCATTTTAAATAAAATAATTTTAAATAACTTTTTGTATTTCAAGATGGATATCTATATAGATATCTATTTGTAAATCAATCTATTCATGAAAGCATACAAGTTAGAATTGCATTTTGCTTCATGAAAAAGAAAAACCTGACAAAAGTGGCTTAAATGAGTCTATGAGTCAGGGGTTTATTTGTTTTATGTACCAAGATGTTTTGGGTCTGCAGCTCAGGTTTAGATGACAGGGAGGTCAAGGAGTCTAGGTCTTAGATGACCTCCTCAACAGGGAGGTCATCTAAGACCTAGACTCCTCTTTCTAGCCGTTTATAGCTTATATCCTCATTGTGCAAAAAAGAGTAATGGTAGAAGATGTAACAAGCTCTAATATCAGTGGCTTTAATTTGGTGAGATTTCATTTCTTATTCACCCAAACTCTCATGCATTACCTTAATATTCCTTAATATTTAAAAAAACATGGCTAAATTCTTAGTATTAGCTATGAGTTCCTTAACAGAAAGGACTGTGCCTTATTTATCTCTATAGATCCTTATTTACCATGGTGTTTAGAAAATTTAATCTTCTCAAGAAAGGGTGTTGGACTAAGTTAACATGCTTCCAGTAATTGTGACGTGCATCTTCTGAATACTTGTATCACTGATTGCCTACAGACAGCATAAAGCATGAGGACCCTACTACTATATGGAACAATTTTGTGACCTATTATTACTTCTGGAATCTTTGAAACAGATTCCCAGTAAACTTTAATAGAAATAGATTTAACAAAATGACCGAGATCAGAGAAAGAGAGAGAGAGAGAGAAATTGATTTCTTAATTTTCTAGTCTTGACAAACTCAGATTAACTCCTGTTAGTTGTCTATTTAGGTGTCACAAATTCAAACATAAATATTGGGTGAGAAACGTTAAAGTGCAATTATAAAATAAGCAATTATTATAATAAAGATTTAAATACTAATTAAATATTCGACAGATTAATTTATTGACACGTATTTCGTGTGTGTGTGCACATGTATGTGAATAATTATACAGTTCCCCTTGCAATTGGTATTGAATAATAGCCGGGTTACTAGTGGAGATACCTGGTTTTATTTCTCTACATTTAAAGTAGAAACTACAGGGAACCATAGAAATTACTTGTTTGCTCTGCTAAATTATTAGGTATTAATATGGTAGGTGTAACTTAAAGTGCATAAATATTGTAGTCTTTCTGTTCTAGGACATAAAACCTATATGATTGATTTTTTTTTTTTTAAAATCAGACCTGTTTATATAGCCACTGATAAATGACAAACTTTTATCCTTTTCCAGTGTTCTCAACTAGCTCCATCTTTACTTCATGAGACTATTAAACAATGTTAACAAATATTCTTATTTTCTGTGGAAATAAAAATTCTGAAGCATTTCCACTAAGCTATTAACATGAATAGCAGTAATAGAGTTCTGTGTACATCATTTGTGTGTCATTAGAAATCATGTAAAGTTGTGTATCTCAAATTTTTATTTATATGAAGAAATGATTGTCATATGATTTCACTTTGGCCACAAATGTGTAGTATACATATTTGAATATGAGAAAGAATACATTGAATATATTTTTCAAATCTGCTTTTTCACTACTAAAGCTACTTTTTGCATCCTTTATTTAATGTTGGAAAAAATTGCTTTGTTTAATATTTTACTAACTTAAATAGAAATCTAAAGCATACCTTCTTGAAAATGTTTATTTTCAGAGGAATCCTTTGGTGTGACTAATTACCCTTAGCACATTTAAAAATGATCACGAACTTGGATGTTACATCAGGGTTTGCATACTTTTCAATAATCTCACATTCTATTTATATAGATTATTCCATATAGTTCTCCAGAACAGATAACATGACTCAATATCTTTTTTCTTCATGTGCAACACCTAAAAATAAACAGAAAAATAAGAGTTCAAGGCTTTCAAAAAGAAACATATTTAATCATTTGGATTGGAAACAAAATTATACACATATCAAGGCAAACAAAAGCTATATCATGAACTTTATTGCAAAAAAAATCATCCTTAGAGTAAATAAATACATTTAAAAATATGAAAAATTCCAATTCAAAACTTTAGTTAATCTAAATTGAAGACTAATGAAATTAAAAAATTTTCACCATTATATTATTTGTTATATTTTGAAATAAATGAGTTATTCATACAAACTTCAATCCAGTATATATAATTTAAGGGAAGTAAACAAATAATTATAAAACAAGTATAAATAATACATATGTGACTATATTAATATATATTTTATATATACTTATATGTATAATTTATATATTAATATATCCATATTCATATAGATATATGAATGAATAAATGGGAAGGGTCAGCTGGAATTGAATTTAAAAGATTGAACCATATTTGTCTTCTAAACGGTCTTTATGAAACTGCAGGAAATCTGTACACCAGTTTGAAAATCAGATTAATAATTCTCTTTATAGTCAGAACATCTATTTTCATTTTATGTTCACAGTTTTGTTAAGTATATCCATTCTTGATTAGCCCATTTTCTCAAATCAACAGTCAGGTAATTCACAATATTTTTCAAGCCTCCTTTAGAAGCATATATTGCATTGCGTTGAATTGGTACACTGATCTCAGTTTTCAGAAGTTGAACTTTGATCATGGGGCCATGAGTTAGTATAAAGATTTTGTTACTCATAACATGTATTTATTTGTATAGGGATGATCTATGGATTTATTGAACATACAAATACTGAGGATATTCATTTCTGCTATATAGTCATTCTAATCTTTTAGGAAGTAGGGAGGAAAGTTTTTTAGCCATTCTTTATTGACAGCCATGGGTTGTAAAGTTCCAAATGAACTGCTATGAGAATTTATAATGTGGAAATCAACTATTCAAGGTCAGGTTTGCCTAAATGGATAATAATAATGAAGAGCTTGGCCTTTAGGGTCTACAGCCCAAACACATAACTGATATAGTATATTTTTTGTAAGACTCTTATGAAGATTAAATTAGAATATACATGTAAAATGCAGAGCAAAATTCCTGATACATAGAAAGATCTCAAAAGAGTTCTCTATTATTTTTGTTATTAATATGATATTAATTTTCTTTCATAGACTATGTCTGAGTAATTTTAGCATTAATCCCCTCAGTTTAGTTGATTGAGTCGAACAAACAAATGTCAGTTAAAACAAGGAAGCATAAATCCCCTCTTAGATATTATATTTTAAATTAAAACACTCTCATAAATTTAAAATATCTTTATGTAGAGCCATACAGTTTTCATTCATCTGTTTTGGTTGTATTAATTTTATTTTAGTATTGTGTGATTTTTTATGTTATTAGAGTCATCAAATCATAACACTGCTGTACTTAAAACACTCCAATGGCTTTCTGTCAATTTACAATACATCAAAAGCCCTTACCTGGCTCCACATGAGCTGCTCCTTCCAGCCAGCCTTTCAGTATCTCCCAAACCTTCCAACAACCAATCTACTCCAGAGGCAATGGCCTCCTTGCTCATCCTCAAATACACCCAGGTAACAATGGTTCACTCTCTCCGTGCTCTGCCAGAAATAATTTCTCTTCACCAAATAAATCAGGTCAGAAATTTGAAGTCTGGGCGCTAGCATCAGCACAGCAAAGATGCCATTCCTGGACAAACTACTTAAAATGCTTCCCCTCCACTTTCTTCTCTTAGCTAGCTTTACTTTTGCTTATATTATATAAAAGTATGTTAACATTTGTGATATTTTACTTGTTTAGTCTATGAATCTCTATCTCTACACTGTAATTTCCATAACATTATTTTATATTTTCATCTCATTATACTCAGCATCTAAAAGACAGTCCAGCACATAGCATACACTAATAATACTGTATTAATGAATGTGTGAAGCCATATATGAGCTAATTTAGCAATCTGAGAATTGGGGTCCCTTGTGCTTCTTGAATAAAATACACCCCTAATGCAATCTATGAAATTTCCAAGTTCATTCCTTTAAACTTGTATTAGAACCTGAGGATGTATGTGAAATAGTTTGAGTACATTAACTCCTAGATTGATGTTTACAGTTTTTCTGCCAACTTTCATGTTTTCTCACACAAATTAATTTGACAATATATTTTAATAATCATATGAGTGCCTAAATTTCCAAGCCCCAAATCTCTTTCTTTTCACATTCATATTCTATGTAACTGAATTAAATAATTTGAACAACAAGTACGAATGATAAACAAGCCACAGAAGTTAAGATAGAGACTGCTTTTTCCTTGTACCACCATAGTTCTCAGAGAAAATGGAATTTTCTAATATGAGACAATTTTGATGATTTTCTATTTAGTCTCAAAAATGTGTATGAAAAGGCAATGGGCATTTTTAAAATGTTTTGAACCTCTTGATAATCTCTTGAAGCCTATGTTGTCCTACTTAGAATGAAAAATTAAATGCACAAAATATATTGTATTAAAATACAGTAGATTACAACATGAGTTATGTTGAAATTTAGTCATCAAAATATTAATTAGAAAAAATTTTGTAATTAAATGCTATATGTGCTTCTTTATTAAAGGATTAAATAAAAAGATCTAGTGAGAGGGCTGTTAAATATCACAATTTCAAGACAATAGCTAGTGAAAATGACGTTTAAAAGCAACTGCTATCACTGCAATATGAAATGATAATATCTGTGAATACTATTGTTACAATGGCCGATAGTGCTCATCTCCCATGGTGTGTTGCCTATATTCATAAAGGAAGGGAAGGATAATTTCCCTTAATGGTTAATGAAAATAAAGATATACCATTTGTCTCATCAAAGTTCAGTTTCTCCCCAAATCTATTTACAGAACACTCCCTTCCATGAAATACAGAATAAGGACCCTTGCTGCCAAATATCCTATGGCACACATATCTTCTTTTACTGTTCTTTTTAAAAATATTTAATGTTTTATTTATATTTTATTTTTAGATTTTATATTTCATTTACCTTCAAGATATAATCAATTTAAATTTAGATGTTGTACATTGTCAAAATTGGATTCCACTTTTTGATATGATAGATTTTTCACTTGGAATTAATTTTGTAATAACAAGACCCTTTAATATCAGAGTCAAACTATTGGGGGAAACTCCCTACCATAAATCCCTACTATAAAAATAAACATAATTATTCACTAAAATAATATAGACATAAATCCATGCTTTATGTATTTGTAAAGACAATTTTTTTGTTATTCCTTTTCTTCTGTTCCAAAAATTTTTAATTTTAAAGCATAAATGTAAATGTAGAATATATACCTTTTAAAACAAAAGAGCTTGAGAATATCCAAAAATTGGTCATGTGAATCAGGGCATATTATTTTATTTTTTAAACCCTGAAATATTGTATCTGTATCTGTAAACAATGGAGTATTGAGAATGAAAAAGTAAGCAAACAACAATAACAACAAAACACCTTTGTCCAGATGCCTTTGCAACTTAGTTTAATATCCATTGCTTTGCACAAAAATACTCTGACTTCCTTCCTCAGATCCAGGATAGGTGCCTCTGTGTGTCCCACTGCTATCAGCTCAAGGGGGCCAAATGGCCTGCAGCTCTGCCATCACCACACATGAAGCTGTGTCCTCAGATTTGTTTTTTGTTTTTCTTAACCTGGTGTCTGTTTATTTGTTTTTTGATATTTTTTTTTCAATTTTACGGAGATATAATTGACACACAGCTTTGTGTACAACATAATGACCTCTCATACATACATTGCAAAATGATTACTGCAATAAGTTTTATTAAACTTAGATGAGGCCCAAACAAAGCTGCCAAAAATTATCTTTAGTGCATGATCTGAAATGTGTCCCAACAGCTTACACCTTTTGGAGAGCTACCATCTTCATGCAGACATGTTTACCAGGTATATCGTTCATGCCGTGGCTGGCCTCATATCAAGCATGGTGAGAATGTAGATTCAACACTTATTTCCATTTGAAAAATGCTAATATCTTCATGTTCATATTTATCAGGAATTTGAACTGAAGAAGTGAGAGGAGGTCATGCAATTTCATTCATTCTAAGAGTGACCTGGGTCCCTGGAGATCGGTGTTCTCCACCCTCTAGCCTAATGCCAACAAGAGTAAAAGGGAGTCCTGAGCTCTGGTGCTCTTGGCAAAGCCACCAGCCCATCCCTGAAACCATCAGGACTAGCCTCATACAATTAATTCTTTCTTATATGGTCACCTTTTTTGCCCCAAGCGCTTGAGATTCACAGATCATCTTTCACAGGTGGCTCAAATGAAGTATCCTCTGATCAAAATATTTCAAACTGGCCCCACTTGCCACACACTTCCTATCTTTTCCCCACTTTGTTTTTTTCTCTATATTATTCAAAAACATCTGGCATAAACTATATTTTACATATTTTTTCTATCACTTGTCTTCCTGATCTGGATTGTAAGCTCCAATAGAGAAAGGAATTTTGTTTATTTTGTGTACTTCTTTGTTCCCAATACCTTGACCGATGCCCTGTAGGTAGTACTTGTTTGATGATAGAGTTGTTGAATGGATGAATAAATGATTAAATGGGATGTCCCCAAATAGGATTGCTATTCATATCAGTTTTCTTTAGCGTCTCAAATCCAGTACTGATGACCAAGTAGATGCTGTCTCATTCCATCAGACACTCTCATTATTTATACACACTCTGTTATCTCCTTCAGTTTTCCAAATAATAAAGAGGAAGATGATGCAGCAAGAAAGTGGGAGATCATCCCTGTCTCCAGCTCTTCTTCCATGTCATATATGACTAGTAAATTTCTAAAAATTTCTGAAAATGATGCTTCTCCTAAAAAAGATTTGCAATCCTTGATAGTCATAGATCTAACTTTCATTATTGACATGTTATTGTTTTGACATAGTTATTAAAAAGTCTAGTTTTTCTCTTCTTCCTCCTCCCCAGCCATTATTTTACTCCTCTGGCTATTATTCTGTAGGTTGAGGCAATATGTATGTTTAATTTCAAATAAAAATATAGACTATTGTATTTACATAAGGAACTATGCAGATAAATTCAGATTAATAGTCTAAAAACCTTCAATTTACCTCATTCCTACTACTGTTTTAGAAATGATTCCCCTAGAAATAATGAAGACTGATATTTTCTTAATATTTGAGCAATGTTTCTTTAATATTTCCACTGATCCATAAATGAATTTCTCTATATATACTTGGAATTCTTTCAAATGCCATGCTAATTTGACTATACAACTAAATAAATAATATTTTTAAAGTGATACCAAGTAGTGACCTTTCCCTCTTTTCTATATGCAGAGGAGAGAAGGAGCACCACAGATTGCATATGAATTACTAGGACAAACTCATTATGCCAAGTGCTTGCACACAAGCAAATGTTATCTGCCATCCTATCTCCTTCCTGTGTTCATCTGTCTTTTCTTATCTGTGTTCTTTTTTTTTTTTCTCTCACCATTTGTGGTGGCATGTTCACTTCTCAGTCACTTTACCTTGGCATCACTAACCAACCTTACTCTTTTTTTTGCTCCTACATCCAGGCTGTTCATCCAACACATTTCAAAATTCTGTTATTTCTTCCTGTTCCTGTCCTTAAAAGCTGTCACTTCCTCTCTGTTCCTGAAGCCAAAAAACCTCATCCTAACATCTTTATCTACAGCAACATGTTCTCCCATTCAACCCCAAATTTATTCTGTGGCTAAACCACATAAATTGGCAAATAAAGTTGCTGTTTTCCATTCGAGCTGATTACACATTTTACATCAAATTTCTTGCAAATTACTTCTGACACAACTGAAGTTGAATTCCTGCGGACTCACCCTGGGGCTTCCCTTTCAGATTGTCCAATAGACTCTCCTTCTGACCACTTTGCTTCTCCACATTGTTCTCAATGCCAGACACAATTTGTTTATAACTGTTGCCATACTTCTGGGATGAAAAACTTTCAAGCTTTATATGCCTGCATCAATCAAGATAGATTCGGATATGCTGTGGTAACAAACAACCCCTGAATCTCAGTGGCTCATAACAACAAAGGACAAATTTTCCTAAATGCCAGTCTCAGATTGACTGCTGCCTGCGTAGTCAATGCATGGTGTCTTCACTTTAGGTCCGAGGCTGACAGGGTAGCCTCTGGATAGAGCACTGTAAGTCTGTGGCAGAGGGACATTGGAACCATGTGTTGGCTCGTAAAATGTCTGCTTAGACTGACAAGGGCCACTTCTGCTCACATATGATAAGTCACATGACAATGCTTGAGTTCAGTGGTATAAGGATATACTGTAGTCCTCCCTTATTCATGGGGATAAGTTCCAAACCCCCAGTGGATGCCTGAAACCCTAGATTGTACTGAACTTTATATATACATACATACTTATAATAAAGTTTAGTTTATAAATTAGGCACAGTAAGAGAATATCTGAATTTCCAGCGAGCTTGGGCCATTATTAAGTAAAATAAGGGTTACTTGAACACAAGCACTGCAATACCATGACAGTCAATCTTATAACTGAGCATGGCTACTAAGTGACTAGTGGATGAAATACCTGGACAAAGGGATGATTCACATCCTGGGCAGGACTGAGCAGACAGCACAGATTTTATCACATGACTCAGAACAATGTGCAAGTTAAAACTTACAAATTGTTTATTTCTGGAATTTTCCATTTAATATTTTCAGACTGCAATTGACTGTGGGTAACTGAAACCTAGAAAAGCAAAACCACGGATAAGGGGGCACTGCTGTATGTTTCTTACGTGTTCACAGAGGGAAGGGCACCAAGCTACTTGGCCAACAGCAATGTAATCTACCACCTTCCCACAATTACTACCACCACTACCAAAACTTTTGTATGCATTTCGATGAAGAAAATTCAGTTGATCTGGAAATATGCAAGGCATAATCTATCATCATTCCTCTGAAATTAGGTTGTCGATTTGAAAGAAATCTCTGTCAGATGGTAAGTGTGAATGGCAGAGGCAGTGCAAAATATATCTTGGAAATATGAGCTCCAGAAGGACAGAGAAAAATGATGACAAGAGACTACTGCAGATCCTTCTGTACAGTTGCCTACGCAAGAGTTGTTGTCAGGTATTCTTAACCAAATGTAAGGGGCCATGATAGAGTATGTGAATGTCCCCAGATTAAAAGAAGAAAAAGGTGAAAAGAACCAATTAGCAAATGCATTAGGCAGGACATCATTGCGGGAGAAAATGTTGACTGAGCTCAGGGCCCTTGTCTGAAACGCAAGAGAGAGAATTGACTGGAGACTCAGAGATTTGCAGTTCACTGCTGGATTTGAACACTATCAAGGTGAGACTTCTTATTTTAACTAAACATAGAATTACAGTTGGATTTACTAATCGATTTTCACTACTGTGAGGTCTTTTCAACTCTAGACTATTATGTTAAATAAATTACAAAATATTTTAAATTTAGAATACAGTCTACAAAATATTCAGTTCATTGAATACGTCAATTATTTCTTGTTTGGCATTAGACAATGGCATCAAATAATCATAAAATCTTAATGCTCTAAATGATTTTAGATGATTTAATTTAAATTAGCAACCAATCCTGGAAAATTTCTTCAGCCTGAATTGTGACTGTTCTTCCTCTGCTTCAGTCTCTATTAAGGAGCTTGCTGCACATCACTTGGTGAACATATTGTATTATAAACGTTCTATTGATACTTTTTAGAAAAGGCTTCTTTCTTGTTTACCTGAAGTGTATTTTTCTGAAATTTCTAGTCTATTATCACAGTTCTGCCCACCTGGAAGAGATTAAAACAGGTCCATTTAATCTTTTATGTGAAATAACTTCAAACATTTGCAAACTGCTATGGATTCTTTCTCACCTTTTCCTTACTCTTTCCTAAATAAATGACTCACTGTCTCTGAGGTTTTCTGATATGGCAAAATGTATACATCCTTTAACAATCTGATTAAATTCCCTAGGACTCTTTTATTCCCTGAAGAAATATTTATTGTCTGTATGCTCTGGGTTATCTAGAATTGTGCTGATAAAATGATGAAGATTCAAATGTAGTTTTTTCTCTTATGAAGCTTACAGTCTGGCTGGTAGATAGACAACTATCATCAAATAAGTTCATACATAGTTACTTGATATTACATAATGATACATGATATGAAGGGGGATTGCAGTATGCTTTCTTAAGACATCACATGGAACATAATGTTACACGAGCATGTCCAATCAACTTGGCTTGCACTTTAGATTTCCTCTATCACATCCTAAGTTGCGTTAGCTTTATTTGCAGTAGTATTAAAAGAGTGACAAATTACTGGTCAATAATATATGATTTCAGTTCTTTAATATTCTTTCATATATAGAACTTTCAATGGAATTTTTAATTCTACCTTCTAATTTATATTTTTCAATATTGTCGCTTACAAAAAAAAAATCCCTAAAGAAACAAACAATCCTCCCCTCCCTCTAAAAAGAACAAACAAAGAACAACAACAACAAAACTCTGGCAGATTTGTGACGACATGGATGAATCATGAGGGTATTATGCTAAGTGAAATAAGTCAGACAGAGAAAGACAAATACTGTATGATTTCACTCACATGTGGAATATAAAAAACAAAATCAATGAACAAACTAAGCAAAAACAAGCACAAAGATACAGAGAACAGAGTAGTGGGTACCAGAGGGGAAGAGGCAGTGGTAGGGAGGGCGAAATAGGTAAAGGGGATCAACTGTATTGTGAGGGATGGAAACTAAGTATTTGGTGGTTTTGAGCATGGTATAGGGAATACAGAAGTAGAAATATAATGTTGTACACATGCAACATATAATGTTATAGACTATGTTACCTCAATAAAAATGTAAATTAAAAAATGGATACAGAATGGGCAAAGACATGGAAGCAGGCAAATCAGGCTTATGATTTAGTTATTATTTGTTATGATTTTAATAAGGCTGCAGCAGAGGGAACTTGGTGAGAAATAGTGATAGATAGGGACCCTGAAAGTTACAACAGTGAGAATTCGGGCACTCCAGGGTAGACTGGATCCGATTCTGTTTGAATAATGGCCAATGAGCATTCTGGGAAATGCAACAGTTGAACAAGTTGGAGCTAACATTTAGCTCCCAGTTATGAGACCAGAACAGGTGATGAGGTTGAGTCTTAATTATCTCTAACTCCATCGAGAAATGTATGGTCGTAAAGGATCTTGTCATGAAAACAGAGAGAATCTAGACGCATAATTCAGCTCCAGAGATAGTGGTACTGCAAAGATAAATACTCAGCCTGCTAGGGTAGACTTCCTTGTGGGGTGTCATTCTGTCTCTAAAACACATTATCAAATTACAAAAGAAGTCTGGGCACCATGAAAATATAAAAGAATAAGTCAAAGGAAAGATTTGTTGCATAGGTAGGAAGATAGTCTTTTTCTTCTCTATTAGACAATTTTGGATACAAATCTTTAGAGAAGTAAAGTTCAAAGAATGACGAGTGTTATTTTGTGACAAAGTTACTGTATTAATTTCCTGGGGAAGCCATAACAAAGTTCCACAAATTGGGTGACTTAAGACACCAGAAATTTAGTCAGGCTTCTGGAGGCTAGAAATCTGAAATCAAATTATTGGCAGGGTCATATTCCCTCTGAAACCTCTTGAGAAGGACGTTTGCTTTCCTCTTTTAGCTTCTGGTAGCACTAGGCATTTCTTGGTCATGGCAATATCACTCCAATCTCTGCCTCTGTTTTCACACGGCTGTCTTCCTTCTGTGTCTGTGTATCTCTGTGTCTTCACGTGGCATTCTCTCTATGATGTGTCCAAATTTCCATTTTCAAAGAAGGACACCAATAATATTGGAATAAGGCCCAAGAAAATGACTTTATTTTAACTTGATTAAATCTGTAAAACCCTATTTCCAAATAAGGTCACATTCACAGATATCAAGAGATAGGATTTCAGCATATCTTTTATGAAAGGGGCACAATTCAACCTGTAACAGCTACAAACTGTAAAGTAAATTAAAAATGTTCATATTATTAAGAGAGGGAATAATAATAACTAACAAAAGGCAAAATGATAGTTAATCTTTATTTAGTCTTTTATGTGTTCTAACTATTGTCTTGAGCAATGTAGAAAAGTATTAATTTAGTTACTTTAGTTACTTCTTCTAGAAACCCTTCAAAGTAGGTGCTATCAGGGAGATCAGCTCAGCTATCCCACCCTAGAGGGGTGGGATAGGGAGGGTGGGAGGGAGGGAGACGCAAGAGGGAAGAGATATGGGGACATATGTATATGTATAACTGATTCACTTTGTTATAAAGCAGAAACTAACACACCATTGTAAAGCAATTGTACTCCAATAAAGACGTTAAAAAAAAAAAAAAAAAGTAGGTGCTATTTTTTTTTCCCCAAGACCACATAGTTGGCAAGGGTTGGAGCTCATATTATCACCTAGGCAGTGTTATTATGTTCTTAGGGGCAGCAAATTATTTAGTCATATGAAATTATAGGAAACACAATCCATAAGTAGATCTTTGGCATTAGCATCATCAGAAATAATTAGAAACTAGGATCAGACAGAGTAGCATACATGTGGCAACTTTTGCTTAGAGTGCAGAGTGCAGGAAAATGTTTTTGTATTTGGGAGAACAACTCAGACATCTATGGCAAGACACCTAAGGACACTGAGGAGAAAGAAGAGACTCATTCTTCTCAGAATGTGGAAAGAGAATTCATAAACTTGGGAAATAGTGTTTCAGAGGTCTCATGCTTATGAGATTAGCCTAAAGACTATTTGGAAGACTTTTAAAAATTGTTACCCATATCTTAATACCAGCTTGATTGGGTCAGAAAAATTAAATTATAAATTAAATTAAATTAAATTATAAATCATTATATTATGTATTCAAAAGAAATGGAAGGCAAATAAAGGAAAAAACTGGGAAAGAACACAGAGAAACAGAATTCAGAACGATAGACTGTTCTTACAAAACTAAACATACTCTTAGCATACGATCCAGCAGTCACACTCCTTGGTATTTACCCGAAATAGCTGCAATCTTATGTCTAAACAATAACCTGCATGTGGATGTTTATAGCAGCTTTATTCATAATCATCAAAACTTGGAAACAACCAGGATGTCTTTCAGTGGGTGAATGGATAAATAAATGGTGATACATCCAGACAGTGGAATATTATTTAGCACTAAAAAGAAATGATCTACTAGCCATGAAAAGACATGGAAGAATCTTAAGTGCATATTGTTAAGTGGAAGAAGCCAATCTCGAATTATACTGTATCATTCCAACTATGTGACATTGTGGAAAAGGCAAAACTACGGAGAGAGCAAAGAGATCAGTGATTGCCAGGGGTTGGGGGAAAGGAGAGATGAATAGACTGAGCGCAGAGGATTTTTTGGACAAGGAAGCTACTCTGTATGATGCTGTAGTGGCAGATACATGTCATTATACATTTATCTAAACTCACAGAATGTACAATACCAAGAGTCAACTCTAATATAAACAGTGAAATTTGGATGATAATGATGTCTCGATTTGGTTCATCAGTTGCAACAAATGTACGACTCTTGTGGGGGAAGTGGATTACCAAGGACACTATGCATGCCTGGGCACAGTGGGTATGCAATATCTCTGTAATTTTCTCTCAATTTTGCTATTAAGCTAAAACTACTATAAAATAAAGTCTTTTAAAAAATGTCCTAAAAATGTAGATTGGAAATCAGGACTGTATGGTGTCATAGAAGAAGTCAAATTAGAGAGAAAATTTTGCAGAGAGAATAAAAGAATGAGGACAGAGAATGCGTTTATTAGGAACTGGTTGTTAAGCTTTAATAGGTAGTTTGTATTAAAGTCAGAAATGTAGACTCAGCATTGCAAAAAAGTAAAATTTATGTGCCTTGTATGGATATGGAAATGGAAGCTACAAAGAATGTTGACTGAGAGAAGGAGAAATGGGATAGCAGCTTTGTGACATAATACCTTGGAATAAAGTGCCTTTGTGTGTGTGTGTGTGTGTGTGTGTGTGTGTGTGTGTGTGTTCTAATACAGAAGATAAGTATAGAGTAATTACTGCTATGAATAATGCCACACAATTATTTTTCTCCCTTGCCAAATTGAGAGTATTTGAAAAGATTGTGATTAAATAGGAGAGGTTGAAATCTTATTAAATAGGGTCTCCTTCCATTATAAACGTCCATTATAAATTGAACATCTGCTTGATCCTTACTGTTCAGTAGTTACTTGTAATTATGCAGACTTAAAACCTAGATATACGGATGTCAAGGTGTCAATTACAGGATAACCCTTAATTTCTTAAATAAGTGACCTAAATTTTTTTAATATAATTGTTTTCCTGGATAATCTGATGAACAGTCTGAATGGAAGTTATTTGGTTTGAAATAATACAAAGAGTGCATTAAAAACAAATAAGCATGAAAACTGATACAGGCACTATGGAGAACAGTATGGAGGTTCCTTAAAAAGCTAAAAATAGAACTACCATATGACCCAGCAATCCCACTACTGGGCATATACCCAGAGAAAACCATAATTCAAAAAGACACATGCACCCCAATGTTCATTGCAGCACTATTTACAATAGCCAGGTCATGGAAGCAACCTAAATGCCCATTGACGGACAAATGGATAAAGAAGATGTGGTACATATATACAGTGGAATATTACTCAGCCATAAAAAGGAATGAAATTGGGTCATTTTTAGAGACATGGATGGACCTAGAGACTGTTACACAGACTGAAGTAAGTAAGAAAGAGAAAAACAAATATCATATATTAACGCATATATGTGGAATCTAGAGAAATGGTACAGATGAACCGGTTTGCAAGGCAGAAATAGAGACACAGATGTAGAGAACAAACGTATGGACACCAAGGGGGGAAGTGGGAGGGGGGTGGTGGTGGGATGAATTGGGAGATTGGGATTGACATATATACACTAATATATATAAAATAGATAACTAATAAAAAAAGGAAAAAAAACAATTAAGCAAAGAAAACCAAATAGTTTCATTAGACTTAGCTATAAGCTGTGTTTAAAACAACCAAGAATTTGAAAATTGTTTCTTTGCATAATTAACTTAGTTATCAAAACAATTACTTATGTGACACAAAAACAATTAATTATTTTATGTTATATGTAAATTTATTTATGTTTTACATTATAAATTACAGTAAAGTAGTGAGGCCAAGATGCAACCCAGCCTCTTTATAGCCATGCCTAACTTAACTTGCAATAGAACTGGGGAGAAAACTACATGATTTAATTCGTGATTTAATTCACCATGATCCCCCCACTCTTGTGCTGTCCACAGTCCTGGGAGAAAGGTAACTCACCTTGGGAGTTATGACAGAATATAAGCATATTTGGTTAGTCAGAGAACCCATCTTTGTTTGGAAGTCTACAAAGTAATATGACCTCACATGGCCAAGGGTCCTTTGGATTAGTAGTTCATCAAACACCATATTTTCAATTGAGCTTTTTGTTTTTGTTTTCATTCTTAGAACCTACACTTACTTTTCAGAGCATTTTTCAGAACGTTCTCTTATTTTCTAATTGCGGCTGAAATAACATTTTCAAGCACAGCATCAACAGTTGTTTGGTTCCTTACACATTACACTGTATTCTTCCAGGGATTCGATTTTATTCTTGAACGTAAAGGAAAGAGAAGGCAATTTTATCTTTTTTTTCCTCCCACATGTATCTTTTACCCAAGAAATGCATTTCAATATATTTCTGGGGAAGCACAGGTTTTAATTATTTTCTCAGGGACTGACCATTCCAATTTCCCAGATGATGTTAAATGTGTAATGCTCGATTATATATCACATTTCACTATATGCAACTGGATAATACCCATGTGAAAGTTATTCCCTAGAAACAGACCACTAAAGTACCATTTAGTACACTGCTGATTTAGGACACGAAGTGATACTTCAGTCTCCAGAAATAGTTAACAAAACATCAAAAATTATGTAATTTACTGTCTTGACATATTTTAATAACGCCAAATTCTTTATAGTTTGCAAAGCAATTGCAGAAGTGTTACCGTTTTGTACCCATAATAAACCCCACAGATAACTATTGCTGTCTCCATTTTACAAATAACGATATTGCAGCTCTAAAAGATTTTCTGTTACTAAAATATCCTTGGTTGTCAAGTGACAGGGCTGGAAATTTTACATCCAGACCTTCTGACAGTTGTCTTAGGATGGTTCCTATAATGCAGCTTCCTCTAGTTTCATGTCTGTGAGGGCATTTAAGTCCTCTTCTGAGAGAAGGAAATATTCTCAGTATAATATATTAAACCAGCAAATTTTAGTGTATCATTTGGGAAATGCCAAGAAGAAATACCTTGAAGTGTTTGAAATTCACATTTGAAAATATGATAGTGACTGAATGAAAATAAAATACATGTGGTCAAATAGGGTATAAATTGTATTTTTCTTTGTCTAGGGCTTCTGAAAAAAATATGATTGTTGGTTAGCAGAACAAGTATTTCTCTAGCAGTACAGCAGACGTTTTCTTTCTAGTGACATGTGAGAGTGGGTGGTGAGCATTTCAGATCAGAACATTGAGTACTTGTGAACAAAGAATGTATAATGGCTGGATTTACTTTTTTTCCCCCTTTTTTTCTTAGATTGGCCACCATACAGCATTTCAGAACTAAACTCCATTCTTTTTCAAAAAAGAAAACAAAAACAGTACTATATGAACCTTGGCTATAGGTAACCTCTATAAAAATTCATTTCTTTATAATTTATTTTCTTTGGAGAATAATCCCCAAATGCTCAATCAGACAAGCATTACATTATGTTTTCTCCTTTCTGAGGATAAGATAAAATTAAATTGTAGTCTTGATTATCATTAAATACATTTGTAAAAGTCTAAAAAAATATTTCTTCTCTTGGATTCTACTTAGAGGAAAGCACATGTAAGATTATGGAGAGGATATCTATAGAGTCAGGAATAGTTCTTCATCCTCACAGAAGACTAGATTCAATATACAAGCAAAAAAACTAGGGTCAATTTTTATTTTTGTATGAGTAACGTGCATAGTAAAACAAGAATTCACTTTGAGACCACGTGAATTTTAAGCAAATAAAAATGTACTTTTTTTAAAACATAGGCCTTTATATTCTAGAGAAGTCACAGTAATGTTTCCGTTCAAGTTTGTAGAATTCTGAGTTATCATCTTCTTGTCAGAAAAACCGAGGAGTCTGGTTTTATCCTTGCTTACTACATATTAGGTATGTAAACATGCATAAGTTACTCACATTTCCTGTATGTCATTTTCCCCTTCTGAAAAATAGGAAAAATAAACTAAATTGTAGAGTTAATTTGAGGACTAAATGATAATACTAAAGAGGTTTTTTGGCTACTTCTGATGACTGTATTGAGTCTCCAAACTGAGAAGAAAGGTGCTAAGGGACAAACATTGTTTAAAAAAAAAAAGAAAACTTAAAAAAAAAGGTGTTAGAAAAAAAATATTCAATATTTACTAAAAGATATCCAAAAACTAGACTTGCCATCCTTCGCTTACCACCCACTTCTACATTTATATGGAGAAGAGTAAAGACTTAGTGGATAGGGACTTCCCTGGTTGCGCAGTGGTTAGGAATCCACCTGCCAATGCAGGGGACACGGGTTTGAGCCCTGGTCTGGGAAGATCCCACATGCCGCGGAGCAACTAAGCCCGTGAGCCACAACTGCTGGGCCTGCGCTCTAGAGCCCGTGAGCCACAACTACTGAGCCTGCACGCCTAGAGCCCGTGCTCTGCAACAAAAGAAGCCACCACAATGAGAAGCCCATGCACCGCAACAAAGAGTAGCCCCTGCTCGCCACAACTAGAGAAAGTCCGCTCCCAGCAACGAAGACCCAACACAGCCCAAAATAAACAAATAAATTTATATACATAAAAAAAAGACAGTGGATAGAGAGGTGGATGTCTGTGACTTAACAAAGGTTTGTCAGAGTCTTCTCTTTTTTACCTCCCTTTGCTTTCTATGAAGGTGAGGATTTTCCCTTCTTTCAAGGCTAGCTCAGGGAGTCTCAAGAGATCTGATGAGACAGGAAGGGGTGGTTACAAGGAGACAAGACTGACATCTCCCTCCAGCTGGATGCTTTCTTAGCTGGCAAATCCTGGCTCTTCTAAGTTGCTGGAGAAGAGAGATGTGCTGAGAGGGGTTTTGTGAGCATACGGTCTGTCCCTCTGAAGAGTTTAATCAAGACAAGCACAGACTTGTGTCTTAGAAAAGTCTCCAGGTGCTAGACTGGCTTGGCTGGCCTCATCTGCATTTGCAGAGTAGTGGGACCGCGTGTTGTGAAGGGGAGGCTGTGCTGGGTTTCTGTGCTCTAGAGAAGAAACAAAAGCTGTGTCTCTGGCTAACTTGAAAGGACAACACGTTTGCAAGGAAATGGCAGTTTTGGGGTGCTCCACGACAGAGAAAGTTTGCCTCCAAAAAGCTACAATGTACCCCATGAAAGAATAAAAGTAACATTTGAGTGTATTTGGCATGCAGAAGACATCAAAGCTAGGTTACAAAACACCAGTCATGCCGTACCTTCCCGGCCCCGCTGTCTCACCTCCCTGCCATTTCCTAGATGGAGGAGCCAGAGGGCAGCACAGTCAAGTAGGGAGAAGCCCTGGAAGACAGAAAGCCACAGGCCACCATTTCCCCCTGCCCTGCAGATTCCTCAGGCCAGACCAGAGCCAGAGCCAGAGCCAGAGAAGGGGACATGCTTAAATTGGATAACAAGTCACAATTTTGATACTAATCTTAGGTAGACTTAACAAACATATACTTGAAAATAAGTTTTCTAACACGTGGAAGTAACCAAGAGTGATTTTGCATCTAAATATACTAACCTAGGGGCAAGAAGGTAAGATCTGACAGAGATTATTTAAAGTGAGGGGTGAAAAAGGAATAGGTTTTTTATACACTGCACACCACTGAGTTCAGCTTTGTAAAATATGAATACTGTCTTACCAATTATACCTTCAAGATATTACTCAAATCTTTTTTTTCACCTTCAACTGTTGATATCACCTTAGTCCAAACCAACCATTGGTCTCAAGTAATTGCACCAGCTTTCTCTTTGGTGTACCACTCCTATTCTTTCTCTGCCCTTATTTGGTCTCCAGAAAACAGGAAACCTGATTTTCTCAGAGCATAATTTAGGTCATGTTTAACTCCCTTGCTTAAACATTTCAATGGCTTTGTATTGTAGTATTACAAAATCTAAATTCCTTTGCCTTGGCCTACCTGATCTGTCCTCTGCCCATTTCTCCATCTTCTTGCTGAGCCACTTCCCTTCTTCTTACTCTGCTGCAGACTCCCCAGTCTCTGAGGTCATCTCCTGGCTCATGACACGCTCTTTCCTACATGCAGTTCCCAGTGCCAGCAAAACCTTCCCCTTCCTTCCATCCCTTCAGATAACCCAGTCATCCTTCCCATCTTCCTCTTCATGGACTTCCTTGACCTCCCTACCTAAATAAAGTTTTCTATGCATCCCTCCATCTCAACTAATTATTTTCTCCTTCATGGTATTAATTTACAGCTCATGACAACGTTTACTAAAATTCGACATGTATGTTTAATTTTTTAGTGCTAATTTCTTCTTGCAAAAATAATGTGCTCCCACACCTCAATGTCTTCACATGGTAGGTGTTCAAATATTCATTAAAATGGATTATTGTGTTATTATTATTGTTGTTATTATATTTATCATAGGTTGTAGACAGCATGAAGATGACAACTCTAATGGGTGAACACAGGCAAGAAATAATTTTTTGAAAGACCCAAACCCTCAAGTTGGATTTGAAAAATAAGTATTCAAAGTCCAAGTTGAAAACTAGCACTAGAAGAGACAATAATAGCATTATTATTAAGAAATGAATTCATTTCTGATAAAAGCAAATTAGAGAATAATATTAAGGTGACTTTAATATGAATATGCTTATGAAATTCTGAGATATTCAAAGTCCAACAGATACAAGAATTACTGAGAGATCTTGTTAAAATGCAGAATCTGAGCCAGTAAACCTAGACTGGGGTTGGGGATTATGCATTTCTTACAAGCTTCCGGGTGATACTGACACTGGTCATTGGAGAACCACGTTTTCCATAGCAAGTCTTTAGAATATGACAAGTCTCTAGATGAATGTAGTAAGGAATAAATTAGAATTTCTGGAAATCAAAATAAAAGACAGCTATATAGAACAATTCAAAACACAGGAAGCTCTAGATTGAACAAAGCCAAAGACAAAATTTGTATTGAGGTATTCAGAGGAGATTCAGCTCACAACAAATATTAGAAGAAAAAAATTATAAGAGAAGAATTAACAAACATAAAGAACATGTTAAGGACATTTTTACCTAGATTATCATTGAGAAATGGCAGAATGAGAAAGGCAAGAAGAAAATCCCTTATGATTCCCGGTGGAAAAAGGGATCACATCTAACGGCAGCATGATTCCACCCAGTGGACTTATTCTCAGCAAGAGGTGTCAGAATGGGGAGGGGAATGTCTCCAAAGCACTGAGGCAAAGTAAACATATTCTGAGAATTCTGTACACAGTTAAATTTCATTCACATATGAAAAGCAAAGACTTTTTAAGATGTAAATTCTAAGGAGGGTAGTAATACCTATGGATCCACAATGGAATAATCACCAAAGCACTTACTTCAGGGACAAGGAGAAGAGCACAGAGTGATGGAGTTAGATGGAAAAAGGAAAATAGGAGTCGAAGTGAAATACATCAGTAAGTGAATCTATCCATCCATCTCTCTATCTATTGTGTTTAATTCTATGTGTCCACTTGAATGGACCATAGGATACTCAGATATTTGGTTAAACATTATTCCAGGTGTGTCTGTGAGGGTGTTTCTGGATGAGATTAATACATGAATCTGTAGACTGAGTAAAGCAGATTGCCTTCTGCAATGTGGGTGGGCCTCATATAATCTACTGAAGGCCTGAATAGAACAAAAGAAGGAGTAAGGAAGAATTCACTCTCTCTGCCTATCTTTTTTTTTTTTTTTTTTTTTTTAAAACATCTTTATTGAAGTATAATTGCTTTACAATGGTGTGCTAGCTTCTGCCTTACAACAAAGTGAATCAGTTACACATATACATATGTTGCCATATCTCTTCCCTCTTGCATCTCCCTCCCTCCCACCCTCCCTATCCCACCCCTCTAGGTGGTCACAAAGCACCGAGCTGATCTCCCTGTGCTATGCGGCTGCTTCCCACTAGTTATCTATTTTACATTTGGTAGTGTATATATGTCCATGACACTCTCTCACCCTGTCACATCTCACCCCTCCCCCTCCCCATATCCTCAAGTCCATTCTCTAGTAGGTCTGTGTCTTTATTCCCATCTTGCCACTAGGTTCTTCATGACCTCTTTTTTTTTTTTTTCCCTTAGATTCCATATATATGTGTTAGCATACTGTATTTGTTTTTCTCTTTCTGACTTACTTCACTCTGTATGACAGACTCTAACTCCATCCACCTCATTACAAACACCTCCATTTCATTTCTTTTTATGGCTGAGTAATATTCCATTGTATATATGTGCCACATCTTCTTTATCCATTCATCCGATGATGGACACCTAGGTTGCTTCCATGTCCTGGCTATTGTAAACAGAGCTGCAATGAATATTTTGGTACATGACTCTTTCTGAATTATGGTTTTCTCAGGGTATATGCCCAGTAGTGGGATTGCTGGGTCATATGGTAGTTCTATTTTTAGTTTTTTAAGGAACCTCCATACTGTTCTCCATAGTGGCTGTATCAATTTACATTCCCACCAACAGTGCAAGAGTGTTCCCTTTTCTCCACACCCTCTCCAGCATTTATTGTTTCTAGATTTTTTGATGATGGCCATTCTGACCGGTGTGAGATGATACCTCATTGTAGTTTTGATTTGCATTTCTCTAATGATTAATGATGTTGAGCATTCTTTCATGTGTCTGTTGGCAATCTGTATATCTTCTTTGGAGAAATGTCTATTTAGGTCTTCTGCCCATTTTTGGATTGGGTTGTTTGTTTTTTTGTTATTGAGCTGCATGAGCTGCTTGTAAATCTTGGAGATTAATCCTTTGTCCGTTGCTTCATTTGCAAATATTTTCTCCCATTCTGAGGGTTGTCTTTTGGTCTTGTTTATGGTTTCCTTTGCTGTGCAAAAGCTTTTAAGTTTCATTAGGTCCCATTTGTTTATTTGTGTTTTTATTTCCATTTCTCTAGGACCTGGGTCAAAAAGGATCTTGCTGTGACTTATGTCATACAGTGTTCTGCCTATGTTTTCCTCTAAGAGTTTGATAGTGTCTGGCTTTACACTTAGGTCTTTAATCCATTTTGAGTTTATTTTTGTGTATGGTGTTAGGGAGTGTTCTAATTTCATACTTTTACATGTACCTGTCCAATTTTCCCAGCACCACTTATTGAAGAGGCTGTCTTTTCTCCACTGTATATGCTTGCCTCCTTTATCAAAGATAAGGTGACCATATGTGCGTGGGCTTATCTCTGGGCTTTCTATCCTGTTCCATTGATCTATATTTCTGTTTTTGTGCCAGTACCAAACTGTCTTGATTACTGTAGCTTTGTAATATAGTCTGAAGTCAGGGAGCCTGATTCCTCCAGCTCCATTTTTCGTTCTCAAGATTGCTTTGGCTATTCGGGGTCTTTTGTGTTTCCATACAAATTGTGAAATTTTTTGTTCTAGTTCTGTGAAAAATGCCAGTGGTAGTTTGATAGGGATTGCATTGAATCTGTAGATTGCTTTGGGTAGCAGAGTCATTTTCACAATGTTGATTCTTCCAATCCAAGAACATGGTATATCTCTCCATCTATTTGTATCATCTTTAATTTCTTTCATCAGTGTCCTATAATTTTCTGCATACAGGTCTTTTGTCTCCTTAGGTAGGTTTATTCCTAGGTATTTTATTCTTTTTGTTGCAATGGTAAACGGGAGTGTTTTCTTAATTTCACTTTCAGATTTTTCATCATTAGTATACAGGAATGCAAGAGATTTCTGTGCATTAATTTTGTATCCTGCTACTTTACCAAATTCATTGATTAGCTCTAGTAGTTTTCTGGTAGCATCTTTTGGATTCTCTATGTATAGTATCATGTCATCTGCAAACAGTGACAGCTTTACTTCTTCTTTTCCGATTTGGATTCCTTTTATTTCTTTTTCGTCTCTGATTGCTGTGGCTAACACTTCCAAAACTATGTTGAATAATAGTGGTGAGAGTGGGCAACCTTGTCTTGTTCCTGATCTTAGTGGAAATGGTTTCAGTTTTTCACCATTGAGGACAATGTTGGCTGTGGGTTTGTCATATACGGCCTTTATTATGTTGAGGAAAGTTCCCTCTATGCCTACTTTCTGCAGGACTTTTATCATAAATGGGTGTTGAATTTTGTCGAAAGCTTTCTCTGCATCTATTGAGATGATCATATGGTTTTTTCTCCTTCAATTTGTTAATATGATGTATCACGTTGATTGATTTGCGTATATTGAAGAATCCTTGCATTCCTGGAATAAACCCCACTTGATCATGGTGTATGATCCTTTTAATGTGCTGTTGGATTCTGTTTGCTAGTATTTTGTTGAGGATTTTTGCATCTATGTTCATCAGTGATATTGGCCTGTAGTTTTCTTTCTTTGTGACATCTTTGCCTGGTTTTGGTATCAGGGTGATGGTGGCCTCGTAGAATGAGTTGGGGAGTGTTCCTCCCTCTGCAATATTTTGGAAGAGTTTGAGAAGGATAGGTGTTAGCTCTTCTCTAAATGTTTGATAGAATTCGCCTGTGAAGCCATCTGGTCCTGGGCTTTTGTGTGTTGGAAGATTTTTAATCACAGTTTCAATTTCAGTGCTTGTGATTGGTCTGTTCATATTTTCTATTTCTTCCTGGTTCAGTCTCGGCAGGTTGTGCATTTCTAAGAATCTGTCCATTTCTTCCAGGTTGTCCATTTTATTAGCATAGAGTTGCTTGTAGTAATCTCTTATGATCGTTTGTATTTCTGCAGTGTCAGTGGTTACTTCTCCTTTTTCATTTCTAATTCTATTAATTTGAGTCTTCTCCTTTTTTCTCTTGATGAGTCTGGCTAATGGTTTATCAATTTTGTTTATCTTCTCAAAGAACCAGCTTTTAGTTTCATTGATTTTTGCTATTGTTTCCTTCATTTCTTTTTCATTTATTTCTGATCTGATCTTTATGATTTCTTTCCTTCTGCTAGCTTTGGGGTTTTTTTGTTCTTCTTTCTCTAATTGCTTTAGGTGCAAGGTTAGGTTGTTTATTCGAGATGTTTCCTGTTTCTTGATGTAGGCTTGTATTGCTATAAACTTCCCTCTTAGAACTGCTTTTGCTGCATCCCATAGGTTTTGGATCGTCGTGTCTCCATTGTCATTTGTTTCTAGGTATTTTTTGATTTCCCCTTTGATTTCTTCAGTGATCACTTCGTTATTAAGTAGTGTATTGTGTAGCCTCCATGTGTTTGTATTTTTTACAGATCTTTTCCTGTAATTGATATCTAGTCTCATAGCGTTGTGGTCGGAAAAGATACTTGATACGATTTCAATTTTTTTAAATTTACCAAGGCTTGATTTGTGACCCAAGATATGATCTATCCTGGAGAATGTTCCATGAGCACTTGAGAAAAATGTGTATTCTGTTGTTTTTGGGTGGAATGTCCTATAAATATCAATTAAGTCCATCTTGTTTAATGTATCATTTAAAGCTTGTGTTTCCTTATTTATTTTCATTTTGGATGATCTGTCCATTGGTGAAAGTGGGGTGTTAAAGTCCCCTACTATGATTGTGTTACTGTCGATTTCCCCTTTTATGGCTGTTAGTATTTGCCTTATGTATTGAGGTGCTCCTATGTTGGGTGCATAAATATTTACAATTGTTATACCTTCCTCTTGGATCGATCCCTTGATCATTATATAGTGTCCGTCTTTGTCTCTTGTAATTGTCTTTATTTTAAAGTCTATTTTGTCTGATATGAGAATTGCTACTCCAGCTTTCTTTTGATTTCCATTTGCATGGAATATCTTTTTCCATCCCCTCACTTTCAGTCTGTATGTGTCTCTAGGTCTGAAGTGGGTCTCTTGTAGACAGCATATATATGGGTCTTGTTTTTGTATCCATTCAGCCAGTCTGTGTCTTTTGGTGGGAGCATTTAATCCATTTACATTTAAGGTAATTATCGATATGTATGTTCCTATTCCCATTTTCTTAAATGTTTTGGGTTTGTTATTGTAGGTGTTTTCCTTCTCTTGTGTTTCTTGCCTAGAGAAGTTCCTTTAGCATTTGTTGTAAAGCTGGTTTGGTGGTGCTGAACTCTCTCAGCTTTTGCTTGTCTCTAAAGGTTTTAATTTCTCCATCAAATCTGAATGAGATCCTTGCTGGGTAGAGTAATCTTGGTTGTAGGTTTTTCTCCTTCATCACTTTAAGTATATCCTGCCACTCCCTTCTGGCTTGCAGCGTTTCTGCTGAAAGATCAGCTGTTAACCTTATGGGGATGCCCTTGTGTGTTATCTGTTGTTTTTCCCTTGCTGCTTTTAATATGTTTTCTTTATATTTAATTTTTGATAGTTTGATTAATATGTGTCTTGGTGTGTTTCTCCTTGGATTTATCCTGTATGGGACTCTCTGTGCTTCCAGGACTTGATTAACTATTTCCTTTCCCATATTAGGGAAGGTTTCAACTATAATCTCTTCAAATATTTTCTCAGTCCCTTTCTTTTTCTCTTCTTCTTCTGGGACCCCTATAATTCGAATGTTGGTGCGTTTAATGTTGTCCCAGAGGTCTCTGAGACTGTCCTCAGTTCTTTTCATTCTTTTTTCTTTATTCTGGTCTGCAGTAGTTATTTCCACCATTTTATCTTCCAGGTCACTTATCCGTTCTTCTGCCTCAGTTATTCTGCTATTGATCCCATCTAGAGTATTTTTAATTTCATTTATTGTGCTTGTCATCGTTTCTTGGTTCCTCTTTAGTTCTTCTACGTCCTTGTTAAATGTTTCTTGCATTTTGTCTATTCTATTTCCAAGACTTTGGATCATCCTTACTATCATTATTCTGAATTCTTTTTCAGGTAGACTACCTATTTCCTCTTCATTTGTTAGGTCTGGTGTGTTTTGACCCTGCTCCTTCATCTGCTGTGTGTTTTTCTGTCTTCTCATTTTGCTTATCTTACTGTGTTTGGGGTCTCCTTTTCACAGGCTGCAGGTTCGTAGTTCCCGTTGTTTTTGGTATCTGTCCCCAGTGGCTAAGGTTGGTTCAGTGGGTTGTATAGGTTTCCTGGTGGAGGGAACTAGTGCCTGTGTTCTGGTGGATGAGGCTGGATGTTGTCTTTCTGGTGGGTTCGTCCACGTCTGGTGGTGTGTTTTGGGGTGTCTGTGGCCTTATTATGATTTTAGGCAGCCTCTCTGTTAATGGATGGGGCTGTGTTCCTCTCTTGCTAGTTGTTTGGCATGGGGTGTCCAGCACTGTAGCTTGCTGGTCGTTGAGTGAAGCTGGGTCTTGATGTTGAGATGGAGATCTGTGAGAGATTTTCGCCGTTTGGTATTACGTGGAGCTGGGAGGTCTCTTGTGGACCAGTGTCCTGAAGTTGGCTCTCCCACCTCAGAGGCACAGCCCTGATGCCTGGCTGGAGCACCAAGATCCTTTCATCCACACGGCTCAGAATAAAAGGGAGAAAAAATGGAAAGAAAGAAAAAAAGAGGATAAAATAAAATAAAATAAAGCAATTATAATAAAAAATAAGAAAAAAAATTATTAAGAGTAAATTTATTAAGAAAAAAATTTTTTTTAATTTTTAAAAATAGATTTATTAATTTTTTATACTAAAAATAAGAAAAAAATTATTTAGAAAAAATTTATTAAGAAAAAAAATTTTTTTAATTTTTTAAAATAGAAAATATGAAAAAACTTATTAAAAATTTTTTTAAAAATAGAAAATAAGGAAAAAATTATTAAGAAAACATTTATTAGGGAAAGAAAAAAAAAAATTTTTAAGCCAAAAAAAAAAAAAAAAAAAAAAACGGACGGACCTAACCCTAGGACTAAAGGTGAGAGCAAAGCTATACAGACAAAATCTCACCCAGAAGCATACACATCTACACTCACAAAAAAAAGGAAAAGGGGAAAAGTTAATATATCCTACTCCCAAAGTCCATCTCCTAAATTTGGGATGATTCGTTGTCTATTCAGGTATTCAACAGATGCAGGCACATCAAGTTGTTTGTGGAGCTTTAATCCGCTGCTTCTGAGGCTGCTGGGAGAGATTTCCCTTTCTCTTCTTTGTTCCTACAGCTCCCGGGGTTCAGCTTTGGATTTGGACCCGCCTCTGCATGTAGGTCCCCTGAGGGCGTCTGTTCCCCGCCCAGACAGAACGGGGTTAAAGGAGCAGCTGATTCGGGGGCTCTGGCTCAGTCAGGCCGGGGGGAGGGAGCGGTACGGAGGAGGCGGGGCGAGCCTGCGGCGGCAGAAGCCGGCGTGACGTTGCAGCAGCCTGAGGCGCGCCGTGCGCTCTCCCGGGGAAGTTGTCCCCGGATTACGGGAGCCTGGCCGTGGCGGGCTGCACAGGCTCCCGGGAGGGGCGGTGTGGAGAATGACCTGTGCTCGCCCACAGGCTGTTTGGTGGCGGCAGCAGCAGCCTTAGCGTCTCATGCCCGTCTCTGGGGTCCGCGCTGATAGCCGCGGCTCGCGCCCGTCTCTGGAGTTCGTTTAAGTGGCGCTCTAAATCCCCTCTCCTTGCACGCCGCGAAACAAAGAGGCAAGAAGAAGTCTCCTGCCTCTTCGGCAGCTGCATACTTTTTCTCGTGCACCCTCCTGGCTAGTTGTGGTGCGCTAGACCCTTCAGGCTGTGTTCACGCAGCCAACCCCAGTCCTCTCCCTGGGATCCGACCGAAGCCCGCGCCTCAGCTCCCAGCCCCCGCCCGCCCCGGCGGGTGAGCAGACAAGCCTCTCGGGCTGGTGAGTGCTGCTCGGCGCCGAGCCTCTGTGCGGGAATCTCTCCGTTTTTCCCTCTGCGTCCCTGTTGCTGTGGGATCCGCGCTGATAGCCGCGGCTCGCGCCCGTCTCTGGAGCTCGTTTAGGCGGCGCTCTGAATCCCCTCTCCTTGCGCGCCGCGAAACAAAGAGGCAAGAAAAATTCTCTTGCCTCTTTGGCAGCTGCAGTCTTTTTCCCGGACTCCCTCCCGGCTCGCACGAAGCCCGAGCCCCAGCTCCCAGGCCCCGCCCGCCCTGGCGGCTGAGCAGACAAGCCTCTTGGGCTGGTGAGTGCTGGTCGGCACCGCTCCTCTGTGCGGGAATCTCCGCTTTGCCCTCCGCACCAATGTGTCTGCGCTCTCCTCCGTGTCTCCGAAGCTTCCCCCCTCTGCTACCCGCAGTCTCTGCCCACGAAGGGGCTTCCTAGTGTGTGGAAATCTTTCCTCCTTCACAGCTCCCTCCCACTGGTGCAGGTCCCGTCCCTATTCTTTTGTCTCTGTTATTTCTTTTTTCTTTTGCCCTACCCAAGTACGTGGGGATTTTCTTGCCTTTTGGGAGGTCTGACGTCTTCTGCCAGCGTTCAGTGGGTGTTCTGTAGGAGCAGTTCCACGTGTAGATGTATTTCTCATGTATCTGTGGGGAGGAAGGTGATCTCCGCGTCTTACTCTTCCGCCATCTTGCCCCTCCCTCCTCTCTGCCTATCTTTAAGCTAGGACATCAGCTCTCCTGGCTCAGGCCTTGGAGTCAGCCTGGAACAACAATATCAACTCTCCTGGTTCTCGTGCCTCTGAACTCAGACAGTAACAGTACCGTGTGCTCTCCTGAGTCTGCAGCTTGCTGACTGCAGATTTTAGGACTTCTTGGCCTCCATAATAGTATGAGCCAATTCCTTATAATGAATCTATTTATATTTATATTTATTCTATTGATTCTGTTTCTCCAGAGAACCCTGACTAATTATCTATCCATTGTATATCATCTGTCTGTTGACTTACTGATATGTCAATTTATTTCTAAGAATAAAAACTGAACAAAATAAATGTCTTAATTTAAGGGAATCATAACAAGTGAGATGGAAGGAACTGTTCTGTATCTAGTGAAATCTGTTCAGGTGTGGGTTTGATTTATGAGGCGGTTAAATATATACCAATTAATGTAAAAAATTTACACTTTAAACATGTTGTTTGATTGTTAGACTCAAATATAGCAAGGGAAAATTTAAAGACATATTCATCATTTCAATAAGAAAAAGGAAAGCAGAAAATTAAAACGATATAATAAATAGAAACCCACAGAGAGCAGAAATAATTCCAAATATGATCATTATTATTAAAATGGAATGTGATTATTTTACTAACAAAGAATATCAGATTTGATTTAAAAATACTATCTACCATTCAGAGAGATACATAAAATGTAGGAGCATAAAAGCTCAATATACAGATATATCAGAGAAAGAAACAAGAGAGAGTGAAAGAGAGAAAAATTAATCTAACAATATTAATTACAGTCAAAATGTAATGACACTCATCCTAAGGATGTTATATAAATAGCATAACTACAACCTCAACAATTCACCGAAGATAGGTAAAGTCATTAATGTATAAGGATATAACAACATAGTTTTAAAATATTTAAAGTAAAATCCCACAAAAACTAAAAATATAAAGTTAATAAAATATTAGGAAAGATATTGAGGATTTGACAATGCAACTAATGTATCCAATCTAATAGATGGATGTTGATCCTTGAACACATAATAAAGAAATAAATTCTTTCCAAGGGCACATAGAATATATTTAAAATTGGTCATAATGTATTGACAAAGGAAGTTTTAAAAATCGAAAAACATATCATGGAAAACACAATGCAATTCAATATAAAATTTTTAAAAAACCAGAAAACAACAAACATCCAGTTGAAAAGTATAAAGCACATTTCTAAATGATAAGTGGTAAACAGGAAATCACATGGAAAATTACATGCTATTTAGAACCAAATAAAAATGAAAGTAATAGATATTACAAGTTGTGAGATGTGGTCAAAGTGGTGATTAGAGGCAAATTATAGTGGAGGGTGTATGAATTAAAGAATAAGGATGAAATTATGTTAATTAAAAAATTTTAACTCAAAAAAATAGGAAAAAATATGCAAAGTAAACAGAAAAGTAGGACAAAGAAATTTATAACAATCAGACATAAATAAAACACATATTAAATCATGGGGAAAAGAACTATACAGATAATAAAACAAAAATTGATTCTTTCAGAGTAAAAATACAAGACAATCCATTAGGACAAACTAGGGAAAAAATGAAAAAAAAAAAGCACAAAGAAGGTAAATGAGCATTAAAATAGAAGAGTTAAATTAGTAGAAGCTGTTTAAAAATCTTCAGACTTGTGAAAACATTAGTGATGATATATTTGAAAAAGAGTAATAGAGACGATATTTTAGAAAATATATTTTCAACTAATATTAATGAAATATATAATGATTAATATAAAAATATGAATCAGTGGCCAAAAAATTTTTTCTATAAAAAGTTTTAGAAAAAAAAAATATGGTTCAAGTAGGTTTGGAGATGTCTTAACAAGCCTTTCAAGAAACAAACAATCCTTATCTTATGAAAGTTCTTAAGAGAATAGGAAAGAAAAAAGGACTCCCCGACAGATTTTATTAGTCCTGTGTGACCTCAATTATAAAACTGCACAGGAAAAATACAAGAAAATAAAATTGTAGAAGAAACTCACTTATGTACATAAGTGCAGAAAGCGTGAATACACTGTTATCAAATTGAAGCCTGCAAGGTATGTATATAAACTATATCACATTTAAATTTGTTCTGTTCCAGCAATAAAATAAAAGGCCTTTAGTATCAGAAAGTATAAGCGTGTGTTTAGATATTTTAGCAAATAACAAATTAATCTCAGTTGTTGCTTTGAAATATTTGATAAAAATTCAGCACTCATTCATGAATGAAAATAAAAACAGAAACAAACACTTAACAAATCATAAAGGTTCATTCACCTGATAAAAAGGTATTTGTTAAAAACCTGAACAAATATTGTTATCTTTATTCACAAAACTTTAAAAATATTACAAAGGCCTGTAGTAGTCCTCAACTCTAACCCAAAGTGACCTATGCCAGCACTTTGTGATGTCCCTGCTAATGGAGTGGCAGTAGTCAGAGAGCACACCAAGATCACTCACAGGACAGGCTGTCAGGCCTCTTAGCATTTCCTGAATGAAAACTTCCCTACTATATAAAGGACTATCCTCTCCATGAATGTGCTCACGGTGAATATTGTAAGGGAAGGAACATTGCAGGCTGCTTGAAAATTTACTGGAATGGGAATGTGTAGGGAAATAGCTAAACATATTTTGTTGCATTCAACTAAGTCCAAGAAAAATAAAAGTCTAATTCATGAAGGCTGTGGCCTCCCTAACAAACATACCTCTTCTTTTTCAGCTATATGTCTGATTGTAGTTGTTCAGGTTCAATAAGTTATACTCAATGGTAGTTTCTAATTTTAGTACAGCTGAGGGATTTATTTCACTCCTTAATAGGAAGTGCCTATATTCTGATGTTACACTCAAGTTTTGCACTAAATCACTTAGCAACATATTGACATTTAATATTAAAAATATTAAAAAGGGAGAGAAAAATTCTTATTTATATAAGAATGCTGATTAAAAAGAAATGATAGAAATAGAAAAATCAGCAGTTAACAACTAGGCTGATTTTAGTAGTAAATGACTAATGACTAAAGTAGTGGTAAATGACTAGGCAAAAACCATAAGTTAATGAGAAATCTCTAGGTTATAAATGTTAGGATATACAAAGAGTCTAAAATTATCACCTCACAGATTACTAATTAATGACAAAAAACCAAAAACTTAATTTTACAATGGAAATATCTGGCAAACACTACCTTAACCAATAAAATTTAATTAACAGATTTAAAAATTAGCACCTAACATCTAGAAGACACAATATCTAGGAAACTTCCTTTATATTTTAAAGCTTATAATCTAGTAGCTTGGTTGAGACAAACATACCATTTTTACATATAAGATGAGGGTTAATAAAAAAGCTGATTTCCCTCCTCCAGCTCTATTGACTAATAGTATCTGTTTTCATTGTAGTATCCAAAATCTTTGTATGGAAAGATGGCATTTGATCTTAGATTTTGGTTTGACCCAGAATGACATGAAGTGGTTAATTTGAAAATCCCAACTTTTTGTTACCAATTGGTAGGTTAACAAAATAAAAATAGATGAGTTCAGGACACCTATGCCCAGTGACATAGCCCGAAAACATCAATAAACAAAGAGAAGGAGAACTTTGACCTTTCTCATTTCTTAATAATAAAGTTGCATCATATTCCCATAGCAGGAGCTATGGATAGATAAAACATCTCTCTTATTGTGGTTTTATATGGCAGTGCATCTGAAGTCAAGTATTTGTGCTCTAATGTTTGTGTGTGTGGTTATTTGATCTAATTGTTATTTAATCTCCAAAAATGTCATAAAGCACCTGAGCTGTCTTACTGAAAGAGAAGTCTTAAAAGAGACAGGACTTGGAATACCCTCACCCATCCTAAAATGTTCTGTGGTTCCCGAAGTGCCAAGTCCTGGCTAGTGCTACTATACCTCATAATGTGTTATTCTTGAGTGTATATTTCAGATTTGCTGAGAGTAGGGGTCTAGGGCCTGGGGTAAGATAAAGCCATGTGGATAAGGGATAGATTTCTCCTTAAAGGAGAACCATGATAAGTAGCCATATGTTTGAAAAAGGATGCACTCTGATGGGATTGAGAGGACTCTTGTCAACATGGTGGACTGAACTAATGGGGGTAGGTCCCTACATTGAAAAATATATAAATTCTAGTTAATATGTTAAGAATATATAATTAAGCTCAAAAGAAATAAAAAGAAAATCAATTCTAAGTTACAAGTTAAAAGAGGATAAAGTAAAACTGCAAGTAGGAGTTAAGACTAAACATTTCAGTGGGCATCAAAATGTGATACACACATAAGTCCCAGTAAGAAAGATTGCCACGCCATAGACCATCACATTCAGCTACAGGGAGATGAAACTGAGCGTCTTGCATTAAATCAACATTGAGGGAATACTGCCTCATCTTTGAAATGAGACTATAGATATTTACCCCAATGTCTTAGATACGAAGCAAGCAAACAAGATGCCTATAAATCACCAACGAGTTTTAGAAACTCCAGGTCAAAAATTAATTTTAAAAGTGTTCTGAATTTAGACAACCCATATGAATTACAAGGCATAAATAATATATTTTATAGGAAGTCTTTTCATTCCAGGTCTCTTAAATACCAGAAAACAACATTCAAAATACATATTAAATAACTGACAAAGAACGAAAGATAATAGAGAACTATGAAAGAGAGCATGTTTACAGTGTTCAAAGTAAAAAATCGACTAGAAACTGTGAGAAAAAAGAGCATTATATAAAAATAGCAGGCATACAAAAAACTGGAAATTTTGTAAATGAAAACGTCCTTGAACTAAAGAACAACAAAAAGCTTACAAATAGACAAATGAAACCAATGATGAGACATCACCTAGGAGAGAATAAATAAATTGTGTATAAAGTGGAGATCCTGAGGAAAGAAAAACAAGTCTTGAAATTGGGGCTTGACAACACAGTCATTGTTAACGTTTTAGTCTATTTGTATTTTTCATGGACTACGAAGGCAATTTAGAACAGTTTTAAAATGTTTTTCTTTTATGATTGAATTTTCCTGAATTATGCTAACCACTTCAAAAATTGTACATATCACAAACTTATACATTGTTATTGTGGACAGTAAAATTGTAGGGACATAAAAAAAATTGAGCCCGACCACTTTGAAATCTCCACTGGTGTCTTTTTAGAGATATCAGCCTCATGTTGAGAGGGCTCTGAATGTATCTGCTGTGAATGGACTCGCCTACCATGGAGACAGAAACAGGGAAGAAGTGCATGGAACTCAAAATAGCAGGTGCCCGAAGTGATGTCAGAGAAATCCTAGTATTCCACAGTACAGTTTGTGGGAGGATGATCTTAGAAGCAAGGAATAGGGACAAGAACTTCAGTTAAAGAATGAGTCCCATAAAAAGATACAGAGTTGTATGGAAGCTTAATGGATGAAATCTTTATATAAGACAGAATTCCTTTGGGTATTTTATTTTCAGCATTTGACATAAACATTGAAGAATGTGTTGAATGGTGACAAAAAAAAAGAGAAAGTAAAACAAAGAAGATTTTATGCAAAATAAAGAAGGACATACCATGAGCAATGGCAAGGTTGAGCTAGAAAAGAGTGGACAGAGTTCTTTAATTGATAAACTAGATAAATGGACATTTAATGTGGAGATATAATCATAGTTAGAAATTGGGAGTGGAGTTTTGCAGAGAAATCTAGGAAGTAGAGTTAAAATTAAAGATTGACCATAAAACATAACAATAAGAAAAGTAGGCAACCAAGGAGATGTAGAGCTTGCAAAAATGAGGGCAAGATATTATGAAAAAGAGAGGAAAAGTTAAAAGAATTGAATCTCTGATGAACTAAAAGAGAATGGGTGTTCAAGCTATGAGGATTGTTGTCCGATGCTGAGGTGTTGTAAGAAAGAGGAATGAAAGAATGAAAAGGGGGTTTGGGGGAAGGTATTTAAGCAAAGGGATACCATTTAATTTAATCATTAGGTAACCATTATTGACCTTTATTGAGTGCTTTTTAGAGTGATAGTGGCATTTCAGTTTTTAAAGTTAAAATGCCGTGTCAGTTGTTATCTCAAAATACATTCCCCCAGTCTTCCTGGCTGCATCTAGCTGCTGGTGAGCCTACAAAATATAGTTCTTACATTCGGGAACTTCTTGCTACTGCAGCCTAATCTTTAATCAAGATAAAACAGAAATTACAACATAAACCTAAAATATGAGGCCTTGGATTAGTGGTCAGGCAGTATGGACCCATAAAGTTGGAAAGTTGGTGACCCTTGTTATGTCATTACAGTTGGTGAACTGTCACCTTTGAAAACCTGTAAAGCAGAACATGTGGCTCTTGAGTCTGTATCTCTGGGGAAATGGTTGTAAAGAGCCATGATGTGAATGAATAATGCCTTATTCTTACTGATTTATGCAATTTATTACAATAAAGTAAAAACCTCAGGCAATATTTTACTTACTTTCAAAACAAGATTTTATTTACTTTCTGGGCACATGGCTGCATAGGTATGAATGACTTTTCTCATCCTCACACTTACAGCCAGGTATGGCTCTGCAGGTAAGTTCTCACCAATGAAATATGAGCAGAAATGAAGGGTGCTTGTTTAAAAGGAGATTTCTTGCCCTGGTCTGCCTCTCTTCCCTTTTGCAGGCTGAAATGTCCAATGTGCTGGAAGTACAATGTCAACCATGTTGATGAAGCCAACATCTGTGTAAATGATGGAGCATGAAATAAGAAAACAAATCCCTGAAAAAAAAAATCACAGAGCAAATCTGCCTCACGCACCTAGGCTCTTTGGGCTTTTAAGTTGTTCCACGTGCATGAGATAACTTTCAATCTATTTTAAGCCCTTGCATTTTTTTCAGCAGTTTAGTCTTTATCTTAATAAAACTGCTTAGAAGAATATGGGCTGATTGCTACTTTTTAAAAGTGAATTGGTAAATTGAATTGTTAACGATAAAAAAAAGATCGACTCATCTTTAGAGTGGATAAGAGACAGATGGATTGTGTGGAAATAACTTATTGTCCTTTCGTCACATAGTTTCACACATGCTTAGGAAGTAAGATATTAATGAGAATTATAAGAGGAAGACTTAGTCATGAAACTTTATCATAGATATCTCCTCCAACTGTCAGAAAAATATGTATATGTACAATAGAATATAGAGTATATAGTATAGTTTAGAGTATATATGAAGTATAAATAGTATAGATTATAAATTGATAATATAGTAAATAGTATCGAGCAGGGGTCCCCAATCCCCTATATAATATAGGAACCGGGCTGCACAGCAGAAGGTGAGCGGCGAGAAAGTGAGCAAAGCTTCGTCTGTATTTACAGCTGCTCCCTATCACTGGCATTACCGCCTGAGCTCCACCTCTTATCAGCATTATGGTGAGTTGTATAATTATTTCATTATATATTACAGTGTAATAATAATAGAAATAGAGTGCACAATAAATGTAATGTGCTTGAATCATCCCGAAACCATCCCCCCAACCCAGTCCGTGGAAAAATTGTCTTCCGTGAAACCGGCCCCTGGTGCCCAAAAGGTTGGGGACTGCTGGTAAAGAGTATACAGTACATACAGTAGAACAGTAGATATAGAAGTATGACATATTACTGTCTATGTGTTCATAAGTATATCATATATATCTATATATTAATTTCTACACATTCACAGAGAGTATATGTATTCTGACATTAGCAGAAGATTGAATTTTCACAATTCACAAAATAACAGAACCTTCTAGGTGTTCTAAAATTAGCTAGAAAATAGTTACTTATAAGAAAACATCTAGAAATGCATCATTAACTCTCTGAATGTGTGAATGAATCTTACATTTCCTAGGAGCTAATGAGATACATGCTTGCTGTCTAACTTGTCAAGCATTCTTTTTTGGAAATCTTAAAAAGAGAAGCCTTCTAAATCTAAGTCATTAAGGTGAGACCAAGTCAAAACATACCAAAAATGAGAATTAGATTCCTGTTCTCTAATGGTATTTCATATGAAAAAGCAAGGTCTCTACTGTTGGATAGATTTGATTTCGAATCCTGCTCCTGTGAATGACTGGTTGTCATCTTTTTTTTTCTTTTTCTTTTTTAAATATACCATTACAATTAATTTCACCTGCCCCTTTCAATGTGGCTTTAGTATTTTTTTTTTTTTTTTTTAATTTTATTTATTTATTTATTTATTTTTGGCTGTGTTGGATCTTCGTTTCTGTGCGAGGGCTTTCTCTAGTTGCGGCAAGCGGGGGCCACTCTTCATCGCGGTGCGCGGACCTCTCACTATCGTGGCCTCTCTTGTTGCGGAGCACAGGCTCCAGACGCGCAGGCTCAGTAGTTGTGGCTCACGGGCCTAGTTGCTCCGCGGCATGTGGGATCTTCCCAGACCAGGGCTCGAACCCGTGTCCCCTGCATCGGCAGGCAGATTCTCAACCGCTGCGCCACCAGGGAAGCCCTGGTTGTCATCTTAAACAATTTGTTCCATTTCTTGGAGGTCTGTGCATGGTAAAAACTTAGGAGTCAGAACCAACAACAATTTTGGTCCCTACTGTTGTCAATGTTGTAATTGTATTTTTTTCCTTTTCCTTTTTTTTTTTGCATTCTCACCAGTTTATTTCGTAACTGTTCTCCTTGTAGAATTCAAAATCCAGTGTCCTAATTATAAGCTCAGATTTAGACCACTTTATCTCTTAATGCTTGATAAAGTGGTTTAGTCCGTATCCCACTCAGCCAGTTATTGGCAATGGATGGCTGCTGGATTCAAATTCATCTTGGATCTATTCCTTTAAGTAAATATGCTTGAATTTTGATGTGTGTGTAAAAAACAATGTTGTTTGCACTTGTAAAAATTAGCCTAAAAACTTTCATTCATTTTTTCATTTTTGTGAACTAGTAATGTATTTTTCCCATTTATCAATCATATCTTTTCCTGATTTTTATTTGTTTTTAAAATAATACTTTTTCTCTGAAAATAATCCTTCATTATTTACATTGCATATATTTCCTCCCAGATTATGACTTACCCTTTAAGTTTTTCAGGATGTATTTGATAAATAGATAGTCTTTATTTTAATGCATTTGTATTTATAAACTTTTTTTCTAAGATTAGCATTGCATCTTAAGAAATTCTACTCTTTCCCCAAGGTGATAAAATGTTTTTCTAAACATTCTTCTGAAATTATTAAAACTTTACCTGCCACATTTAAATACTTAATCCTTTGAGATTTGAATTTTACCTTTGATGCATGGCAGGATTTAATCGTACCTAATGGTTTTTCTCTATTAGGTAATAATATTTTTAAATCTCTTAATTTGTTTAATTGGTGACTGTCATTTTACATCTCATAATTTTAAATTAAGCTTACATGAATAAATACAACTTGATATTAAAATTATTTTGGAGCATGTGGCTTTTTATTTGCTAATGTTCCACTTAGGATGTTTTTATCTATATTTATATGAGAGACTGGCCTCAAATGTTTCCATTCCTTTTTAAACTCTTATAAGATAAAATATATTCGAAAGTTCACAAATTATGAATATACAGCTCAGTGATTTTGTGCAAAGTGAACATACTCATGTATTTTGGATCAAGAAATAGAATACTATAAGCATCCCAGAAGCTTTCCTTGTGACTCTTTGAAAGCATCATCTTCAAAGGTATTCAGAGTTCTGAATACCTTTAATCACTAATTTAAATAAATTTTAATTTTAATTAAAATTAATTTTAATTAAAATTAAAGCATTGACTTACTTCACTCTGTATGACGGACTCTAGGTCCATCCACCTCACTACAAATAACTCAATTTCATTTCTTTTTATGGCTGAGTAATATTCCACTGTATATATGTGCCACATCTTCTTTATCCATTCATCCGACGATGGACACTTAGGTTGCTTCCATGACCTGGCTATTGTAAATAGAGCTGCAATGAACATTGTGGTACATGACTCTTCTTGAATTATGGTTTTCTCAGGGTATATGCTCAGTAGTGGGATTGCTGGGTCATATGGTAGTTCTATTTTTAGTTTTTTAAAGAACCTCCATACTGTTCTCCATAGTGGCTGTATCAATTTACATTCCCACCAACAGTGCAAGAGGGTTCCCTTTTCTCCAAACCCTCTCCAGCATTTACTGTTTGTAGATTTTTTGATAATGGCCACTCTGACCAGTCAGAAAGAGAAAAACAAATACCATATGCTAACCCATATATATGGAATCTAAAAAAAAATGAAATTGTACTGATGAACCTAGTGGCAGGGCAGGAATAAAGACGTAGACATAGAGAATGGACTTGAGGACACGGTGGGGGGAGGGGGAAGCTGGGGCGAAGTGGGAGTAGCATCAACACATATACACTACCAAATGTAAAATAACTAGCCGGTAGCAACAGCATAGCACAGGGAGATCAGCTTGGTGCTTTGCGATGACCTAGAGGGGTAGGATAGGGTGGGGGGAGGGAGGCTCAAGAGGGAGGGGATATGGGGATATATGTATGCAAATGGCTGATTCACTTTGTTGTACAACAGAAACTAACACAACATTGTGAAGCAATTATACTCCAATAAAGATGTATATATAAAAAAAAAAAAGCATTGATATACATAACAACTTGGATAAACCTGAGAAATTAATATTTTACATAAAAAACCAAGCTCAGAGGATACAAACTACATGATCCCATTTACTTAATATTCATGAAATAACATACTTACAGAGATAGAGAGCAGATTACCAGATTATTGTTTGCCAGATTAGAGATAGGGAATTCCTTGGCAGTCCAGTGGATAGGACTCTGCACTTCCATTGCCGGGGAGCCCGGGTTCAATCCCTGGTCGGGGAACTAAGATCCTGCAAGACACTCAGCGTGGCCAAAAAAGAAAAAAAATAAAAAAGATTTGAGGGAGAGGGGTTAGGGGTAGCATGAAACTATACATATGATAAAATTACATAAATCTACATACACACACACACACACACACACACAGATATGAGTGCATTTATAACTGGTGCAATATGAGTAATTTATGTTGGTTGAAGCAATATCAGTTTCCTGGTTGTAATACTATACTATAGTTATAGAGGATGTTAACAGAGGGGGAAGCTGGGTGAAGAGTGCAAAGTAAACGTGTACATTTCTTTGCAATATTCTGTGGATACATAATTATTTCAAAATAAAACAAAAAATATTTTAAAAAGCACAATTTTGAGTCCTTTAGTTTATTTGTTTAAACAGCAACGTATAACAAAAACATTGTCTAAAATTGCCTAAATGCATTTACTGTTAAAAATGATCAGTCCTATCTGGCTAATGTGTATGTTAGGAAAAATGAGAAATGAGAGTACATCAAACGGTTGATAAGGATGTGGAGGAAAGGGAACCTTTGTATATTGTTGGTGGGAATGTAAACAGGTACAGCCATTACAGAAAACATTATAGAGGTTCCTCAAAAAATTAACAATATTACTATCATATGATCCATCCATTTCTTTTATGGTTATGTATCCAAAGGAAATGAAATTGCTATCTTAAGGAGACATCTGCACTCCCACATTCATTGCAGCATAATTCACAATAGACAAGATATGGAATCAACCTAATTGTTCATAGATGGATGAATGGATAAAGAAAATGTGGTATATATGTACAATGGTATTATTCAGCCTTAAAAAAAGAAGGAAATTCTGTCATTTGGGACAAAATGGATGAACCTGGAGAACACTATGCTAAGTGAAATAAGCCAGACACAAAAAGAGAAATACTGCATGATCTCACTTGTATGTGGAATGTAAAAATTTGAACTCATGAAAGCAGAGAGTAGAATGGTGGATGCCCTGGGCTGGTGGGTGAGGGAAAGATGACGGGGAGATGTTGGTCAAAGGTACAAAGATTCATTTATATAGGATGAATAAGTTCTGGAGTTGTAATGTACAATATGGTGACAATATCTAAATTTGAAAGTGTGTTATTCTTGTCCTAACTGAAGAGGCATGTCCAATGCAAAACCCATACAAGAAAATAATCCCCGTGTAGTGTAAATGATGAGAAGAAAAGGCTGACAAATAAATATGCACAATCAGTCTTTTTATCCCCTTGAATTTTGATGGTCTGAAAGTAATTTAAAAATCATATGAAATATGAAGGCACATGAATGAGAATGCCACAGAAAAATTATGAAATCTTGGTATCTATTTAATATAACTTGGCTTATTATCTTTGATTATAACCATATATTTTTTCCCTTTAGCTTTTTATGATTTTTCTTTAACATAAATGCTCCCATTAATTACATTTTTCTGTTATTTCTTACCTTCTAACTTGATACTCATCATTACTAGAAAGCAAACAATGTATTTCAGTGAAGAGATCAGTGAAAATCTATATACTATTAACTAAGGATATCAATTTAAGCAGTAACAATTAAATTCAGAGCAAAGGAAAATAATCTTTAAAACAAACAGAAAACAGAAGTTTTCATAAATTTGGTATCATATTGTTATTTAAAAAAAATACTGCTACATTCTGAGGTTGTGAGGAAATAGTCTTCTGATGAACAAAGGTATTTTTTATATTTGAAACAAAATTTTCTATACATGGGTTTGGAGATATTATACCATATCTGTACATTTATTGGGAGGCATAGTTAAATAATGTACTTATAATATTTCTAATAACAGTAAAAGCATTTGTACCAGATACTGTGCTTCATGCATACCTTTATAGCACTAATCCTCAGAATAACCCAAGAAGATATAATTAGTACAGTTCAAAACTAATCATGTGATGTTTTTAATATTCAAAAATTATGAATAATAATGCAATTAAATATTTAGGCACTAAAACCCATTTTAGAAATAAAACTAATATGTGCATTTGAAGCTCCCATTTTCCTGGGCTGATAACATCCCTCTTTCTCTCTGTCCAAATTTGCTTTAGAACATTCCTGTAACTCTAAAAAAATTTACTCTTCATATTATATTCTTAGCCTAACCATGTTTTACACTTTGTACTTTATATAAATCCTATTTTATGTATTTGTAAACCTGCTTTTAAAATTTTACATTGATTAAATTTAACGTCGTTTAACACTTTGAGATACGTAACTTCAGTTCACCCAGTTTCATTGTGGATTACTGTTCCATTATGTTGCTATGCAAAAACTATTTGGATGTTAGGCTGTTTTCTTAATTTTTGTACATAGTATTTCCTTCTTACTTTGTGTAAGATTTTTCTTTTAGATGTATACACAAAAGTGAAATTGTTCATTTTTTCTTTTTATTTATAGATTCTCCCTATGTTTGTTTGATGAATAATAATCTAGTTTATGCCTTGAAAATATCTTCATCCAGATTAGAACATCTTTTGAAGTGAAGAAAATTAAAATGTTGATGTAGTCAAATTTATCAATCTTTCTTTTATTGCTTTTATGTCATACTTAATTTCATAATCTCCAAAACATAAAAATAATGACTAGCTAGTCTTACAAAAATTTAAGGATCTTCTTTTCAAATACAGGTCTTTAATACACTCAAAAATTTTTGCATGTATTGCTTGGGATTGTAATACATTTTGACTCAACATTATTGACTTTTTTTTCAGTTCCACTATTTGTGGAACTGTCCAAACTTTAACTTGCCATTTACAAAGACTGAGTTTGGCTTCCTATTCTTTTTCATTGGTTGATTTGCTGATATATGCTAATACCAGATTTTTTTAATGGTTAAATTTTTTTGAGTCATGATCTATCTGTTTCTATGTTTTCATTCCTAACATTATATATTTATGGTTTCTCTCTGTTTCCTTGATCCATCTCACCAGAAGAAAAGTGGGGAAAGTTACTACTTTGATTCAGAAGGTGGGTAGAAAAGAAAGATATATGAAGTGATGGACTACATCACTCTGACATATATTGACATATATAGCACGAGTAATGGAAGAATATAAAATGTTATTGTTACATTTGTGTCCAAAAGAATACTAGTAGAATAATATTTGACAATGACATTATAAAATTGCTGGTCACACACACTGGTTGCTCTTTTTCTCTCAAGGAAAAGTCTCTGGCTTTCTTGATCATCTCTATTTTGTATTTGTTTTCTATTTCAGTTAGTTTTCAATAATTCACTTAAAAATTTCTTACTTCTTTCTTTAGGTTTAATCTATCTTTTTTTTCTCTTTAAATTGGATTCCTGTTTCATTAATATGTTAGCCTATTTGCTTTTCAGATTATTGCACTTAAGTGCAATGATTTTTTTCCTATAGAAGATTTTAAAGGTATAAATGTTCCTCTAAGCCCATCTGGGTTTCATCCCACAGTCTATATCAGCAGTATTTGCATTATCATTCAGTTTTAAGTTATTTTCATTAATATGGAAATATTAAACATTAAGATTTATTTCTCTCATATTATTTTGTATTTCCATATTATTTTATTGTTTTCTTTTCTGTGTTATAAAGGATACGTATTTGTTACATGCTTATGTTAGCATTTTGGAACTTATACACTGTACTTCTCCCTTTAAAGCAGCTATTATTGAAATTATAATGTCCATTTCATTAAAATTTTGAAGTGAATAAATTTCTTCATTCTCTTTTCATACAATTCAATGACCTTACAATACTATACCTAAAAATTTCTCTCTCCTGTTTCTCACAAACATGTATTATTGTCTGCTCTTCTGATTTTATCTTATAGTTATCACTAATGGGGACATTTCAGTTTTATAGTTTCAACATTTGTTTAGATTTACCCACACAATTACAGATTTTTCTTGGCTACAAACCATACGTTTTCAATCATTTTTGTAAGATCATTTTCTTTCTTTCTTAATAACATATAAAACTATATTAGAAAGAATTAATGGATGGCACAGTCACTGTTTTTGTGGGTATCTTTTTTTTGAAAATTCTCTTAGTTTAGTATTATTCTGGAATGACAGTAAAGATAATTAACTCATCTTGCATTCAATCCAGATTGAATTCTGTTCCTGCAATGCTTTAAATTTACATAAAGCTAACTAAGCATCATAAACTTATATACCTCTTACGTCTAATTTTAATATACCTTGAAACCTAAAACTATTTTTAACCATAGTTAAGAAAAAAAGAACTGTGTATTTTACAGTGGCTTATTTAATGGCTCCTAGTGTTGTAGAGAATTGTTTGATAAAGTGCAGAAAACTGTGAATATGTGGTCTGCAGTAACTGTTATAGAATTTCTATTTAAACACTTGTCAGTGGCACTGGAGGGTATTTAGTATTAAGAGTGCAAATGAAAAGTATAGAATTGAAGGAGGTATGAAGGAACCAGTGTGGTTCCTGACATTATAGACTTCAACAGTATCAGCTTCTATCAATATTTTTCCACTTTAAGTTTTAGAAGTTGAGCAAGTAATTGTCCTGCTACAGAAGTTTTATGAATGACCAACTACATTGGTTTTAAAGTGTTAGGAGTAAAAATATGTGTTTTCAAAAATGTTTGTAAGGAAATATAAAAAGAGCTCCATCTCAGTCTTGGCATTACGACGTCCCAGGTTACTCACTCAGCAATCGTGAACTTTATTTTAGCATTTGGGGGTCAATTGACATTACCTAAGAGAGGCAAAGTGTTTACTTCTTTGTTTATAGATGAGACGGCACTCTGAATTTAGTTCATTTGATAAAAATAATACTCCAGATAACGGTCTTACTTCAATATTTTTGTCAATCAAATCTTTACAATTCATTTTATCGTGTTGAAATGCTGTCTCAATAATCATAATAAGTTATCTTAAAGTAACTTTAGTTATTTGATATATATTTTTTAAGGGTGATTTTATTCTCAAACTGTACCTCCAACCTCTATTGGGCACACCAGGAAGTAATTTAAAGACTTGAACTTCAATTTGACTTTAACTCTCTGAGAATCAATACATTCATTACTAATAGTAAAATGTCCACTTTTTGAAGATAAATCACTTCAGTGAACCTTTATGAAGGGTTGGGTGCATAACAGCTCAATATGTTACATTTGTCCACATTCCATTTTATTATTATTATTATTTTACCGGTGAGCCTAAATTCCTGGAATCCCAACATATATCTAAGGTGTCTTGTGGCAAGTGGTTTTCTGCCTAAGATAATATTTTAGAGAAGAATTAGCGAATTGCTGAAAGCTCAAAAGAGTTTTGATTATTTAATCAAACCATAATGGTGACCCTCTTTGAAATAAAAGACTCACTGATCTCAAGTAGCACACAACACAGTGAAGACACAGATGAGTGCTCCACATACTATGTAACCCAGAGTAATGAAACGTGGTAAAAGTCCAGGCAGGCCCAATTACTGGGCTCTGAGAAAAGTGTGGGTGCCTCCAGGAGAGGCTTTCCAGAGAGAGTGCATTATAGGAAACCACGATATTAAATGTTATAATTGCTTCTGTGGTTGATGATGGCTAGACATTGACAAGGGAGATTCAGCAGTATGGTTATATAGCTTCTTCTATTCTTCATTTGTTCCAAGAAATGAGCATATAATTTGGTGTGATAGCAAGCATATTTGCTACATGATCTTTTATTGCATGATAGCTTCTTATGCAAAAAAATAGATAAATACCCACTCTTGCTATTCTTTGGTCAAGAAATGGATATGTGTGAATGGGGACAGACTTTTGAGTCTTCCACTTTCTCTCCTATTTCCCTAGGCTTGGACAAAGTAATGAGGGCAATTTTACCCTGAGGTCCCATCTTAGAGTAAGGCTTAACATTATTGAGAAAAACACAGTCTTGTTAGAGAATAGGAAAAAAATCATACTTTGAATGGAAAGTGTGAATCAATAGTGATAGCCAAGGTATGTGGAGAGAGGGGATGAGAAGATAAGGTGAGATACTGACTAGAGGAAAGGGCACTAAAAGAAGAGTCTGGAGCCCTGGGTGGCAGTTTTATGCAATGTGAAATTGTGTTGGTCCTTAATTCAGTATCTGGGGAAAGATAACAAAACCTCCTAAAATGTGTTTTAAGGCTCATATACTCCAGGAATAGCATAGGAAGAGAGGCTTGGAGATAAAACTTTATGACTCTAGTTTTACAGTATATAAGCTGAAGCTGGAGATTGTATGCTTTTCGCTTTTCTGTCATCTTCATCTTTCTTCCTCTTCCTCTGTTTTCTTCTACTCTTCCTTCTCCTTTTTCTTCTTCTTTTAAAATATAATCACAAAAACAAGCTCTGAAAGGACCCTGTGCCAAACACACAGTGCTAAAAGTACTTAGTGACTTTGTGAATACACTTGCAATGTCAAATTTAAAACAAGTGATTCCTGGGAAAAGAAAAATTACAGTAATCATCTTTCCTGGATAAGCAGTAGTTAACTATTGGATCAAACAGAGAGAACCACATCCTATACTTGGCAGGCTCATAAAGTGTTAAGCACATCAAGAAGAGGATTTTGATCTGGTTTGAAAGATGCATCCAAATTTTTTATTTTTACATTTCGAAAATGCTATGCTTCTTCAGGTAATTCAGTAAAATCCAGATGAAAATTCTCCTAACAAAAGTAAATACAACTTCTTTTATTAGGTGCCAATTTTTTGTTTAATGATAAGCAAAATGAAAGGCATCTGTTTTAAAATTGTTGGCACAAGAAAAAAATCCTTTCTTTTGAATTAAACTCATTCAGCTACAACTAGGAGTCAATTTTTAGTAAATTATAATAAAATAGATTTTCAAGAATAAATTAGGTAATTGATTTGTTCAAACACCTTCTATATAACAGACACTATTCTAGACCTGGAGATACCAGAGGGAATAAGACAGAAGCTATTCCTTCCTTCATTGGAGCTTCTAATTTGGCTGGAATGAAGATAGACAATAAGTAAACAAGTAAGTAAATAAGATACTTTCAAGTTAATGTACATTAAGAGAAAATTAAAATTAACTGAGATAGAGGAATTGAGGACAAACGTATGCGTTTGGAGGGGGAAAGGTGTGGGATTTCCTCTCTGAGTCCTTCAATTACCTCAATAATGGATGGGTGTATGATCATTTGGTAATCACTTAAGAGTAACTGAGAAAAACATATGTGGGTCTAAAAGAGAATAAAGCAATTAGAAAACACTTGGTTTAGGGAATTTGCCGTTGCTAGGGAATGAGTTGAGAGACGGTTTTTTTTTAATGATAAATTCAAAGCCGACTGGTCATGTAACTTTATTTTTAAAAAATTTTTAAAATAAATTTATTTATTTTGTTTGTTTTTATTTTTTTGGCTGTGTTGGGTCTTCATTGCTGCACGCGGGCTGTCTCTAGTTGTGGCGAGCAGGGGCTACTGTTCGTTGTGGTGCGTGGGCTTCTCATTGCAGTGGCTTCCCTTGTTGCAGAGCATGGGCTCTAGGCACACGGGCTTCAGCAGTTGTGGCTTGCGAGCTCAGTAGTTGTGGCTTGTGAGCTCAGTAGTTGTGGCTCGTGGTCTCTAGAGTGCAGGCTCAGTAGTTGTGGCGCACAGGCCTAGCTGCTCTGCGGCATGTGGGATCCTCCCGGACCAGGGCTTGAACCCCTGTCCCCTGCATTGGTTGGCGGATTCCTAACCACTGCGCCACCAGGGAAGCCCTGGTCATGTAACTTTAAATGTTGAGATGCAAGCAGAAAAAATGCAAATGGATTGTTATTTGTTTTGTTTTATTAATCATACAAGGATATTCTGTGGAGTTTGTAATTTTTTCATTAAAATGATGGACTTATTCTAAACAGGGTATGAAGGAATAGAAGAAATATGGTGAATGGTGGTAGTAAAAACAAAAAATTGGCTGAATACAGGATTTTATGTCTTGGTTGGGATCAAATAAATTCTTGATATACAATCCCTTATCTGAAACCCTTGGGACCAAATATTTTTATAATTCAGCATGTTTCAGATTTTAGAAAGTTACCATGTTAAGTAACATGTAAGTTAACATTGTGTAACATCTCCAACAGAGATTGGGGAAGGACTGAATAATCAAAGATAATTATTTTTCTTCATCTAAATATATGCAGAATTACATCAAGTGAGAACCAATGACTATAAAGTGAGATGAATAAAGTCAATTAGGTCAGGTTTTTACCACAAAGTGAGTTTTAGCACAAAAATTATAAAAACACCATTTGCTTTTACAATTTTAGCATTTTGAAATTGCAGCTAAAAGATTTTGAAATTGTATTACTTAAATGAGCAAGAAATATAGGAGGGAGTTTCAAATTGTGGAATACTTCAACTGGATATTTCACAAATGGTGCTATCATGATAAGTGGTCTGAAAGTATGGTCATAAGATTAGGGATGAGCAGAGGTAGAAAATAAATAATGATTTAGTTGGTTAGCTAAACAAATTTAGAGAGCAGAATGTTGAACAATTTGTATATATGGATATTAATGCCATGAGGAGTAAGGTTGCAGAGGAACTGTGTAAACTAAAATTCAAAAACCTCATAAATAGGAAAAGTGGCTTGTCTATTGGTTGATGATAGCAATTAGGAAAGATATACTTGATTTTTGGTTAAATATTCCTTTGATATAACTCTTTTCCTCTAACTCTTTTGTAAAGTTTATTCTTATATTGCCTTTTAGTCTTTGGGAAAATGACCCACTCTCACATCACATAATCAAAACATGGAAATGAAAATAGACTCAGTAAATTATATGTTTGTTTAATGATTCCAACAAGAATTCTCTTACACTACATTCTCCCCATTCTGAAAAAACAAAAAAGTTATGAACTTCAGATAGGAGAGGTCAATATTTGAACTTAGAGTCTGGAGTGGTAACTTCCATGCTTTCCTTTAGCAGCGGTAGTTTCTCTTTTTTCCTTCTTAAAGAAGAAAACTAAACAAAAAACAAAAGTGCTCCATTTAAAGCTTTGCCATTCAGGTAAAGTGTATATTGCCTTTCAAGAAATTATACATTGAGTTAACATGAAATTTCAGATCATCAAATCACATACAAGAATCTGAGATCTTACATAATGTCAAAATTTAATCATAATTTCAAAGACATAAGTAGTAATGAGGCACCAGGTGAAGCAGTAATATGCCTAGATTATAGACCTAGTTTCCCATTTTCATAACTCATTAGGAAATACTGAGGTTCAGATATAATAGTTGAGTTTTCTAAATGCTATGTGCCATCATTGATTACATAAAAGGTAGCTATTATCATAATGAAATGTATCTGTTCAATAGCTTGTGTGACGTATTCCAGGGGACTATGCATCACCCCATCTTTGGGTTCTACATTTGTTTATCATAAGCAATTCTAGCCAAATAAGGCACTCTCTGTTAGTAAATACCAACAGTGCTTTTAATAAATATCTGCCATTAACATATTTTCAAAGGAATTTGACCAGAATGGATTGTAGATCTCTGGGTAATTCTCTTCTTCTCAATGTACTCTCTGACTTCTGTCAATATATCCTTGACACATATGTCAGTTATCTTTATATAATTTGTCTTAAAACAGTTTCTGCAGTATTTCATTTAAAAAAAAAGCCTCTTAACACCCCAGTGACCGTCTGGGTTTGAAACATATAAATGAACGTCCTGAATTATTGCTGTTAAGAGTGTTGATAACAGCTTCATTCCTTCTGAGGCCTGTTAACCGTATATTTCAAGATCAAATATTTTGATTTTGTTTTTTTGTTTTGTTATCCATAGTCATTTGAACATGTGTAAGATTGCAGTAGAGTGTGTAATCTTTCTAAAGCCACTTAAAATTTTTTTTCTGGCCAATAATTCTCTATAGGTATTACATTAATCAGATGCTTTGAATGAGCTTCCAGAAATAAACTCTTCTTACGAGTCATTGTGTACATAGGTTTGATTTTCATTTAATTCTAGCAATGAACTTACAACCCTTTTCTTATAATACATACATTTAGCAGAAAAATAAAAGTATTAATTCACACACAGTACATCAATTAAAATTATATCATTCTTATTTTTTCTCAACATAAATGACCTTTGGCCACTAAGTACATATTTCCAATGACTGGGTAGAGACCAGATGCCATTAACTGATAATTATAGAGTGTACTAGTTTATGAACATAACTGTATTCCAGATATCTAGCACAGGCTTTTATAAACACCGACTTCCAGGTGGCGTATTTATCACTATCCATCAACTTCTATAATATCAACATGGTTTTGTTCTTTTCTCTGTCCAGTTCCAACCAATTGCTCCATAAAGAGGTCAAATTCTCTCTTTAATCTGTGTTGCCCATGCCATCTGAGAATAAAGATAAAGAATACTTTGTTTAGAGATGTTCTGCCTTGAGACTTAATGCAGTGTTCCCATGAACGAGCACTCCTGTTCCCCACTTAGCAATTCTGACCTTTAAAGTCATTTTGTTCCCACGTTATTTAGAATGTCAATCGTCCTTCCTAGGTGAGGGTTTTAAGCACACTCCTGGCATTGTTGATGGGACTGATGTTCTATTACAGTAATCTAATTTGTCCATTTTCTCAACCAAAATAGTTGTGCATGACACTTGCCGCAAGTTTTGGAAGGCTAATTGACCTAAATCTTCGCATCTAGACTAAGCTTTCATTAGAAATTGGAAGAACACATTTTGACCTCTCAGTAAATCTATCTCAAATACCACTGTTTTAATTGGAGGGAAAAATTCAGCCTCTGTTCAAGTATTTCTGTCCCAAATCATAATCCTCTCAATTTGATTTGGGTCTCTCTAAATTAGGATAGATAGAAAAAAAAATTTCTTGGCATTTTAACATGTGGAGGTGGTGTCAGAGTGGCTCCTCCATCCCACAAATTCTGATGGTGAACTTTCAACTCATCAATAGAAATCCTGTCAATTAACCTTTGTTTTTACTATGTCGTTCTTCAAATGACATGAGTCTTGTTTCTATCAATCAGCCCCATGGTAGTAACTGAGCTTTCATGTCAGTTACTATTTCCTAATTTTTTTTTTTTATTCCCATACCCACAAATTCTGATGGTGAACTTTCAACTCATCAATAGAAATCCTGTCAATTAACCTTTTTTTTTGCTATCTCGTTCTTCAAATAATGAGTCTTGTTTCTATCAATCAGCCCCATGGTAGTAACTGAGCTGTCATGTCAGTTACTATTTCCTAATTTTTTTTTTATTCCTATAACAAAATACATAAAACCCTAAGACTGGGAAGTCCTTATCACAGCATTTGTCATAATCCACATCTATTACATTAAAATAGATGTGCCCATGTGGCCATGATAAAGACAACCTGAGATCATCCGTATTTTGGAAGGTAAATTTCATTTCTGGGCTGGTAAGGGTGTATGGCTATTACTCCTCTGAAAATAAGCCTGACAAATCCCTTCATTCATTCAACATAGCCCATCAGTTGTCATTCCACCAGAAAGTACCTGTTCACAAAAATAAGCAGCTACTTGGAGATCAATTCTCAAGCCAAAAATCTAATTCATTAGCAGTCTAGAATTACCAATGTTTTCTCATAATCATTATTTCTAAGAATCAATGTCCATAATTGTTCACCAGGCTTCTGCAAGCATTCCTCTAGAAAGTGTTTTAATTCTAACAGAATACCTTCAATATTCAGTAGACTCATGTCCTTGGCCTTCAATTATCTGTATACTTTTAAGAAAAAACCAGTGGTCATAATTTTTTTTTTGTTTTTGGCTGTGCTACCTGGCTTATGGGATCCTAGTTCCCCAACCAGGGATCAAACCTGTGCCCTCTGTAGTGGAAGCTTGAAGTCCTAACTATTGGACCACCAGGGAATTCCCCCAATGGTCATAACTGAGTTACTTGTGAGTAAATATAACATATGCTCAGGTGGAAAGCAAGAATTACATTTTTCAGTGAGAAGAAAACCAATTTTATTGCTTTTTTGCCACTATTCATATCTCTTCCTTGAGGGTTCTAGCTTTTACCAGTTCTACTCACAGCAGCCAGAGAATTATTTTTTCACTGATCTCTTGTTTGCAATGTGCTGCTTACCTATCCCCTTATCAGTTCTCTTGGATCTATTTCCTCCAAGTTTCATTGATAAGATTTTACCCCCATAATTTTCCCCAAAGCTTTTATCACTTTCTATTAAAGATGATAAGGAAGCCATCTTGGCATCAACTTCTCATTTTGTTTTTCCATTCTTTCCTTTTTCTTGCCCCCCACAAAGTGCTTTAGCTATATTTCATGGTTCGGAAAGGCAATCTGGGGCATAGTGCTAACCTGAGATAACACAAAGGTCAAAGTGTCAAATTTGATTCATAGGAATGTGTCAGCCTACTTTGCTTCCACCTCACAGGTATCGACATATGATAGCAAAGTGAGAAGAGGTTCAGGACCACCACCAACAGATTGGAAAAGTTTTCATACATAAATACGGAATTGTACGGCAAAATTCAATCTTTTCTACAAAAACTGGGACTGGGTTGGGGTGGAAAGTCTCTTCAAATTTTAGATTAGATAAGAGGAAAATAAAAGAGTTCTTCATTATTAGAAGAATTTTTGTGTTCAAAGATCTCTACTAAGTACTATTCAAAATAAAAAAATTTTTTTGTGTGTTTTCTTTGTAAGAATCTAAAAACTATGTAGAATTTTTGCATTCTTATAGATGGATTATTTTATATAGGAGTAAAGGCAAGTTGATGTTATATCTACATATGAGATACACTCTGATCATGGCAAAGACTCCAATATATTAACACAAAGTTACTAAGAAAAAGGCTAGAATATTAATCAAAATTTTCTGGCCCATGATATATTTTATGGCATGATGCTAAGAATTTAAAGATAAGAAATGAATCAAATAGATAAGAAAGATTAATATATAAAAACTATTTAAAAGCTTAAATTTTATATATTGAAAACCAGACATCCTTTAAATTTCAAGCTGATTATAATCTGAAAGTGTTCAAATGCTATCATAAATAAATAATCCATAATTTTTCATAATTATACAGAAAACAGGATTTCATAGTATATGTGATTTGAAGTTTTTAAATAATAAGAATAGCAATTAACATAACATTCTCCCTGAAATTGAGGTGACACTGGAAGAATCACCCTAATAAAATGTAATGTTGTTCAATTAGGGAGGTATGTTTGGGTGTACTACATGCTCTCAGTTCTGTGACATGTTCAGCTCATTCTGAAGCCTTCCACCCAAACACATATGGATGTGAAGAATGTTCAGTCTACATTTTTTTTCCTCTGGCCATGTGAAACTTTTTAAAACTAAAGAGTGGTAACCACTATGATGCCACACAGCACTCAGAAACCTTATATTTTCTAAAGAAGATGTCAAATTAATCTGCAGGATCCATTTTCAGCTTATTGATGATTACAGGTCTTTCTGTTTTGAAAATTCTTGGGACTGGTATAGCATAAACATTAGTGAAAAAGGAATCTATATCTCTTATGTATGGTAAGGGTCATTTATGGATCTTTTGTTGGTATATAGATTCAGCAGCCACCAGGGAGAGTCACAAATCCGCATAATGCCCGTCTGTGTACAATTTTGCATTTGATGTTCAGATTTAACTGACAGATGTGTAAAATCACAGATAATTGAATGACTCCCCACTGACTTCACAGCTGTACTGTAGAAGCTGGAGAGTGTGAATTACTGCAGGGATGGTCAACAAGAAGCCACACAACATCGTTCATATCTATGAGTAAGGCACTCATTTGTAAATATGAGCTTGGATTTATGCATAAAAAACAACTTTTTTCATGAAATGTAATTTTTAAGATATAATCTTTAGTTTAGGAAACTGTTCATAAAATTTTTAGTGCTTATGCTATGACTACTATGGGAGTGAACTAACAGCATCAAATTAACATAAATGTGCTTTTTCATTGCTTTCAGATTTTATTTTCTTAATTGCTTATGCTTCTTTTTTATAATACTCCACATACTCATTTTGAAATTAAATGGTGCATGACTTTTGTTTGAATTATACCAAGAATTCATTTTGTGTATATTTTAAAATTCCTGTTTATTCAGAACTGCAAATCACCAATGATAAGAGAAATTAATCCAGAATTAAATTTGGTTGATAACCTTCAAAATTTTGCTCTGTAACTTAAGTGAACTTTGGAAATTTTGCATACCCATTACTCTTCCTATCCTCTGGGTTGTATCTGAAAATTGCAAATGGATCTGTTCCCCATTGTGATTATCCTTCAGGGAGAAAAAGCAGAGAAAATGACATTGTTCTCCTTACTACTTCATGAGACAAACCATAGAGTCACTCTATTTCTTGCTTTAACAACAGTATTTTGTAGACATTAATAAAATATGATCCAAAGAATATCACATTTATCAATTAAGTTAGCTATTCCATTAAAAGGGATGGAAAGGAGTTACAAAGAAAGACAGAAGCAGACTCTTCTCCCTCAGCACCACAGCCAAACCACCCCCCCCGCCCCCCCAAGAAATGTCTCAAGAAGGCAGAAGGTTTTACCTTTATAGCTCAAGAAACAAGGAACATATGTCCAGATTGCCAAGATGTGGTTTCTACCAATTTCCCTCAGTCTGTTCTGTAAAACCATGTGGTCTATAAACTGTGGTAAGGTCTTATCTTTAAAATAAACTTTACCTTCCTTAATAAAGGCCTCCCACTTTTAAAGAGGGCAAATGACTACCTGTTGTAAAGACAAAATTTCCCAGCCTTCCTCTCTATGAAGGTGTGGCCACATGGCCAAGCTCTAGTCAATGAGATGGATGGAAGTGTCATGTGCTCATTAAAAACATCTGGTTATCACACATGGCCCACTGCTCTGTTTCCTTTTGCCACCTGACTTCCTGGTACATAGATGAAATAACAGAATCCCCAGCAGCCATTCTAGACCATGATGATGAAGTTTACACTCAGGGATGTCAGATGATGAACTGGAAGGAAACTGTTCCCGAGCATTAGGGAGATGCAATCTCAGCCTGCTTCTGCCAGCTTCTGCCCTTCCTCATACACCTGAGAGGGAATAAGCTTGTCTTTTGTTAAAACTCATTTTGGACTTCATTACTTCTTGTATCCAAGTTTAGTTCTAACTAAGTCATCATCTAAGCCTACAGCCATCTCTTGGGAAAGAAACATGTAAAGGGAGCCCTGCTCTCACCTTCATAAAGTTGCTTCCTGTGACCAAAAATGCCTGGAGAAAATGGTCTGCAAATTGTCATAATAGGATCTACTTAAAACAAAGAACACACAGCTATATCAGAGGGGGTTGTAAAATGACCAATATGAACCACATTAAGTATCCTGAAATAATGCAAGTAACATAAAAATATGCCAAATTTGAATACAGACAGATTACTGCTTTAAATTCCACAAAAAACTATATCTACCATGTTCATGGGTAAGAAGACTCGATATCATTAAGACATATAGTCTCCTGAAATAAACCTATATGTGCAACTTATTCCAAAATATATATGCATTGCAACAAACCAAAACTAAAAAGACATAACTGAAGAAGAATAATGTTGTATGACATACCCTATTAAATATGAACATATATCACAATTACAAGTTGTAAAATGTATTAATTCAGGCAGTGTGGAATAGTTCCAGAATGCAAATTAGCGATGTAAAAGAATAGAAACATACACATAAATACTACATTAGATATGCTTTTGAATGGCGATGCTCGGTTAATTATTTTATCTTTATAGGAAAATAGAGATTTACCATATCTCATACAAACATATCAATTCTACATAGATTAATAATCTATGGATTAAAGGGAATTTAAGTCTATTATTTAGGGATGGTTAGGGAACCAGAACCAGTGTGAGTGATAGGGTAAAACAGGGGTTTATTTTAAAGATAAGACCTTACCTTTTTTGTCAAAAGCTAAGAAAGTAAAGGCTGAAAAGGAAGCTATTAGAAGATAAGAGAAATGCCTTTAACCAGGGACCACATATAGGTGCTGGTGCCAGGGGTCTATGACAGGTTGTTGCCTTCATTTCCAGTGATGGCCTTGGAGTCACACTATGATAGCTGATAGTCAAGGAGAAAAAATGATTGTGGTCCCCACACTAGCAGGGTCAGCGTCCCAGGAGCGTTTGCTATGAAACAAATTACTGGGCCCCAGCCCCAGCCTTTCTGATTCAGGAAGTTGGTGGTAGGAAAATCTGCATCCCCACCAACCCCACCTGAATCTGCATTCAGGTGTTGTTGATCCTGCTGACCTTGGAACCACTCCCTGAGAACGACTGCATTGAGCCAAGTCCAGCAACGCCAGCAGCCTCAGGAGCTTATGAGAAAGGCAGACTCCCAGGCTCCGATCCACATGTACTGAATCAGAAGCCACTTTTTTTGAGTGTTACTTATGTTTTTAAAAATACCTTTTTGTTTTAGAATAGTTTTAGGCTTACAGAAAAATTATGAAGATAGTGCAAAAGGTTCCCACATATCCCACACCCAGTTTCCCCTATCATTAACATCCTACGTTAGTATCGTATGTTTGTCAAAATTAACCAGTATTGATACATTATTAACTGAAGTCCTTACCTTATTCAGATTTCCTCAGATTGTACCTAATGTTCTTTTCCTGTCCTGGAGTCCCATCTAGGATATCATATTATATTGATGCATCCATATCTCCTTGGGCTCCTCTTGGTTGTGACAGTTACTCAGTCTCTCACTTTTGATGACCTGCCAGTTTTGAGGAATACTGGTTGGTACTTTGTAGTACGTCCCTTGATGATGTTTATCTCATGAGTAAACTGGGGATATGGGTTTTCGGGAGGAAAGCCACAGAGATGAACTGACATTCTCTTCACATATCAAGGATACACACTATCCACATGACTTATCACTGTTGATGCTAACCTTGATCACTGAGTTGAAATAATATTTATTAGGTTTCTTGACTTTAAAATTACTGTTTCTTCCCCTACTTTTCATACCTTCCTCTTTGGAATGAAGTTACTCTGTGCAGCTCACACTTTATAAGTGAAGACTTATACTTAACCTTCTTGGAGGCAGAATGTCTGCATAGATTTTTTTGTAATTCTTTTGCTTTCAGGGTTTGGAATTGTAGCATTTACTTCTGTGTAAGACTAGGGAAAGGTAGATGGATGATTTTATTTCTGCCTAGTGGTTCCCATAAATCCAATTACCAATGGCTCTGAGATTCATGCACAACTGGTATGTGTTAGTGCACGCTTTAAAACATGTGGAATCTAGCTGTACTTGAAAAAATATCTTTAGATTGAACAGCCACCTGTTTGGAAGTGAATCTTAGTTGGAAGTTAATGATGCCTCCCAATAATTTACTACTTTAGCTGAACCTACAATATCGCTGCAGCCCTGATAATAAGAGCTACAATTCATCAGTTCAAAATGATCTGCCAAGGCCCACCTGGACTGCACCTGCAAAACCAGCTGTGGTTTATTTGCTCTCACAATTTGTGTCAAGATTTCCCCGCGAACGCATCATTAGGTTTGAGTTTTATGGAGCTACTGTCTCACTCCTCCACCCCTCTAGTTTTGGACAAATAGCGAATAATTAAGTGAGGTTTAAAGTCGTGAGACTATTCAGAATTTGTGGAGAATAGGACAGGACCTTCTATCTCACAACTTAGGTTGAAGAGTCTGGTAAGATTTGCCCATCATTAAGTGGAAAAACAAAAGAATAGTTTGTAGTTCCTGCTTTGGTTGTCAGGGTGACCTTCCCAGGATACCTACTACATGGAAGAAAAAAGTTGAAGGGAGCTTGTTATTGATCCATCAGAAAAAAGATGTAAAGCCTATTTCCTGCTTTTGACATAATATGATCCCTCATATATTAATAAAAATAATGTGATCTTTTTGGATGAAGACATAAAGACTGGAAAAAGAAAGAGTTCCCTTTCTACTCCATCCAAACGAAGGCTGGATTGAGAAAAATAGTCATTCCTATACGGTTTGAAGGTAATACAAAGCAAGAATAAACAAAAGTAATTCAAAAGAGACATAGAGAGAGCAACAATCCATACTATAAAATATAATTGTCATCATCAAAGTGCTTGAGGGTGCTGGACCATATATTAATAATACTTAGGGCTAAAAACAAGAAACTGGTCAAAAATTTGAAAGTAATATAATTTTTAAAGTTAAATTTAAATTGCTAATGCCTTGATATATGAAGGCTATAAATAATTTAGTTAACATAAATATCATTTATGTAGCATTATATTATAAATAATAAAAATAAGAACAAATGTTTGAAAACTAATGAAAATTATAGAGAAAATATGCATATCATTAAAATGTATAAAATTAAATAATTATAATCAAAGTAACACATTTAAAACATTCAGTAATTCGTAAAATCAACTTGGCATTGCAAACATTCTGGTTCTGCCTCTGCCTCTAAAATGATATGCACCAGGCATGTAGATAGGGATTGTGTGTGGTAGGAAAGTGAGTGTTAGAATGCCAAGGAAGTGTATAATTACAATCAAACACAGACATAAATGCAGCTATTTCCAAAACTCATTTGGAATCCACAGAAAGGAAATATCCTTATGTAAATTGTATGAAGGTGAAATTAAAGTAAATGGTTTCATATAATTATGTACATATACATATGTACACATATGTAAGTGTATATATATATATATATATGTATGTGTATACATATATATGCATATGCATATATCAAATGCACGAGAATGGAACATGGTTTTAAAAAGGAAAAAAAATGGGAAATTTTCCAGTAATATGGTGTTTTGGTATTTGGGTTAACCTCAGACTGAATTTAGGATACAATACTGGGAAAATAGGTTTTTAATCCTCTTATAAATGTGAGAGTTCTGTCAAATCATAAGGAATTATCTGACCAAAATCTTAAGTGACTTTGGGACTCCATAGAGGAAAGTGAAGCACCAAGCTGATTATTCTCTGAGGATATTTACCACCTAGCAAAACAGTACTTAGGTTTGAAGGGACAGAAATGAAAATTCCAGGTCTGTTCTAGGTGGGATTCTAGTAGGAGACTCTACTCAAGTTTAGGCATTAGAGGTCTATAACTTCAATGTGAGCCAGAAGTAAAACCATCCTACTCCCTTACCCAGAGGAATCTGAAAGGAAAGTTGCATTGGTACTGAGCACAGGAAGAGAAAAGAGTCATTGAGAAATAGAACTAGAAATTGAATCCCGTGGAATGACAGCCCCAAATCCACTTTCCTAGGTGGTCCAAAACACTACAAGCCATAGATTTTGATACTTTTCCAAGAATGATAATACTGGTAGGTGCCTGGATTATTAACATAAATTCTCACAAACCTCAGTGGTCTTTAATCAAATTTGAAACATCTTTAATCAAATTTGAAAAGTTTTTGTCCATTATTTCTTCAAATAGTCTTTCTGTCCCTTTCTCTCTCCTCACTCTGTGTATGTTGGACTCCCACAATGTGTATGTTGGTCCACTTAAGGGATCCCTTAGACTGCTCATTTTTCTTCATTTGTTTTTCTTCTTACGACTAAGACTATATAATTTCAATTGTTTTATTTTCAACTTAACTGATTCTTTCTCCTGACAGCTTAAATCTTCTGTTGAACACCTTAGTAAATTTTTAATTTCAGTTACTGTACATTTAAGCTCCAGAATATCTGTTTGATTCCTTCTTATGATTTCTATCTCTTTATTGACAATCTCATTGTGTTCATACATCATTTTCCTTATTTTCTTATTTCTTCAGCTCTTCAAGTACACCTAAGACAGTTTATTTAAAGTGTTTATCTAGTATGTTCAATGTCTTTGTTTCCTTGTGGAAAGTTTCTGTCCATTTACTTTTTCTTCAAATGAGCTATACTTTCCTGTTTCTCTGTATGTTTTGTATTTTTGTTTGTTTGTTTAAAATAGATGTTTGAATATTACAATTTGGTAACATTATAAATCAGATTCTCCCCCTTCTCCAGGGTTTGATATTGTTGATTGTTGCTTCTGTTCAGCCAGTTTTTTGACTGAGATTTCCTTGAATGCCAGAAGTTTAAACAAAATAGTACAAAACAAAAACTTCTCTCCCAATCGATGTAGATTAGTTCAGTAGTGGGATCCTCCTTTAACACTGGCTAGACCACTTACAATTCTGCTTCAGCCTCAGCCGTTACTTCCTGCTTGTTCTGAGCTTATAGATCAACCAGTGGTAAAAACTTAATGTGTTTTTGGTCTTTTATGAGCATGTGTCCCATCCTGGACATGTGTATTATTTTCTAAATACCCAAATGTACAAGACCACTTTTGAATGCCTTAATTTCCAGACGAAACTCTCTCCACAGCTTTTCCTTCCACTCCTTATGTAGCCTCTTTTATGTTTCAACCATAATATTTTGTCCTTGGGTACTGCAGTTTCAATCATCTTACAATGTTTTTGAGAAATGCTCAAAGCTTTTCTACTCTAAACCGTTTCCAAGGTAGGCAAAATAGAGGTTAGTGCCTTGTGTCAGTCCCTCAGGTAGCCTCCAGATATTTTAGAACAGACAACACAATAATTTGAGAATAAAGGCTTCTCTGCTTCCTCTAGAAGCAGTGAACAGCATCCCACTAGGGATGTGGGCTGGTCTCTTTAAGACAGTTGCCAAATTGGGGAGGAGATAGGTCAAGTGCAGGGAAAACCACCTAACCATTTGTTGGACTGGACCCAACAAAACAGTCCAACCATTTTTAAGTTGTTTTTCTGTTGATTCAGCATTTGCTTGGATGTTGTAAAACTCAACCGTTTTTTGGAATTCTGACAAAGTTGGTTCCAACAGTTTCTGCTTGTTTTTTTTTTTCCTTGTTTCTGTGTAGGGATGAGAATCTGAAGGTACCTGCATCACAATTTTCCTGATGTTACTCTCCAACAATTCATTTTTTTAACAGCATGATAGGAAAAGTTGCAGAGAGACTCACTGAATAGGAAAATAGGAAAAATAAATTACTTGAAATTCAGGAGCATCAGGAAGAATAATTTGGTTAAAAATAAATAAAAGGGCAAAGAGAATAGAGTAAGTAGGTATTACATAAATTTAACTGCAGTTAGAAGGAGAAGAGAGAGAAATGTGGCATCAGAGATACTGAGAGAGTTATTGACCAAGAATTTTCCAAAATTGGTTAAAGACACTAATCAGTAGATTCAAGAAATTTGATGAATACAAAGAGTAGTTAGTTAAGAAAAAAAAATCTACACCAAGACACATAAGAGAGAAACTGATAAAATGTAAAGGTAACTAAAAGATCCAAAAATATCCAGAGGAAAAACATGCACAATTTAAAGGCTGTGATAACTAACTTCTCAGAAGCAATGTAAGTCATCATATAGACAAATAACAGATGATAGACAAATAATATCATCAATATGTTGTAAGAAAATAAGTATTAAACTTGAATTCTATTATATAAACAGATTAAAAAAAACCTTTAAGAATTCTAGGATTACTTAAATAAATATTTAATTCTAAAAAGCTGAGAAAATTGACAAAACAACCATAACTAAAAGTAAAGATATGAAGAAGTTACCTCTGTTAGAAGGATACTACTTCCACAAAGAAGGTCAGAGATTTAGAAAAAATAATAAGAAGAAAGAATGAAAGAGAGAAGAGAATGAAAGAATGAATAATAAGAAGAAAGAATGAAAGAGAGAAAGAATGAAAGATTTAGAAAAAATAATAAGAAGAAAGAATGAAAGAAAGAATGAAAGAGAGGAAGGAAGGGAGAGAGAACACGTTTAACTTTAAAAATGTAGATATAAAAAAATAATGTCTTGCTATAATAAACAAGATAAAATTATAATGTAAAATAACCATAAAATATAAGTTAGGTGGAGCTAGGTAGTACAGGAGATTAAAGTTACCTAAGTCTCTTTTTTTGGCTCAGGAATAATGTAATAAATACATTATAATTAGGCTTTTGTAGGTTATATATTAATGTCATAATTTCTTAAATAAGATTTCAAACTGGTAGAAAATATTATGACAAAAGAGTAGAATGATAAAAATAGTATAAAAGATATGGAAAAAGCAACAGTATATAGAGGAGAAACAGAAGGCACAAAAAAGTAATTTTGATATAAACGTATCAGTAAATTTATAAAAATAAATACACTAAAGTTTCCAGCTAAGAGATTAAAACTAAAAATAGAACACAATTATTTCATGATTAGAAAAGACATATCTAATATATATACATGCAATATGTAAGAGCAAAATGCTGTAGCTATATTATTAATAGACAATGAGATTTTACAGTAAACAACGTAAAAGGGTCCCTTTTTAGTAATTAAATATATTATGATTCTAAATTAGTATGAATTTTTAAATACTGCCTAAATATAAAAATATCAAAAAGGACAGAACTAGAGAGAGATACAGAAAAATTCATAATCATATTGGGAGATTTTAATAATCATTGTAATCTGAAAAACAAGCAAAAACTATGTAAGGATATACAGGATATGAACCTCACTAAGAACACCTAATATGTATATATATTTGAATTTTGTATATGTATGTTATATAAATTATTAAATATAAATCAATATATATGAAAATTTATATATATATTATATACATAAACCACTGCTCCTAACAACTGCAATACACAAAATTTGTAAATACGGATTATTTAATAGTTCATAATGCAAATTTCAACAATCTCCTAAGGACTGAAATCATATGCAGTAATTGTAATAAACCAAAAATAATAATACTTATGAATATATAAGTAAGATCATCAGGTGTTCTGAGATTGTGAAATATACTTCTAAATAGTAAAAGAGCCCAAGAAGAAATCACATTGGAGATTAGAAAATATTTTGAAATGAATGACAAACCAATGCAGCTAAGTTGATACTTAACAGAAATGTCATCACATCTAATGTATATGTTGTAAAAGTGGAAGGCTGAAAATCATTGTGTTGAAAAGAATGTCACTCAAGGTGCTGGAAAAAATTCAAAATAAACTAAAAATGGTGAAAATAAACTAACGTGTAATGTAGCAAAAAAATTGAAACCAAGCATATATAAATAAATATTTTATAATATAACTTTCAAATGACAAAAATTTGATAAATTTGTAGAAAACTTGATCAGAACTAGATGATAGAACATATACAACCAATATCAGTGATGAAAATGGGACATTAGCTATAGATGCTGCCAAAAGTAAAACATAACTATATTATGAAGAATTTTTATTAATGAAATAAAATGTAACTTTATTAGGCAAGAAGAAAAGATGTAATAGAAAACACATAAAACCTTAAATTATAAGGTAATTGAATTACATTAATTCAATCATAAAACAATTGAATAATGAGTAATTCAATTATAAAATGTTTATGTTAAAATGAAAACATTAAAAATGTTTACTACAAATAAAATTCCATGCTTATATGATTTTCCCTAAAAACTCTAAAAATACTAAAGTAAAAGCAAGATACCTAGCTTATAAACTCTTGCAGAGTATAGAAAAATAGAGAATATATCACTAATCATTTTATGAAGCTTACATCAACTTTATCACCAGTAACCGACATAACATTATAGGAAAGCAAATTACAGGCAACTCTAATTCAAGAATAAAAATGGAAATCTTAAGCAAAATTTTTGCAAACTGATAAAAAAAAATACATCATAGCCTAGTTTGCTTAATTTCAGTAATACTGGATTGATTTTTACATTACAAAATCAATTATTGTAAGACATCTCAGATATAGATGTCTATATTCTGCCTTTCTGCATTTTATGCGACAGAAAAATATTACATCTGTCACGTAAAATGCAGAAAGGGCTTTTGATTAGCTGTAATGTATATCCATGATTTAAAAATACTGTTAGCAAATTAGAATAAAAGAGAACTTCCACTACCTGAAAATAGTTATCTCCAAAAGCCAACAACAAACATCTTATTACTTGTGAAGTGAAACTTCTCTTCGAAATCAAGAAAGAAACAAAATGCCATCAAAGGTATTTCTATTTGACAATGGGCTACAGGTTTTGGCCAGTTTCTCAAATGTTTATCAGCTTATTCATTATCATTCTAATGTATAAACACACACACATGCACACACAAACATATACACATGGTGATAATAGCATTTACTTGTGGCTTATTTTTGGTTTATATAGACGAACTTGTCTATTATGTATTCTGTTGCACTCGCTTCTTTTTCCAAAACATACGTGTGTGAGATACATTCATGTTGTGTGTAGCTAGCTATATTTCATTAAGTTCCATTAGTAGAAAGTATTACCTCAATATACACCAATGTATTTTTCTATGCTACTGTTGTTGGAAATTTGAGTCTTTTTCAGTTTGGGGCTTTTATAAACAATACTGTTACAAACTTTTCTAACACCTCTGCTGCATATGTACAAGGAGAGCTAGAGTTAATTCAGGGTACCTGTCTTGAATTGGAACATAAGCCTAACTAATCTTTGCCCAAGAGGGAGACATTATCTTTATTACACTGTTTGTATCACAAACATCCTTGAAAAGGTATTCCAGAAAAAACAGAGCTGTGACTCTGCATGAAAAACGTGCAGAAACATGAGAGACCAAAAAAGAATTACTTCCTAACAGGAATCTCCCAATCTATGATTGTAGTATATCTCAATTTTTATTTATGTCTACTTTAATGTATCTAGATTTAGGATAAATATTATTTCTAAGAGAAAAAAGGGAATTGCTATGTGGAGTGTCTTCTAAGGGACCTTTTGGGTACAGGTAATTTTCTATATCTTGATCTTTGATTAGTCCTTAAATTATACATATATATTTTACAAAATTGTGTTTGTAACTTATATCTTGTGATAAAATAAAATGTTTAAAAAATCCTTGAGAGGATAATGTGACTAATATAACCCAAGACAGAAAAAATATGGATTTGAGCTAATCCATGGCTTTATTGTACTTTCTGTTAGTCTTGATCTGTTTCTGGTTTTTCTCTGCTTCTAGGGAATGGCTCCGTAGTGATCCAAACTGACAGCCTGGGGTTTGGGGAATTAATCACAAATACACAAATACAATATAAATACAAATACATTTCATTTGTATGCCTGATGGAAGAAGAAAAAAACAGTGTAAACCATGATTCTTAATCTTTTAGATCCATGGATTTTAGACATGGGTGTTTTGTTTAGTTGATAAAGAATTTTAGACACCGTTTCTTTGAAAAAGAAAGTGTATATAAAAATGCACATATATACATTTTCTTATGTGTAATTTTAAAAGGTTCATAGATCTTCAGGAGAACACCCACAGATCAGCTGTGAACTCCTGATTAAGAGGCAGTACCTGAAAGTTTCAAACTAGGTGAAGATGCAGAACACACTTTTAAAGCAATTAACAACACTTAACAACAGTAGCCAACAGTATATGTGAAACACTAGATGAATGGCATGACCAGTAATGACTGTAGTGGTCAGAGGAATGGAAGGTCAGAAAAATGTTGGACATTGAGGAATGATTTACAGAGGAGGTGAGACCTGAATGGCAATTAAAATGGAGGGAAGCATAGAGAATGGAGAGATCTAAAGAAAAACGTGGATGGAGAAAAGGAAGGAAAGTAAACAAACAAACAAACAAAAAAACTATTTAAGGCAATGGTGATGAGACCAGGCCGGGAGGTCATTGTTTAGGTATCAGGTAATGTGGAAGGACTGATCATACAGAGGCAAGAGCGCTGTGAAAAAATGCTCAATGTATTCAAGACACTGAACTCAAAAGGAAGCCAAAAACAACTTCAGTGAAAAAGGTGATGCCTAAATTAAATCTTAAAGTAGAATTCTGGAAAATAAAGACAAACGGATAAAGAAATGTAGGTATAGGGTACAATAAGGAGGCAAAAATTATCTTTGTATGAGGATTTAAAAGCAGTTTGATGATACTGAAGTCTAAAGCAAGCCTCAAACTGGTAGTAGTAACAAATAGTAACTAGTAACAAATAGTAAAGCCTGGGATGTCATAGAGGTACTTGTATATCAATTATTGCATTTAGATTTTATTTTATGAAAAATGGAGACATATGCAGATAGAGAAATAAAAACCATGGTGCTGACCTCAAGAAAGAAAAAAAAGTCTCGTCAGATGCACTGAATACGTCTGTTTGCTTTACACCAGTACCTCATTTAGAAAAAATTTGTAATGACTTATAAAAATATATATAACTATATTTTTCTATAATTAAAAAAAACAAAACAAAGGAAACATATAAATAGAGAAACAGGAAATTAGGAAGGAAAATAAAGTTAAAATATAATATTGATTAGGAATAAAGGCAGGGTTCAAAATTTACATAATAAATTCCTGCATGTCATCAAAATGTAAGACACTAAGTCAGCTGTGAGTTTTCTAGGCACTAAAGAAATAAAAACTAGCAATTTAAACATAGTATCCATAAAATATATGCAAATTTTAAAAATTAACCACAATTTTTGGAATTGAGACAGTGGATATTGCTTCTATTTTACTTTTAAAAAATAGATTTGGCATATAGTGAATTAATGAATTTTTGGCATAGTTTCTTATCAACCTTTTTAATGGCAACACTTAGTTTGGTAATCCATGAGAGATTAAAATTCTGTAATGTCATCTATGTAGATGTAGAGTTAAAGGAAGGTACAAATTTATGAATTTATTGTAATAATCTGAAATAAGAGTTGATACATTTATACACATGGTGTTATTTTAACTATGTCCTTTTAAAATGATTACAGTCTCAAATTTATACTTAGAACACAAAAATAATTACTGAAAATATCATATAATTTTATTGCACTGTGAATGATTACCTTTAAACTTATTACTGTTTAGTTAATGGGTACTGTTTAGATGGGCATACTATTTTGTTAATTATTAGATTAATTAACAATAATGAGAATTGTTAAGTATACTTCATACATACTGCTTTTATTAAAGTAACAATGGAATGGTTTGGAAAGAAGAGTTAAGATAGCAACCAGTTTGCTGAAGGGAAGGAACATCCAAAAATCTCATTACATTCTCTGTATAAGGATGCTTGCTTTGGGGACCATTGGATACCCAGGTGGTTGCTACTCTTCTTTTATTATAGTCATAAAGAGCAACTGAAGCTCATAAAAGGTAGCTGGCAGATTTGTAAAAGATATAGCAGCTTGTCACTGAGGTTTCTACAGAGCCATCTAAGGAAAATAACCCTTCCAAAGCATAGCTAGGAGCTATTTATGTTACAGCTGCCTACTTGTCACCGTCAGCTGAGTATTCTAGGCTGTCAAATGGGCCCTTGTCCTCTTTGACATTTTACTCAGTACCAGTCGGCAGTCTAAGTATGAAGTATGAGAATTCAATGCTTGTAGAGTAAGGGTGTCTGTTCCTGAGGTGAAAGTCAAATGATATATATTTTTACAGGATGTGTAACCTTGGAAAGTTATTAATTTGCACCTATTTTATAGCAGTTCTATACTTACACATGGGAGAAGAAATTTAACTCATTTTGTTACTGATAATCCACTTGCCTGAAATGTTCACACTGTTTAATGTGACCTTTACTTGTAATGAATAGAAAGACCATTTAAATGTTATCATGTTACCTAAGAGCTAATATATATTTGGATAATACCGGCTGATAATAAATTCACCAAAATTAACTTTTTAAATTAGTTTCTAAGACATGAATTAATCCTTTAAGGAGATATGAAGTGGTAAAAAAATTGTTTGGAGGTATTTTCAAAAATTTCCAGCTCATTTACTCAACCAAAGAATCTTGGAAGAAGGAGTTCAGAAAATGTAGAAGGAATAAAGATCATCCTAAGTATGTATCAGAGCTAAAGAAACAGAGAGAGACTGATTGGAGGGTTTACAAAGGGAGCTTAGCTGGGAGGAAATACAGTTAACTGCTGCATTCCCCCAGAAGCATTAAATGGTGATTTAAGATATGTGCTATATCACTTGCAAAATGTCACAAGGTCAATTTCTATGATTCTTCAAAGATCTACGTTTCTTCCAGCTGTCTACTATCATCTACATGGGTCTCTTTGGCCTGGACCACAGTGAATCTGAATCTAGAAATAACTACCAATAACTACCTCCAAAATGCACTTTTGCCTTCAAGCCACATGAGGACTTCTGGGGGTAAGTATCCAGAGATCCAGCAGTAAAGAGGAAAAACATAAGGGAAAGAGCGTGCCTTCTCCCATTAAGACCTCTTCCCCAAAGTTACACCATTGCAGTTCTTTACTCACCCCATTTACTACAACCTGTTTCTATGACTATGCCAAAAGCAAGGGAAACTGAAAAGTGGCCTTTTATATTCTGTAAATGTAACACAGCCTAACTTTAGGAGTTTTAGTAATAAAGAAAAAATAAAATATATTGGAATACTTCTTATAGTCTCTAATACATCACCTCAAAATATATTATTTATTGTGCTTCAGCTCAATCTTTCATTTTAATATCCTATCACACTACTTTACCTAGATTTAGATATAACTTTTTTCTTTAAGGAGAATTGTTTCTGATATCATTTAAGCAGTTCAGGTATTTGCTAAGTCAGTGTTCTCCTAGTATAAGAGATCTTGATTATAAAATATATTTTAAACAAAAGAATGATTAAGGAATTAGTAAACTTCAGTGAACATATTCTGAGCTTTACATAATGAGCAAAACAGGTATAGTCCCATGGTCTTATTTTGATTTCCATTGTCTTGATCAATACAGGGGTAAAATATGAAAAACCAATAATATAGCTGAAATTCTGGATTTCCCCAAATGGATGATAAATTGGACAGCAATGTTGAGACCTGATTTCCAGAAACAAAATTTGTATATTTTCCACATAAGCAATCCAAATTGATAGTAGTATCACAGCCAGAGAACTAAATATTAATACCTCAAGGACAAACAATTATCTATCTATACAACACCTACAAATGCAGTGGGGCCTTGTGGCCACATGAGGATGTCTGGGGAATAAGCACTATCACTAAAGGTTTTGAGAAGGTTTTGTGTCTTTTTGTTAATATTTTTGCCCCCTCATAATGGGGAATTAAATACAAAGTCCTTAGTCTGATGGATTTATGCACTACAGGGAAGGCATTACAACCACATTTTGATGCTCTTTTGGGGACAAAATTGCACCTGAGTGATATATCCTGAACTAAGATAAAATGATTAGGTTCATAAATACTTTTGGAAGGCCAGTGCTAGTCAAATTGATGTTTAAACCCAGCTGAATGTCAGTGAATAACAAAATACCATGTTGCCCTCAAGAGATAGGGCCCATTTTGACATCTCTCTTTTTTTGTTTGTTTTATTATTATTAGTAGTAGTAGTAATAGTACTGTTAGTTTAGCGCTCTATATAGTCAGAATTTAAAAAAATCATTGTCACTATTTTTCTTCTAGTTGTTTGAACCCTTAATTCTTTTTTTTGTTTGTTTGTTTGTCCACTGTACCTATGAGTCTGTGTTTTGTTATGTTCATTTGTTTGTTTTATTTTTTTGATTCCACATGTAAGTGAAACATATAGTATTTGCCTTTTTCTATCTGACTTACTTCACTAATCATAATACTCTCCAGGTCAATCCATGTTTTGAAGCCTTAATTCTTAATTTTAAAAGTCACGCAGATTGGATAGAGCAGTCTCACTCATAGTGCAATGCACACAGAGACACACATACATGAACACACACATACAAAAACAATTTTTATTTCACTTATACAAAATTAAAAATACATCACTCACCAGATATATTCCCTTGACCACCATCAGGAAATTGACTTAACAGTCCCTTTGGTAAAAATACTTTGCTCCACTATGTGAATTCTCTTTAAGCAAATACACAGGATTCATGAAGCTTTTAGATTTTCTCAGCAGATTTTTGTATATTATCATATTTGGTACTTTAACATAATAATGCACATCAGTTTATATACACTTATTAAATACTTAGTTACATTTACAAATGTGGATCATATCTGCATCATAAGCACTTTATCTTATTCATTGCTCTGTTTACTAACTTCACATTATTTTATGGTATGTGAGCTGCACCTCAGAATCCCCTTAGGACTTTCCATGATTTTTGTTCTTATATAGTCTACAGTAAGAACAGCCATTATGTGTAAAACAGAAAAAATAGAATTGACAACAAGTACTAACCAGGACATGTACCTTTTAACTATACCTTACTAAGAAAATAAGAAATAAAATCTTAGTGTATATATATATATAATGTACAACATAAATATAACTAACACTACTGTATATTATATATGAAAATTGTTAGGAGAACAAATCCTAAGATTTCTCATTGCTTTAATTTTATATCTATATGAGATAATGGGTGTTAACTAAATTTATTGTGGTCATCATGTCATGACATATGTAAGTCAAATCACTATGCTGTACACCTTAAACTTATACAATGCTGTATGTCAATAAATCTCAATAAAACTGGAAAAAAGCTTACTATATATAAACTCTTTACTGAGTTTTCATAAGAGAAATTGGGAATAGGTTTATGTGATTTAAAGTTTACCATGAAACTTATGAAGAATTAAGTAAATATTTTATTTTTATTATTATGATAAACTTCTATGACTGAGCCCAGTGAAGAACTAGACCCCTTCCCCAATCAAATATAGAATTAATTTAAAAAATAAGAGAGAAAAACTACTAGAGAACCCTAATATCACCTACATTACTGACAAAACTGAAGTTTAAAATTATCTATTGTGAGAGAAAAAATATATGATCACCAGACTCCCAGTCTAGTCTTTGGAAAATTCTGAGGGAAAAATTGAATTTGTAGAGAAGACCTATTTACTAACAATATCACTTCCCACATGTATCTACTTAAAAAAACAAAAAGATAAAAAGACAAATTCACCCTACATACAGGACTTGTAATAAACTAGTTCTAACCAACTAAGAAATTTAAACATCGCTGCTCACTTTCAAGAGAATTCAGATCATCTTCATCTACAGAAATGAATGTTGGAACTCAAGCCTATGGATGTTTAAAGAAAACCTCTTTTCAAGAAAATCATAAGTAGGAGAGAGACATTTCCCCTAATGCCTATGCTTACTACTTTAATTGCACTCATATATCTTTCCAGGGTACTAAAGTGTTAGGGACTATTATTATTATTTTATTTTGGTAAGAAATTGAGTAATTGTTATAAATAAGAAAATGAACAAAGGGAAAACAGGAAAAGGAATCTAAATCATGTTAGCTTGGATTCTGTTAGCTGAACATTTTCTTGCTTTTTTTTTTCACTAGCGACATAGTTCACATCATTTGTTACCTTAAAGTGGAAGGCTCCAGAGACAGCTTCTTATGAATACTTCTTGAAAGATCTTCAAGGTCAAAAAAATGATTTAACCTCAGAGATCAGCCTCAAATTCTGTAGAGTGCAGAAAAAGAAAAATATAATTTAATTTCTAGGACATTCAGCAGCTAGGGATTTCAACAGCTATAGGCCAACACATGATTTGTGTTGTAATAACCAGTCATGACAGCCAAATATTTTTTGGGCTATGTTTAAAAGCGCTTCATACAAACTCTTTTAAATATGCTTGCTAGCTTCTTTTGTAGCAATTATTTCACACACATACACACACACAAACACTCATGTAATTACATGTATAATGACTCAAAAGTCTAAGAAAAAATGATGCATGGATATATGGATGTCCACAGTCAAAGGAGTATGTGGTTGGCAAAAATTAGAAAAGTAGATAGCAAGAAATCACAGTTACATTTACACAATTCTTACTAATTCCTGCTACTGATTCAGATCATGATATTATTCTTAATTTACAAGATAAACACTGTTTTATTGCAAATGGCCATTTTACATTGTACATATATTCAAGGACCATTTCTTAATCTCTATTGCCTAATCCTTGACTATTGCTCTGAATAAAATGCACACTTGAAAACTGCATTAAGAAATTTTCAATTTGGTTCCAAATAGTAAAAGTGAAAAATATGTTTTCTTCAATGAATATGTATTTTGGCTTTTAGCCACAATTATGCACATAAAAATGAAGTTAAATAAAATTGTCATTTCTTCAAAATAGTTAAACATACCTGTTTGCTAAGAACTAGACAATATGTCAATTTTCAATTAGCTCTATATGAGAATAAAAATTGTTCTTTTATTATTTTTGTGACCCAAAGTTGATACAAAATTTCGGCTATTAAGTGGCTATTTTGAGACAATAGCCGATGATTTAGGAAGTTCTGGAGTCTTAAGGTTTCTCAACAGTAAAATAAGAACATCAGAAGATATCAAAAGGTTCAGTCCCCAATTTTAAGCTACAGAAACACAACAAGCCTTTCCTCAATGACTACCTTAATTAAAACTTTTACATCTAAAAATACCCTAGCTTTAGGGTACCATGGAATAGAATTTGTAAAACAGTGGATTAGATGATTTTGATAATCCTTTCAGCTCACATTTTATTTTGCCTATTGTTTAAGAACCAGATATATATTTAATGGGTTAATGTTGATCATGATTGGAGGTGTTTTAGCTAATATAATATGTAAAGAAGAACAAACATTAAAACATGCTATTTACTGCATTACTGTTGAACCTTGCGCAACTCAGGAGTTAGGAGAACCAACCCCCGTGCATCCCAAAACTCTAATTTAACTTTTTTCTCCCCCAAAAGTTAACTGTTAATAGCCTACTGTTGACCAGAAGTCTTACCGATGACATAAACAGTTGATTAACACATATTTTGTATATTATGTGTATTGTATACTGTATTCTTACAACAACGTAAGCTAGAGAAAAGAAAATGTTATCAGGAAAATCATATGAAAGAGAGAACACATTCACAATACTGTTCTGTATTTATTGATACTGTAAGTTTTCATCATCTGTTTATAAGATGAATTGTCTGTCTTTATTACCTACATCAATATTGTCTTATTTGATATAAAACACTGTAGATGTTATCTGTATTACTAACACTGGACATCAAAACTGAAAAGATAATGTGAAAAAGAAATTCATATTTATTTACAAGTATAACAATTCATGTATTGATAATGAAGAAGCAGCAGTATGATTTCTTTATGGTAGCCTAGTGTAATTGATATGATTGCTTCATTAATCTATACAGTAATGAATGAATTGTTATAAAATTTTTGTGACATACAGTATTACAGTTCTATTCACAATACAGTATTGGAAACATTGTTACATTTTTTAAAAAGCACATAACCTGTGATGATAGGCTGATAACACAGTTTCTCCAATTATGAGAGAGAGAGAGAAAGGCAAACTGTATGGTAATGCAATTCTTTGAAAGCAAATTTATAAAACATTAAGAAAACTTACACATTATTAATTTTATAGTAAATAACACTCATATTATGCCTATGTAAGAATAGGCTGTATTCCACTTCACTACAGATCTTGCACACCAAGTTCTACATTATGATTACTTAGGTGATGAAAACTATGATGACACAAAAAGAGTTCATACAGTTCTTGCCATACAGTTATTAGATTTTCACACAAAGACACACACACGTGCACAAAATCATGAAAATCATTGATATGTTCTTTCAATAGACAGATAAAGAGAGATGTATAGATACAGACATTAATACAGATATAGGTATAATTTCTCTAAAATCCACAGTTAAATGGAACTATGTTGGATGAAAAGAAATAGGTTCCTACACAGCAGAAACTTTAAAGAGAATTTCCATTTGAAATCCTATAACTTTTGGTTTCATTCCAACTTTCTCCCTTCTAATCATCACTTTCATCTCTACTTAGATAACTGAAAGTACATTTTATTTCTCTTAATCTACCTAACACTGGCTCATTTAAATATTTTAGGAATAATAAAAAGTGATGAAGAGTAACATGATTTTCTATCTATATCATGTTAAAGAAAACACTGAATTATATAACTATATTCTCTATCTCAGAATATAGAAATATAAATAAAAGTATTTTGTCTCTGATCCCTTGCAAGTATACCAGCACTGTCTTTTCATCATCATCTTAACATGAAAAGTTTCTCTTTCTGTGAAAAGGATAACAAAATCTTTATAAAAATTATGTATTTTCACCTAAGATACATGATATTCTCTCTAGTGAGTGAAATTGTTTCATTTTTTTTAAACCATAAAATTTCATAGGGCTTGGAGGAAATGGCAATTTGATTCAAGACTAATCTGTGAGTTCTTAGAAAAACACATTTTTCTTTGTAAATACTTATGGGATAAAAATTGATAGCTATGGACAGATCTCTTTGCTTTACTCTTAAAAAGTAGTGTGACATGTCTTGACAGGCAAGAGAGAGTTAAGATGATAGGTAATCCCTGTTTCTGGGAAATGAATGTAATTTAAAACTACGTGTGCTCTTCTCCTGACTTGAAAGATTCAAAAAGTATTAGCGAGATTTTTAAAGTATTTTTGACTGCCCAAAAGTTATTTCTATTGTTCACTTTTTGAAATGTCTTTTAAAATACAGTTTTCATCTATTATATGACATTCTTTTAATAATATCTTTAATATCTTCAGTTGTTCAAGAGATTCTATTTAGAAGTGTCATTTTCTTTGAGAAAAGTATAGTCCATGACAATAAATTAGTATGAACAATATGCATATGGTAGTCTTGTGTTTTATAATCTAATCTCATATTGCCTATTATATCAATGCTTTACAATATCTATATATAAAATCCTACTTGCATTTAAATTTTAGTTTACAGTTCTAAAATCACTTTTCTTTTTAATTTCATCTTTGTTATATATTATGATCTTTGAGAACTGATAAAACAGGCATTACCATTCCTATTTTAAAGGTGGACATGGTTATCTACTAGGATGTGCAAAGCATTGTAGTATGGGAGTTAAAAACACAATTTAGCTAATTAATATACATGCAATCTTAAGGAAGAGATAAAAATTAAATTCAGTTACTCAAAACATTACATAGCCAATCCTTTCCATAAAACCTTGACAAATAAGATGGAGAAGTGGGGAGAAATATTGGGAAGGTAAAGCAGGCAGGGGTGCAGCTGTGCTGAGAATGGGACCAGAGGTTCTTCAGCAGGGTGACAAAAGGGTAAACGCTCTGAGTCAACAAGTCCTTTCATCATATGGATAGAAGATCAACAGAGGCTTCTCAAAAGCTTTGAGTACCTTCATATAAACTAGGCTAAGCACGAACTTACACACACACACACATACAGACAAATACACACACACATACAAAGACACTTTATTTCATACATCTAGCACTCTGTTGGCTGCTAAAGAACTTGTATGTGTTGATATTCTGAATATCAATGGCCAATACAAATGGAGAAAACTCTAACTCGAAAAGATACATGCACCACAGTGTCCATTGCAGCACTATTTACAATAACCAAGACATGGAATCAACCTAAATGTCCATCGACAGATGAATGGATAAAGATGTGGTATATATACACAATGGAATATTACTCAACTATAAAAAAAGAATGAAATATTGATAATACCATTTGCAGCAACATGGATGGACCTAGAGTTTATTATACTAAGTTATGTGTGTCAGACAGACAAAGACAAATATTATATCATAGTACTTGTATATGGAATCTAAAAAATGATACAAATCAACTTATTTACAAACCAGAAATAGATTCATAGACATAGAAAACAAACTTATGGTTACCAAAGGGGCAAGGGAGGGTGTGGAGAGGAATAAATTAGGAATTTGGGATTAACATATACACACTACTATATATAAAATAGGTAAACAATGAGGACCTACTGTACAGCACAGGAAACTATATTCAATATCTTATAATAACCTATAATGGAAAAGAATCTGAAAAAGACTATATATATAGTCTTGAAACTTAAGGAAGGAGACTCATAAACAATAATTGTGAAAGAATCTTGTAATAAATATAAATGGAAGGTGATAGATGGGAATATGTGATTTAAATTCTAAAGAAGTCTTGAAAAGAGATGTAGTATAGGGAAGTTTCAGTTACTAATCCGGATCAGCAGTCAGCAAAGTAATCCTGCCCACTGCTTGTTTTTTATAAATAACCTTTGATTGAAGCAAGAGCATGTCCACTAATTTATGTATTGTTTATGGCTGCTTTTGCATTACAACAGCAAATGTGAGTAGTGATGACATAGAGAGTATATTCTCCCAAACCCCAAATATTTACTTTTTGGCCCTCTACAGGAGAAAAAAAATTCAACCTTGGTATATACCTAAAAATACTAGACCTTCTTTCTCAACAAAACCTAAGACTTTGAGGAAGACGATGATATGTAAAATAATTTCAATGTTCATTGATAGGAAGAGGAGAGCAGAGAAGTATAGGTATTCGAAAGACCACATTTTAAATGGTCCTCATCCCAAAGGAGACAGAAATTCCTATAGAGGAAACAATGTCTCTTAAAAATAATAGCATTCTATTTTCAAATATTAGTAGAGAAGTATGCATCAGTACTATAGATATACAATACTGAGACCTCTGTAATAAAAGATAAATTAGCAAGAGGAAAACAAACAGAAGTTTATTAACATGTATTCCTCATGTATACATAGGAGATACCCAGGGAAAAATCATCTCAGAGTAACTATCTGAGATGGCTTAGAATTCAGGCTTAAATATCATCTTAATAGGGAAAGGGAAAGGGAAAGGGAAAGGGAAAGGGGAGGTAGGCCTCTTAGGGGAGAGTAAATGATTTTAGGAAAGATGAATGGGCCTTAGAAGAACAGATGGGAGGTGTGATAGTTTGTGACAAATTGTGTCTAGCTATGGTATGTTCTTCTTGTCTTCTCTCCTGTGAGATGAGTCATGTGGTCACACCCAACTGCACAAGATACACGGTGAATATTTTGTAGTCCAGTGTTACCTCTCCTGCTTTATGGAGAGTTTGATGTTTTCATGCTTGTATAAAGACTTTTATGGGTTAGATATTTGGGGATCAGAACCCAGTTCTGCTGACAGAAGGCAAAGAGAGCAGATTAGTGTCATAAACCTGGCGTTGGTGAGGGGTAGTCCAAGAAACAGGGTGGGGCTTGGTCATGGTAAGGACTTCTGGTTCTACTTTAAATGAGATGAGTAGGCACAGTACGGTTTTGTTGGATAAATGCTACAATGTGATGTTTTAAAATAATTACCTTGGGCATTTTGTAGAGAATTGACTGTAGAGAGCAGGGTAAAAGGAGAAAGACCGGTGAAAAGGCTTTTTGTAGTGGTGTAGATGAGTGATATTGATGGTCATAGCACTAGCAGTGAAAGCGATGAGAATTGGTAGTATCAGGATATATTTGAAGGTATAGCCAACCATAACTGGCAGATGTTGGTGTAAGAGAAAGAGTGAAGTCAAAGGTGCCAGTCAGGTGAGATTACAGGTAACAAATAACTAGTAGAAGAAAAAAACGTTACAGGTGGTTTTCTAATCTTTATGTTGGGAAGATTGTTAGCCATATTAAAGTAAAGAGAGAAATAATGAAGGAAAATAAACCAAAGAATGTGTTTAGTAACCTCTCTTAAAAATAGAATTAAGGTTTAAAAAAATAGGTGATCTATCATAACTGTTATACAGCATCTATAATTGGATTTAATGCTAATTAAAATCTGTCACCTAGTTTTTAACTAATTCTGTTTCATTGATTTGCAGTTCAATAAAAATGCATTTGCCTCCTAGATAGTATTCACAATGAATAAAAATCTTGATGTGTAACTGCAATCTTTGTATTTATAGGAGAGGTCGTGGAAATAAATGTGTTTCTTCAAGTGACTTCCACATTGGGAATGATCATGTAATGGCAGATTTATTTGAGGATTTTATATGTAAATTTTCAAAATGCTTTCTCAAATGCGGATTTGAACCTTAACACCTAAGCAGACTGCATTCTCACATCTTTCCAAGAGAGCATTTAGATTCAATTCAGAGATCTGTTTTGGCTGGAGCTGTGGAACTAAATCAAAAATCCCCAGCTTAAGCCACTGTCCCCCAAACAGCACATAGTAGGGTTTTCTTAAGCAGAATAATTGTAGAAAGCTAGCATTCATTTGTTTATTACGCATAAATCTTTCTGAGTCAAGCATTGTATTTGTTTACTGGACACAAAAGTTCTAAAGCATAACTCTGACCCTTACTAAGCTCAGGGTCTTAGAGACATGAACAAATATGTTTCAATGAAAAATGGTCACTATGATTTCTTTTTATTTAAGTTTGTTCAAAAATCCAGCCTAGTATGTAACAGCTAAATAAATTTTCAAGGAAAAAGCTTTAGATTGATGGAAACTTTTACTGTTATAACTTTTAAATTGCAATTTAAAAAATCTACAATGAAATTTGATTATATTTTTATCCAAGATACACAAATTGGGAGAAGAGAATAATTGACACAGTCTGGGCTTTGGAGGAGGCCCAATAAATAACATCTATTTTCTCTGTGTGTTAGATTGTTCAAAGTATGTTTCAAAATACAAAATTTAATTGTATTTTGATACAAAGTTGAGCAAAATCCACATGTGCATAGATTAGAGTTGCCACAATATCACTGAGAAAAAATTGTTTTATGTCCTATACCTAATACCCAAGACATTTTTAGCATCTTTGATTCTGCTCTGTAATATGAGTAAAAACTGACGACCATTAGAGATTCAGAATATACCCATATTACATTACATAATGCTACATTGAAACAACCTTTTTCAATTTCTTGATAAGATCAATAACTTCATGTCTTATTTATTATGTCATAGGGATATGGAGACACTACTGTTCAATTCACATATTAATAAAAGTAATTTCAGGGTTTGAACATAATGGCACCCAAGATTGAAAGTGACAAGAGCTAAGGGATGTGAAGAACAGCACAGAATTTTTTTTAAAATTAATTAATTAATTTATTTTTGGCTGCATTGGGTCTTCATTGCTGTGCGCGGGCTTTCTCTAGTTGCGGCGAGCGGGGGCCACTCTTTGCTGCGGTGCGCGGGCTTCTTATTGTGGTGGCTTCTCTTGTTGCGGAGCACGGGCTCTAGGCGTATGGGCTTCTATAGTTGTGGCTCGTGGGCTCTAAAGTGCAGGCTCAGTAGTTGTGGCACACGGGCTTAGTTGCTCCGCGGCATATGGGTATCTTCCCGGACCAGGGATCGAACCCATGTTCCCCTGCATTGGCGGGCAGATTCTTAACCACTTCGCCACCAGGGAAGCCCCCAAAGCACAGCATTTTGAATTAAGGTTATATTGCATTAGAAATCATGGCAAACAAAATTGCTCAAATACACAGCCATTGTAAGAAAACTTATAGTTAATTTTTTTTTGCAAAAATGCCATTAATATGCACTGAAAATAAAATATTGATAGGATGAGTGATATTATTTAATATTACATTATTTTTATGTAATTAAAATGACCAAATATCCTGAGTTGCACCTCGGCATAATTTTAATAACTCTCACTTTTAATAATCCTCACATTTGTTCTCAAACCTGGCCTGGAATGAATGATAAAATAGATGATCACCTATCTTTAATATATTGTTTAGCACAAAATTAAGAGAAAACAAAAGAGAAACATTGGTTTTGCCTTTGTTCATTTTCTAACAAATCCTGTGAAGATTCTTTAGAGCACCAATGCCAAATGTTTCATTTAATGTAATGACTCCAAATAATTAGTGGTGAATTCCTAGGAAATGATGCTGAAAGGATCCTTCTTTCCTTCTTTCTTTATAACACACCCATGTAGGTGGTATGAATTAAACATTCTTCTTTTTTTAAAACATTAAACATTCTTAAATCCAGGCTATTAAAATAGGAATTTTTCAGCTCCTGCTTAATATTGATAATAACGATAGTTTACTATGAGTCAGGTACCTTTACTGTACTGTGTTTTGAAGTTATTTTAATAAATTCTATAAGTGATAATGTGATGGAAATTAAGGCCTAGATAGCTTAATTGTAACAGAAAGTAATGCAGCTATTAAAGTAGGATTAGAAACCAAAAATCTGATTCTAGAGATTGTGTTATTAGTTACCATGACATAAAATGCCAACTATCTTTCCAAATTGTTCTTATTTAGACTCCATGGTAGAGAGAATAATGGCCTCCTAAATATGTCCACAGAATAATCCACAGGACCTGTGAATATTTTACCCTACATGGTCAAAGGGACATTGTAGATGTGATTATAAGCTAAGGATCTTGAGATGGGAAGATTATTCAGAACTCTATGGGTGGGCCTAATGCAATCACAAGGGTCCTTATAACAAGGAAGGAGGAAGGTCAGAGATAGAGATGGAAATGTGACATCAGAAGTTGATAGGGGAAGAGGGGAGAGAGAGAAAGAGAGAGAGAGGAAGAAAGAAGGAATCTGAAATTAAAGTGGCCAAATTGTTGTGGTGATAATTTTTGTAGTGATCGGATTTTCACTAACTTTATTTTGCTACCTTTTTGGGGGTATATTTTGGTAATTCATAAATTCTCTGTCATAAGCATTATTTTTCGAGTAAAATAAATTATTTTTGAAAATGAAGAGCTACTTCTATTGGTTTCTTTACTCAGAGGATGTGGTAATTAGAACTAAGTGTATAATTATTATTGAAAAGTGTGATGAGACAATATTTAACCACACTAAATACTTCAACATTCTGTGGTCATAATACTGTGCTCTATTTTAGAAATATTTGCTCTCTTCCTCTTATAGGTCTTACAGTTAATAAACAAACTAAAACTCTCTTTTTTCCTCAGATCCTAAAGTGACTTTAGAAATTCATTTATGGATTCTAAATGTTCATACTCCTTGCACCCCAAATTGCATTTCTATAAAATATTTACAGACAGGCACAACGATTCAGCTGATAAGTACAGCAATTTATCTCAGGATGTATTGCTAAAGAATATTGTCACAATAGATGCTAATTTTAAAAAATTATATAATATGCTGATTGTATATAAAAATATACATATTAGGTGGTTATGTGTATGCTTATTTAAATATATATCTTATCAATAAGTACACACATATGTATATATGCACACATATATATGTATATACATATGCATATATGCATATGTATGTACATGTATGTACATAGACAAGTGTATATCAATATATAATATACTCATCAAAATATTAAGGGTGATTATTTCATGTTCATATTATACACCTCTGTTGTCTAAATACTCTTTAAAATTAATTATTTATTATTAAAAATAGTTTTTTCTATTTTAAAACTATCAAACTGGGTAGGATTTGGATTTAGGATTTCTAGTAAAGAAGTGATGTAGGTACTGAAAACATTCCTAGTAATTTTTAGATTGGAAATTGTGCTTAATGTGCCTTTCTGATGCCATCCTCACAGCGACATCTGTGAGAGGCTTATGAATAGCGTGGAGGGATCTGTTGTTTGTCTTCAGGTCTCATACACTCCGTAGAGCAGCGCACTCTGCAATCCTCCGCCTTTGGGTCCTGCACATCTGGTGCCACATTCTGCAAGTTTTCAGTAAATCACACTTCAGAAAGCAGATAAAGAAATGTGAACTTAGTTTAGAATTGAGAAAAAAATGAAAGATACTGATGTTGCCCAAAGTATAAGAATGTTTGGCACAGAGAATGTCTATAGGATCACTAACTTACAATGATGATAGTGTGCATAGGCAAAAAGCATTTAAAGAGTTCTTAAAACTGAATCAAAGATGGAATTAAATGTCTTGACCTCCACAGGAAGCTGGTAGTAGACAGATGTGGATTCTGGATTTTGTTGTATATTTTGAAGAGCAAAAGTTTACTAACAAGGCACAATTCCTATCGTCAATAAAATTACTAAGGGGAACAGCACAGGAATAGACATGGAAGAGGCTAATAACATGAAGACTTGGAAAGGAAATATATATATATACACAGGCACACACACACACATACATACACAGAAAGGTCGGTAGCTCAAAGATTAGTTAGATCCAAATTACTAAGGATGGATTTCACAGAGGCATTGGTGAAGAACACAGAAGGTGCTAATCAAAGATGAAATGTTAAAGGTGAGTCTGAAAGTGGTTATGAGGGAGATGTGTATGTGTGGTAGGCAGAATGGTTCCCCAAAGATGTCCACACTCTAATCGCTGGAACCTGGGAATGGGTTACATTACACGGCAAAAGGGATTTTTGCAGAGGTATTTAAGGTTATGGATCTACAGATAGGGAATAGGGAGAGTGTTATGGGCTACCTAGATGGAGCCAATCTAATCACAGGGGCAGAAAACTATCTCCAGCTGAAGGCAGAAGAGAGAGAGCCAAATGGAAGTCAGAGAGATTCCAAGGTTAAAGGGCAACGTGCCAGGACCAGAAAGAGGCATCCAGGAGCAGAGAGGGTAGCCCGCAAGCTAACAGCCAGCAAGATAATGGGGACCTTAGTAATACTCCCTCCAGGAACTGGATTTTGTCAACAACCTAAGTGAATTTGGAATCAGAGTCTTTCCAGAGCCTCCTAATAAGAGCCCAGTTATCCAACGTGGACACTTTGTTTCAGTTTTCATTCTTGTAAAACTTTGAGCAGAGAAACCAGCAGAGCTAATGAGCCCACCAGGACTTCTGTGTTACAGAACTGTGAGGTGACAGATACCCATGGTTTTAAGCCTCTAAGTTTGTGTTAACTTGTTACAGCAGCAATAAAAATCTAAATAGTATAATTTGATAGAAAGGAATAGGGTCCTTATCACAAAGGAACAGCATGGTAAAACTGGAGACGGGTGGTGCGTGTGGACAAAATTTTTGTGTGTGCGCACATGTGTGTGCACCTGTACCAATAAGTGGTCACTATAGGGGATTTTAATCAGAATATTAGGAAAATGAATAATAAGGAAGTAAAATTGATGATGTCCCAAAGTTTAGGTAAAGACAATTCTATGGAGATTATTAAACTGAACTTTGATGAGTAGTGGTCCTGAAAGAGAGGATGCTGTATTAATTGATGAACATCAATAAAAGCAGGAGTCTTTATATGAACAAAGGTCTTCCATAGATTTTTTGCTTTTAATCTCAAGTACTGCGAGACCATGGTGGATTACATGAGTTAAATCAGAACTGCTCTTCTTTAGATAGAAATGACAAGTATGTGCTTGGATAATGCCAAAATGTGAAAATGACATCCTGAAGGGGGAAAAAAATACAAAAATAAGTTTCTTTGTACTTTACTCATTTTCAGAAAACACTATTTCTCTGAAATCTATAGTATTTTTTTAGCTTTTAACTACATTTAGAATTCAATATATGTTTGCATTCAATATATATCAACTGTATTTTTAGCTGTAATTGTAGATGAACCTGCATTATTCAACTAAATTGCTTAATTTTGTATTAATCATTTCATAAGTTTTGTTGATTTCAAAGTGATTCCTCCAATACCCTCTTTTCAGTTTTTAGATTCATCTCCTCCACTGATGTTACACCACTTGCCTCAAATACCAACCTCCACAGTAATGATTTAGTCAAACTGTTCATTGCCAATAACTACAACCCCTAATAATCTCAATTTCAACTATTTCCTTTTTCAATCACTATATTCTTTTTAGCTCATTCCTTCTACTGTTCCTCAAACCATAGCTAACTTAGTATATTCACTCTGTGTTCTCTCACCACACTCACGCCTTCACTACCATTTTTACCTAGTTTATATGAGTAACTAATAGTCACCCTAAACTTTTTACAGACCCCAAGTAAGGCTTCTTATCTTCCTCTCAGCTCCATCCTTCCATTTCCTCTGGGCAGAAATTGAGAACTCATCCTTGACTCTTTTTTATTTTTCATATACCACTTCTCATCTACCCTTATTTCTTGCTGGCTTTGGTTGCAAAATATACACAGATGAGTATACACCACGTCTCCCTATCTCTATTGATACCACCCCATCATGCCACCGTCATTTCTCATCTGGAGTTCTGAAATTACCTGCCACCTACTCTCTCTGCTTCTGCCCTCACCTTTATATAGTCTATTCTTACACAAGACACACAATGTGGCTGACAGTGTGTAAGTCTGGTCAGGATATTCCTCTCATGTAAACCTATCCAGGACTCCGTTATTCCTCTTATCTCTCAGTGTAAAAGCTATTGTAATAAAATAATTTAAAAGCCTACCTGAGCTGACTCCAGTGCATTCTGAGACCTGATCTCCAAGAATCCTTCTCTTCTTCCTTGCGCCCCAGTCTCTCTCCCCTCCTGGCTGCAGCATGAACGTTTGCAGTTCTTCTTACCTGCTTTTCCCACGTTGGAGATGCAAGTCCCAGGACAGCCAAACAGCTCACTGCCTCATTGCTCTTGGATCTCTGCCAAATGTCACATTCTCAGTGAGACCTTCGTAGTTTTCTGGCAGCAACTAGCAAACCCACTATCACCTTTATCTCTGAACATTCCTCTTACCTTTCTGGTTTTTCCTGAACATCACTTATTACCATCAAATATACTATATATTTGTTAAATGACTGTCTCTCCTAATTACATTGCTAGCTCCCTGAGAGTGGGAATTTTGTCTGTTTAATTCACTTCTATACACGCAAATAAACACACAAGAAATGCAAAATAAATATTATGTAGCTGGTAAAATAGTCTGGAGCAATTCTAAGCTCTATATGTATTAATATGGAATGAAAAAAATATATATATCGGTAGTAAATGGAAAATGCAGGGAAATGTGCCTCTATGCTCTTATTTGGGTAAAAAATGATTTTGGTGGATAAAATATTTAGTTTAGTCTGGAATATATCTGTATACAAACAGAAAGAATGGTCATAGGGAGGAGTAGAGGAACTCTGGATGACTGGAATGAGAGAAGTTCTTTTATTGTACTTTCAAGGTATATTCTATTTGTTAGTATCAGGTATATGTGTCATATACACCTAAATAAGTACATTGCTTAGAATAATAAAACTAATACTAAAACTCTACTATTAATATACTGAATATGGCCACAACACAGGTAAATCTGTGAACCTGCCAACCAATGTACATTTATTATCTACTACATTTAAAAGTTGAGGTAGTCGATTCAAGGAAATCATACAGAGGTAAACTGTGTTTCTGTTTCCATAGTGCATACAATCAAGTTGGAGAGATATTATGTAATTTTTTGAAAATTTAAATGTGTGACATATAAATTTATAATTTTCATCTAGAAATACCTCCTATGAATAGTTTATGCATGGACATTTCTAGGTTATATATGATGTGAAATTCTCCTTTAGTGTTCAAGGTATTCATAATCTAAATGGAAAGTGAGAATATATTGCCATGTCCTTCACGAGCACGGGGCTTCTGTATAATTGTTATCCAAGACACAGTGATTTCAGCTGTGAGAGAGTGAGTGTGTGTCTAAAAGTTACATGTACATCTTATCACTATGTATTTAGTCATCACTATCTCGGTGTCCCAATGGTCTTATCATAGAGCTAAAGCCGTTATTAGTGATGATCTGTGAGTCTACATGAGGACATATTTCAATCAGTCTCAAGATGGCTTGTTTTATATTCAAGTTATGGCATTCCACTAGGTACCCCATTCTGGCCATTGGTTTTATCAGTGAATCATGCTGTCTTATCAGGTGGCAAGTTTCAAAAGCAAGGTCCTTTTGTACAAATAGTTTAGGTAATACAGTGAGTGGAACCGGTTCTGCAACTCATGAGTATGTTGCGGCCTCTTCTTGAAATTGACCAAGGCCTTAGGAACCTGGGTTGGCCCCTGGTGGAATGTGCCATTTCCGCTTCATATTGGAGGACATTGGAGCAACAGGGTCTGAATTTCCTCTTCATTTAAGGTCTAACCACTTTTTAATCACTGCAGTGTGAGCAATTCCTCAGTGCAGGTCAGCATCAGAATGCCTTCAGTGCAAAGGAACATTTCAACAATGCCTACCAATAGCTCATATTGTGTTTAAACGTGTCTGATCCACTGATGAAATACTGTAGAATAATTCAGATAGCTTTGTGAAAGGAGTGCACAGAGATATTGCAGGCCTTGTCACGTGGAAGCCAATTGATCCTGATCTTTTTGGGGAAGAAAACAAAAAAGAAAATGTTGGCGATATCCAAGGCTTCCTCCCAGGTACCATAATGGCAGCAGTCTGTCCAGTCACAGTTGTGATATTAGACCTTGTCTGTGCGGTAGTAGCTATTTTCCTGTTTCAGCTTTGATATTCCGCAGAAGGGGGTCCAAGCATCAGTGATGTCCACTGTTAATGGAATAGTTTTGCACAGGATCCTGTCTATGTTAAATCTTTTGTTAAAAGACCGAGTACTTTTTCTTCTCTTATTTCAACTATATAATTTTGACAAGCTTTATAAGTATAGTGGGTATCTGGCAATACACCACAAATACAGTTATGGAGCTTGCCAGCAGGAGTTCATGGAGTGTGTCCAGGTAGCAGCTCTGCATGCTTGCACTTGGCTTACATACCCCCAAATGCTCAGATCAAATAATATTTGTCAAATGGCCATCAATCACAATCTAATAAAAGAATCCAGGACCCCCAGAATAATTGTAACTGCTGTCTCTAGGTCAAAAGTAATGACGTTTTATAATGCTGAAAGGGGAATTTGTTTATCAAAGCACTACTTTAGCTCTAGGAATAATAGATATTTGAGCTTCTTTCCAAGCAAGCCCAGAATTGCCTGGCAAACTGGCAACCTCTGTTTTTTTGTTTTTGTTTTTGTTTTTGTTTTTTTTTGGTGTATATGAGTTGGAGAACATAGCCAGCATTCTGGTTCAGGGTAACAGGGAATAGGCTTTATTCCTAGTCTTCATTTTACTAGAATAGACTCACAGCTGAGTATGAGAATAATTTATATGCAGAACAGAGGCTGAGTGGGGCCTGTGAAGCTTTTCCTTCTGAAGGGACATCCCAGGTTGTAATTCGAGGGTATCCATTGCACTCTTAGCTACAAAAGAGGTTTCTCTTTCTCTTCTTAGAATTTTGAACCTTTCCAAAGTGATGAGAAGCAGGGGATGAAGATTTAAGCAAACATACCCCCTGGTGGCCCTCAGTGTTAGGCTTCTACGGCTGCCCTAACAACTCGCTACCAACTCAGTGGCTTAAAACAGCATTCATTCATCATCTCATAGTTTTTGTGAGTCAGAAGTCTAGGACACAGAGTGGTTCACCGACTTTTTCTGCTCTGGGTTTTACAAGACTGAAACTAAGTGTCAAGAGGGCCACAGCTTCCTTTTCGTGGGGTCGAGTGATGAATCCACTTCCAAGCTCACTCAGGTTATTGGGTGAATTTAGCCCCTGCTTCTTGCTGGCTGTCAGCCTGTGCCTGACCTTTGCTCCTAGCATTGCTAACACCCTGTCATGGTGATGCACTCACTGCTTTAGGGTTGCCTGGTAGGCATACAGCCTCTCATTCATCCAGGTCGGGTTATTCCAATTTAGCCAAAAACCCTGTCATAGCCCAAGGCAGTGAGTAAGACTAGGGAAGCCTGATTTTAAATCTATTCCACTTGCAAAAAACTGCAACACGGAGACTGTAGCATTTAATTCCCTCGGGTGATTGATTCTCAGGCAAGGTACAGTGCAGATAATTCAGCTATTTCCTCTTTCCTCCAAATCCAACCTTTTAAATGCCCCTTTGTGATGCTGGGCTGGGAGACTGCAGGCTGATGTCTCCTTTAGTGGCTGTCCGTCAGGGGCCTAAGTACGGGCAATACAAAAAGGCTGGAAAGAGAAGAGGAGGGGATAAGGGAGATGCCCTCCCTTTTTGCTTTGTCTGTGGCTGTTGCCATAGCAATAAACTTTCACCTTGAAGCGGCCTTTGGATCCTAGCTACAGCTTCTTGCTGCCCTGCCAGAACCGTCTTCATATCATATCCCTTCAGAGGTACCAGCACCAGCCAGCACCAGCCAGCATCCTCCTATCAGCGGTCTCTGCCCCAGAAACAGGGTCAAAGGTTTCCTCCACCACGGTTCCAGATCTGGCAATGCCAGCGTGTTTCCTTTGTTTCTTAGGGTTATCTGCAGCTGCTTCAGTGCTCCTTTTTTCCTTTTAGTTCTCTGATATGTTTAACCTTGTACAAATATTAATTTATCTTTGTTTAATCATTAATGTGATTTCTGCTTTTCTAACTTTACCCTCCTTACCTTTGGTTAGAGAAGCAGGGTGCTGCTGCTGTCAGCTGGAAGGACTGCTGCCTTCCTCAAGCAGGGGCAGTGCAGGGAAGTGGTGGCAGAGACGCACCTGGCCACCCCCCACGGTTTGCTTTTCCTCAATCACAACTGCGTTGTGATTGCCTAAAGTACTTGCCTAAGTTTGTGTTTTAATGAGTGTTATGATGCCTTCAAAATCAAGTGTGCTACACATTTTTGACATATTCCAGAGTAACCAAAAAATATATTTCCCAAATAGCATTGTTTTCTTCTTTATGGTATCCTTTTCATGATGGATAAATTGCCAAATGATGGACTTATGCTTTAGGATAAATTTACTGAAATGTGATCATCATCTATATTATTTACACAATTTAAGTGTTTCAGATGTGTAGCTGTTTGCTAATACTTTTATGTTTTACAAATGGTCAGATATAAAACTACAGGTGTCAAATATTTAAAAAGAAAAACTTGGCAAGGTTTTTTTTCAGTAATAAACAAATTTACATACAAAAGTTGCATTAATTGACAGGAGTTACTTTCCCAAATCTTTTATATTCTACTTAGTAAATGGTTTGCTATTATAGAAAGTAATTTATCTGTTAAAATGCCGCTTACTGACATTGACTATTTCTAATAAATCATACCAGTAGTTTTGGATAAAAGCACTTCCAAGTGCAATTATTAATACTGAACATTTATTCATTTGGAAAGGCATTTTATTTTAAATCATTGTGTAGAATGCAAGCATGGCCTTTGAGCTATGATTAACCATGGGTGTAAATTACAAGCAATGAAGTTTAATTATGTCATATTTATGCAAAATAAGGTAATTGAACATACATACAAGACATTCACATTATGAGAAAATCAAAGTCATTTAGGGCAATCTGAATTATTTTTTTATTCCATGAGATGTTAGAAATAAGAATGGAAATTTAAATTGTTTCTTTAGCATGCAAGGCAGACATATAAATAATTGTAATGAGCTTGGATTAAATGCAACTTCAAATTATTCAATTTATAAGAAGATAAATACTATATACATATGTGCACACACACACACACACACAAATGAAATTCACTTTTCCTGTTCCAATCATGTCTCCTGTCGCACGTTTGATTATAAATCTCAAGAAATCCCAGTCTCCCAACACTACTCTAAATAAGGACAACTATAACTTAACTGCTTACTGGCTGAGAAAACACACACACAGACACACACACACAGCACACACCTGTGAATTTGTGCCCACTGATACATCAGGGCGCATCAGCTGGAGTGGAGCACAAATTCTCCCAGATATTAGACCACAAATCCTATTTATTCTGTGACCTGCTTGTTCACTCTGTCTTTGCTCATCTCCCAGACTTTGGCTAGATTCTCTAGTCCTCCTGCCAGTAAGGACAGACAGCCAATTGAGATATTATGGTTTGAGGATATTCCTTTAGAACTTAGAATCCCATCTATATAAAAGTGGAACCCAAGTTTATTCTTGTGGTATAAAATCAGGTAATAATCGCTTCCCTTCCCCCCCCCAAAAAAATTATGTGCTGACTTGTATGTTAGTAAGAGTCCCCTAAGGTCATTCATTAAAGGGACTTAAGTTGTGAGTCCCTTTAGAGAGAAGGAGAAATGGCAAGAAAAAGAATAATTACATGTTCAGAGTGCCCACATAATTGCTTGCCTTTCCTTTATTAACATCATGTCAGGGAGAATGAGGACAAATATATTCTATTTCCCCGAGTCTATTTCCACTGGTTGAATCTATCTTTCCTTTTTGCTAATTTTAAAGAATAAAATAAAATTACTAATTCAAAGATTTATTTATTTAATTTTACCTGTTGGGTATATCAAGTGTTATTTGGAAAACTATCTTGGCATTTTGATGAAGTCTTCCTTCCTGATGTACTCTCAAAAGTGAACTGCATAAAGGTTTTTATTCCTGGAAAAAAAAAATAAGGACTTTGCTTTTTAAAATGTGCTTCTTAGATACAAGATTCCAGCAAAGCCTCAACTATGTCAGAACAATATTACTGCTCTTCCTCAGGGCTGAAGTCACCACTCCCCACCCCTGGCTACAGCACCTTAGGAAATCTATGTTCAGTCTTCAAATCACAATTTGGAATCCATTGTTATATCTCTGATTCATTTGTCAGTTCCTGAACCTGGTATCGGCACTTTTAGATTCACACTCTTATAATACCTTTCCTCAACTTGGTGATTTTGTTTCTTTGAATGTCTGTCAGCTTCCATTCTATCACTCGCAATCAAACATCACCCCATTCCCCCATCTCAGACCTGGCTCAGAATTGTTGGAGAAATATAATTAAAGCCCAAATCTTCTCCCAACCAAGAAAACCTCACCACCAAGTTAGAAGAGAAAGAAAGCAGTATTGTTATTAAATAAGCATTAGACCAGAATGTGATGTACATCCCAGGCAATCCACTAAGACTGCAGAGACCTAAAGAAATCTCACACCTTTATACAGCCAAGCAGATACCATCCATTACGCACATGTTCTCAAGATAAATAATAACCCGTCCTCAAGTAAGAGGACCTGACAGCACCACTGGTCACGCATAGTTCATCTTAACTTTACTTGGTAATAGGGGTGATATCTCTGTTAATTAAGTGGCTTTACCTGGAGAAAGAAAAACTACTCTTACCTTTATGACAAGAGGTCATTTTGCCATTTGAGCAAGGTGTCTGCTGAAGTTAGGTTCCTACCTTCCCACAGAAAGTGGGAGATTGGGGTGCTATCTGTCTTAATGACTGCGTTTCAAAGAGATGGTTCCTAGGTCCTTTAGAAAGACATCCCTGGGTCTTAAAACCGAGGAGAGGTTTATTTAATTTTTAAAAAATATTTACATACATTTCACAGAGAAAGAACTTACATTTGCAAGTGTTCTTAAGTAAATACTCTTAATAAAAGGAAGGCAGGGCGAGGTGAGGCGGGGGATCTCTTCATTTCCAACTGGGAGAATTTTTTCTTTTTCTATTTGTATTTACTCTTACAGTATCAGTATCATGGCCGTGGATGGCGTATTCAAGAACAAAGTCTGAATGATAGGACCCTCAAAGATTTCCTGGTTTGTGAGTATTCAGGATAAGGACTCTATTTTCAATAATTAACTAATAACTGTCTAGTGATAGGAAAGTGGTCAAAGGGATAGAAATATTATTCTGCATCCTACAGAATATTATTTAAAGTTCCATGTGAACATCTAACTTAGAGGATGAAAATGAAGGGCAGCATAAGTTTAGAGAATTTCCCTAAAGAACGTTTAATAATTTCCTCCTCTTGCAAAAGAAAAGTGAAAACCTCGTTATCTTACTGTAAGTATCAGATTGGCATGGCATTTTATTTTAAAGTGAGTTGGTTACGCATAATTTTATATTGGTTAGAATGATCTTCTTAGGTATTACTAAATTCTAAATCTCTAAGAAACGAGAGGTTTATGGATCCAGGAATAACTTTAGACTCCCCATTTCTCTGACTGTTCCTTAGGTCTAAGCAGACCGGTGAAAAAGAAGCCCCTAATTTATATGAAACGGTTTTAGGGCTACTTAGGAGCAGGCTTGATGTTTAAGGAAATAAATGCTTTGGATGATAAAGAAAGGGGAAGAATATCAGAGTATGTCTGGGGCTTGCCAACATTATAAAAAGTGAATAAATGCAGGTCCAACAATAGCCAAGAGGAGAACTTTATTGTGTCCTTCTCCTGCTCTCCCTAAGGCTCCCTTCTCTCACATATGGAACATTTTCCCTGTATCTCTTGTATTCCAAGTTTATTTCCACCTTAGGGGCTATAGACACTATGTTCCCAGCAAGCAACGCTCCCCCTCACATCACTCAGGTCTTTGATCAAACGTTAACTCCTCACTACCGTCATCCCTGCTCACTATCCCCCATCCTGCGTACAATACACTGACTGTTTGCCCTGCATTTTTCTCCGCAGAGCTTATTATGACCTGATATTTTTCCATTTTTAAATTTAGTTTGTCTTCCCAATTAAAATATAAGTTGCCTTAAACCAGAAACTTTGGATATCTTATTCACAATATATCTGGGAAATATTGCCCAGATCAGAGCCTGGGAAAGAAAAAGTACTCAAAAACAACTTGAAAAGATAGATATGCAATATAAATCCTGAAAATTGGGAGGTAGAATTCAGAGAAGGGGCCAAAACGGGTAAATTCAGTATTGTAATTGTGCCCACATGTAAAAACTGAGCCTTTAAAAATATCTTTCAACGTCTTTTATTTTAGCATGCTTAATTTTATTGAATCATGTAGGTGAGATAAGAAAATGGAAATCAGTTCTGATAAACTATTCTACAACATCCACTCTGCTCCTTGGTGAATTTTGAAAGTAGGATTAGAAAAGGCATGGCATCATTGGCTCTGCCTTCTAATCAATTTGTAGTATAAATACTCAAGCATATATGATCAAATAATGAGAGTCATCCATTAGTAGACCTGAATCATCTGTATTAGTTTTTAATTTGCAAAGTTACTAGTTAATGACTTGATATTCCTCTGTTTTTGTTGTAAATATTTAGAATTATGTAATTTTTCCCTCAGCACTTAGCATAGTGTCAGGCAAGTAATAAATATTCAATAGGTATTTGTCACCAGACTCAATGAATAAATGAATGAATGAAAAAAATTTTTTTGCTATGAAAAATGAAATTCACAGTTTGCAAAAGGCCAAAACAAAGACTGATGATGCAAAAAGGCATTAGACAATGGATTGTGAAGATATGAGTAGACTTAATAGCTAGATTGAATAACAAAAATGTGAATGGTTTGTTTACATTTTTTTTTATTTACATGAAAACATGTTGTATTAAAGTCAATCTGTGAGTCAGTCAACAAGCATTCAATGAGCAACTTCTGAGTTCAGTTCTCCTCTATGTACTGGATATACAGTAATAACCATATATATGGTTATGGATATACAGAGATTAAGAGTTATAGACTCAGGACTTCCCTGGTGGCGCAGTGGTAAAGAATCAGCCTGCCAATGCAGGGGACATGGGTTCGATCCCTTGCCCTGGAAGAGCCCACATGCCGCGGAGCAACAAAGCCTGTGCCCCACAACTACTAAGCCTGTGCTCTAGGGCCTGCGTGCCGCAACTACTAAGGCTGCGTGCTGCAACTACTGAAGCTCGTGCGCCTAGAGCCCGTGCTTCGCAACAAGAGAAGCCACCGCAGTAAGTCCGTGCACTGCAACGAAGAGTAGCCCCCGCTCACTGCAACTAGAGAAAGCCCGCGCACAGCAACAAAGACCCAACGCAGCCCCCCAGAAAAAGAATATGTGTATGTGTAACTGATATAACTGATTCACTATGCTGTACAGCAGAAACTAACACAACATTGTAAATCAACTATACTCCAATAAAAAATTAAAAAAAAAAAAGAGATATAGACTCAACACAAAGACATGCATTTTTTTTCAAGCTCCATGGACAGTAGTATTTCTAGATTTCTGCTATCTGATAGAGGACACACACACATACACACACATGCATATTATAGTACTCTAGACCAACAAACTGTGGTTAAATCCAACACATTTTACTCTATTTTTAATTCACTTTTAGCTTTTAATGAAAATGGAAAACTAAGCAGTTCTTACCATTCTCTGATTTACACATATAAATTAAACCTTTAATCGATATACACCCAAATTTTGATTCATAATAAGCTGTAGAGAAAGAATAGAGTATATGAAATAGGGTATAAAAGACAAAGTGTAGTATTTAGAATCCTTTTATCTGTAATTAGATGTTTAAATTTCTAATAATGTTTCTTAGTAAAGATTTCAGAAGAAAGATAATTTATTGTAATAATCAATGTCTTAAAATCAATGTCTTGGTGTAATTTAAGATGGGGAACTTTACTTCTTGAAACCACATTTTTAGGTTATAACAGCATTCAAAAAACCATTTTAGCAGCAATCTGATGGTCTAGCAGTGTGAATCATATAGTGAGCACAATCTTATGGGATAATTGATTAAAAACACTGAATTAATTAAGAAAGCTGAGATAGGTTTTTTATTATACAATGTACTTCCTTTTTCATGTTTTTTGTCACTCCTTAGATATCTTTTGTAAACTAATAGAGCTACTTGGGATTAAAGGATGAAACTCTCCTTCGGGGACCAATAACAGGATGACATTAGTCTATTAAATTGACCTCAGTGAGGATGAATTCTAGCCTCAGCAATGAGAGGATATATGATACCAGGAGCTACAGCAAAACAGCAACATCTATGATACATATTGTCATGTGCCACAAATTTGAATAGCTAATAAAGCACAGCATACAGAAAATATCAAATTCACGTCTAACATTCCTCACCCTTCTGTTGACTCTTTAAAAATACTTAAATGATTAAATTTCAGCACGAGATTTTGAAATTTAAAATTTTCTTGCAATCATTATGGCTTTCAGTAAAATCATCAGTAATACAAGCTAAATCTTACTTAGTATATGTTCAACACTTACTATTTATTACTCATTGTGAAAAGCCCTTTATATGCATTAACTTCGTTAGTTCTGGTAAAAGGCCTGTAGCAATATTTACCATCCCTGAATTTTACATTAAGAAACTAAGGCTTGGAGAGTTAAAAGAACTTCCAAGTCATCTGTCTGGTCAATGGTTTACTTTGAGAGACCCAGCTCTAAAGCATTCTATATCAAGGGAACTATGTATTCAAAATTTCAGCTTTGTCTTTATCGTTTTGTCAGTCCTTCAAACAATTAAAAATTAGCATATGTGCAATCAATAATAACATGAGGTCACATCACTGTGTTGGGCACTGGGGAAATAAAGATTAATCACACTTAATTACTATCTTTAATTACTTCTCAGACTGGGGAAGACACACTTATAAGCACATTATTATATTATACTGTGGTAAGTGATCATTGAATCATGAAGTGCTGTATAAGCAACAAATGAACAGTGCTCAACTTTCTCTGACACAGCAGATTTTGATGGGCAGCCTAGACGGGGAGAAACAGCATACCTGCCGCCATGTTAGCCTGGATGGATCTGGAGGCGTAGACTCTGAGGGTACCTTGCTAGATCCCCTTTGGCCACGATATTCATTCCTAGTTGCTGCAAGTGTTGGCTAATAGCCACTCACAGCTGCTCTTTTGTCCAGTGAGTTGGCCCCTGTGCTTTGCCCTCCCCAGAGCTGCATCCACCCCTACTGCTGGAAGCAGACCTCCTCAGCCAGTGACTAAGTGACATGCAGGGTACACATTTCTTCCCCCTTGCTTTCAAGAAGGAGTTAAGTCTATGGTAACAATTGTGTTCCATAAACCTCAGGTGGTTCAACCTAGTTAGTCCCCAGCCAAGAACTCATTCCTGCTTAGTTTTTCTCTCCCTGCTCTCCCCTGTTTTATTCACTTCCCTTTTTCTGAGATTATCTTGCTAAATATTTGAACAATAGTTTCTATCTCAGGCTCTGCCTCTAGGGAACCCAGCCAAAGACATACTGTACCAAACCCACATGATACCTAGAGACTGGATTTTATGGTGTATTCAAGGTACTAGTAGAAGCCGAAGAGGTGAGATAGTTGAATGAAGGAGACATTAACAATTAGGCAAGTAACAATTACAAACTCATGTTTTCTTAGGACTTGTGTGTGTGTGTGTGTATGTTCCTAAGCTTCTTGAAAGCAAGAATTTTACCTTTAACTTTATATCTCTTGCTGTTATATCCCTTCGGTCTTAGAGTGATCTCACGTAGATCACATGTTCCATATCTGGAGCCATGTACTTCACATAGTAGAGATTACAAGCCTTTTGAATAAATGAACAAAGATATAGGATAGAAAATGTAACAATAATCTTGTCAAATGTTATTTATCTACCACAGTGTTTGACAAAATATTTAATCAAACGTTTTTATCAGTTGTTCGTGACATGTTCAAACACATTCAAGGATAACTGTCATAACAAACAATTATGCTATTTGGACATGCCATTATTTGAATGAAACATTGCAGATATAATAGTGCAATTGTCACAAAATCCAACTCAAATAGATTTAAGCAAAATAGGCAATTATATTATTTAAATGGAAAGCGAAGAATTGTAATGTCAGCAGTTCTGTTTTAATCTGGGTGTCAAACACTGTCACCAGAAACAGAGTCCTTTCTCTTTATCTCATACTTCTATTCATATTGGCTTTTCTCCGGCATCTAATGAAGGCAGAATTACTGCCCTCAGTCTCAATTCGAAGTCTTTGTAGGTAGCAAACTAGCAGACCAGGAGGGCTTCTATTTTAGTATATTATCACACATTTTCATGGTTTACTTTGCTTACAAAGTGGATAATATGTCTATTCCTGAAATAGCCGCTGTGGCCAGGAGCTAGTTCTATACAGATTTACCAAGACTGTGTCATCTTGTGTTTCACCAATACAAACACTGTGGATAAGAGGATTTGGTTCTTGGCTTGGCTAAATGTGGATTACATGTCCCAAGCCTGGTGCCAGGGACAGAGAACCACATTGTTCTTCTGGACTCTAAGAGTGGGTTGACAGGAGACATTTCCAAAAAGGAATTGAGGATGTTAGGTAGGCCCAAACCAAAGTATTCTGTCTTACGAATGGTATTTATAATGAATAATTTAATACTCAGCCAATGCATGGAAAGTACACCTTAGAAATGATGCTAAATTACAGAAAAGAGTTAAATTATTAGTTAAGAATAAAAAGTATTCTTTAAAATTTTATAAATGCACATGAAGATTTTAAAATGTTTAATGGAACGTTCCCTATCAAACATCAAATAATTAGAGGGATATAAAATATCCCTATCTTTGAAATTATATTGAGGTATAAAACATCTCCTTTGGATAAGTCAGTTTGGAATAAATGGATGAGATTATTGTATATAATCACTGACTTTGTAATATGTTATTTGGTATGAACCTTTTTTATTATTAATAAAACACAGATACAGAAAAAATATGCACAATAAAATATAGTTGAATGAATTTTTATGAGGTGAATACTACTCTAACCAATACCAGTTCAAGAAATAAAACTTTGGCAACCATCCATGAAAAGCCTCCCTGTGTCCTGTCCCAATATCGAGTCCTCCCTTTCCTACGTAACTAACCACAACCCAGTCCTTTTTAGTCATCAATTCTTACATTTCTTTACAGTTTTACTATCTAAATGTGTAAACCTAGACGCTAAAGTTCTTAGTTGTTATTTTTAAGGTATATTTTAATTTACAGATTCACCCTCCATTCTTTGACTTCTTTCTTATACCTTATCTAATGATGCGCTTGTACCCTTTGGCCTGTAGAGTTTCCCATGGTCTGGGTTTTGTTGATTACATACTCATGTTGCATGTTCCTCTGTCCTTTGTAGTTCCTGAGCATTGACATATAGGCCCAGAAGTTAGGTAGGACTCCAGCTGTATTCCTTTATCCAGATTTTGGGAGATGCAATGTTTTTTCAGGAGGAATCTCATAAGTTTGCTATTCCTTCTTTTTATGACATTAGTAGTCATAGGTGTTCATTGACAGATCCTTTCATTTGTTAGGTTGACAATTGGTAGTATTGTAATCCTGTCATATATTTTTATTTATATACAGAATAATTTTATAAATAATTACTTATCTTCCTTTGTTTATGCAGTGGTATGTCTCATAGAGAAAAGGCAGTATAAATATTTCATTTGTTTGTATGGTTTGTTCTCTATATTTGAAGGTACTAAAATTGTTGCTTATTATTCTATAAAGGTTAATGTTTTTAATATCTTTATAAACTGATGGATTTGAACACATTTGATAGGTTTTAATTCACTGCAATTACTATTCTTAATGAGCTCAAATGGTGTTGTCTTTGATAGCAGAAAACTTTTCAGGCTGGTTTTCTAGCCTTTTGACAGTACCCCAATACACATTGAAAGCTTTTTGAGATCTGATTTAACAGGAAACTCCAGGCTAATCCTACACATTTTTTTGTGTGTCAGAACCGGAGTAGTCATTTCTCTAAGAAGCACTACTTTCTTTATGTATGAGATGGCATCTTATGACCACAATCCCATCTCTAGGAATGTTCATTGCTACTGTGTTGATCACTATTTCTAGGCATTTCAGTTGTTATATATAGGAAAATGTATGATACACACACACGAAAATACTTGTGTTCATACAGGTAGTTTCAATTGAAACACTGAACTACAAGCTTTTTACTGAAACACCTCTGTATTGCATCCGTATCTCCTTTTTTCCAAACTGAAAATCTTGGTTCTCAAGGATACAGGGATTGAAGAATTAGAATATCCCATAAAATGTACACACCACGGCAAATTGAAGAATAACAATATTAGTACTCTCATTTCGTATCAGTTAGGGTTCTCTAGAGAAACAGAACAAATAAGACAGATAGATAGATATAGATATAGATACAGATATTAGGATATAGGTTAGGATGGAGATATATATATATACACACACATATATAATCAACATGACTTATTACTGTTGATGTTAATCTTGATCACCTGGCTGAATTCATTATGTTTTTTTCTTTTTAAAATTACTCTTTTTTTCTCCCTTTCCATACAGTACACTTTGGAAAGAAGTACTATGTGCAGCCAACTCTTCCCTCATATTATTTATTTATTCAATTATTTACTTATATCAGTATAGATTCATGGATATTTACTGTATACTTTGGCTTACAATCCAATACCACTGTATTTTGTAGCTCAAATTGTCCAGCTTTGGCCATTTGCAACTCTTTCACTGGTTTCTTTGATAGATATACTTTTGGGGGGTAAATATTTTCTTACTTTCTGTTATTAAAATATACTGCAGGCTTATATTGTTATCTGCTGCCCCAGCCCTAGAATCCTAGCCATTTTTCTAGAAGCCCTGGTCCACTTTCACTGGAGAATGACATTGAAAACAGAATTCTAGGCTCTGGATGTGCTTGTTGCTGCTGGGACGTCATGGCTTCCAGAATGTGCTTCCACTAGAAGGAAATATATGTGTATATGCTAACCTGTGTATATACACATATTCATGAATATTTTAAATGTATCTATCTGTATGTATAGTAACAAGAGGTTACACTGATGTCGCCAGCACTAATCTATTACCACTTGATCATTCAGTTTATCTATAATCTCTCACTCTAAAAATGAGAAACTTGGCTCTAGTTAGTAAGATTTGTTTATTTTTTATATACCTTGGTTATGAGAATATGCATTACACCTATACTTCTTTATATTGCAGATGTGTGGACATATCGCTTATCCTTTATGGGTTGACCATTTTTATTGCCATGGCTTAATTTACTGTTGTGGCTTCTGTGGCACTTTGTTTTTTTAGACAGTGAATGTCTAATTAATATTTACTAGATTTTAATTTTTAAGTCATTTTAATGAAATAGATGGCTAAAAGAATTTTTTAAAATATGCTTAATTTGAAGTAAATTTGAACTACCAGGTAATGATATGTGTAAATTCTCTACAAATGTGTTAAATTTATATAATGCAAATATGATCATGTTACATGCCTTAAAAAGATAACTAGTGATTTTTGATAGCCATAATTACTGAACATTAAAAACTTAGAGTGAAACACAATTGTAATATCTCCTTAACTATACAAATATATCTTTAATATTGCCAACTTTCAATATCACCTCAATTTTTCTTGTGTATTAAGAAAAGTTTGGCATTATTTGATTTAACAAAATCATATACCCCAAATTATATTTTCCTGTTACTCTTCCAAGCTTCACTGCTGATTATTTGCTTATATGACATTTGACATAAACGTTATATCATTGCCTTTCGGGTGAATTGAGGCTGTAGGTAGCCTGAATCTGTCAAAATGATGCTGATAAAAAGCAGGTTTCAGAAAGTTATTTTTTCTTATCTAATTCTTTTTAGCAGATGCTTCTAAAATAATAAGTATACTCCCTGGAGATAATTAATCACAGTGAGATTTTAACATAATTATTTGAAGATATATAGCATTTTAAGATTGATCCTTTAAAATGATGTTACTTAGATTGTTTCAAAGTATATCCTCTCTCAACACTTATTCATTGTAAATGTATATATGGCTATTTATGTGAGGAATATAAAGTCAAGTATGGATTTTATTGTGATTATGTATATAAATCTGCAATATTTATTATAAAAAGAACATGTGCTAAATTTAGAGAGTTCAAAGGAATGAATTTGAGGAACTGGTTAGCAATACTAAATAAGTTTTTTCTTTTTTAGTTTGAGATGTCCAAATAATTTTTTTTACCATCAAATATACTTAAATATGTTTGCAGCTGTTTACTTTTATGCTTATGATTTATAAAGAATATGTTCTGATCAGACTAAGCCTCTCTTTTTAGAATATTGTCAGTTAATGAACGTGGAAGGAAAAATTAAATTAACAAAATCACCATTTTGCAAAAGCTGATGAAATAATTGATGTGCAAAAGTAGCATGAGTGAATGCTAAAAAATTTAGGTCGAATGTTAGTAAGAAAATTATTCTTCATAGCATGCTAAAGTTTACCCACAGATTATTTGTTGGTCATAGGGAAAAAGAAACTTTACCACCTAGGAATCCAGTTTTCAGCAAATAAAGCCACAAACAAAATTAACTTTCCCAATCCGACAACCAGATACTTTATTCCTCTTGATTGATAAAACATGAAGTACACTCTATATGAAGTTTTGTTAATTTTTTTGGAAAAAAAACAAAGGGAAAAGTAATAAGTAAAATTTTAGTGTTAATTCACAGTTTATAGAATATATCGGGGTAGAGAAAAAGGCCAAAAATCAACAGAGGACGCAATAAGATAATTCAGAAGACTCAGACTTTCAGCAAGTCAATGGAAGGAAAATTGGGTGCAGGTGATACTCAAAATTAAAACAGATTTAAGAGACATAACCTCTAAATGTACTATGTGTATTTTGATTAGAATATACCAATTGTAATATGTATAGTGTGCATAGAGTAAAGTCAGAAAAAAACCTTAAATATGGGCTGGGTATAAGATGTGATTATTAAATTATTGCTGTTAATTTTGTTAGAGCTGATAATGACACTTTGATTTTATAAGAAAATATCTATACTTTTAGAGAGGCATAATCAAGTATTGTGGAGTAAAGTGCCACAATATTGAAAACATGCTTTATAAAACTTCAGCAACAACAAAAAAATAGATTAAGCAAATATGGCAAAAGGTTAAATTATTACATCAAAGCAATAGATACATGAGAGTTAATTATAATATTTTCTGTCATTTAGATATGCTCATTTAAAAATAAAATTAAAAAAGAAAATAAAATGGGAATAAAAAGTAAACACTATTTTCTTATTGTGTCTTATGAAGAATATTTTTCTCACATTTTAATCAAGTTTTTTTTCTGAATTTTACTCTGATGCTTGATAAAAAACTAACCAACAAACAAAAATCAAAAAAATCCAGCATATAAACCTAATAGTCTAAATTAAAAAAAATTTTTCTTTTAATTAGATGTTGTCAGTGAAGTCAGGCTTAGAACCAAAGGGTGGAATTATGGTCCTGGCATCTGAAGAAAACTGACTCCCACTGGTACAGAAAAGCCAAGTTTAAGCTGTTGAACTTGGTGATAGGCACACTGAAAGCAAAATAAAATGAATCTGCGAGTCAGTCTCCACGTTTGGAACTTTGGAAAACCACTATGTATGCCTTATTTGTTGGTTGTGAAGAGTAAAATAATTGTGCCTATAAAGTGCTTAAAACAATGCCTCATACAGAATGAACTATTAAACAGAATACATGCTAGTATTACCTTATTATTATCCATATTATCATTCATTACCCTTGTAGACAGTATTCTATAGAAAGTTAAGTAAAAGACCACAAATAATTCATAGTTCCAGATATGAATTAGCCAAAAGGGTTTTTTGCAAACTGGAAGGGAAGAGAGAGGCCATTAAGCAGTGAAGCAAAAGTCTTCTTGTTTCCTCAATCAAACAAGTGCTAGATAAAAATGACCAGAAAATACATGGATACATAAATAAACTTTGCTACTAGTCACTGATTACATATTTAGATTGCACAGAATTCTCTTGACATTCTAGAAATCTTGCTTGATTAATAGCACATTGCAAAAATGCATTAAAATGCATACACATCTAAATAATACTAAAATATATTTTTCAAATATGTTAAATTTTTCTTTTTATTGAAAGTAAATGTAGTTTTAACTAATCTATGTGTCAAAAATTATTTCATTCTAATCTTTGTTTTTATACCTGTAATTTTATTATTTATTTTCTAAATAAAAGATTATCTGATACCCACATCAAATCTTGTGTGTATAAGGTGTGTATCATGACACTTTTATTTATTTTTCTAGTAGTTAGTTCCCTAAGAAATCCTGCAGTTTCCAATTTCTCCTTCTATTATTCCCAATCTTGACAGATTAACTTTATATAAACAAATGATTAATTAATTAAATATTAAAACATATGTATATTTAAACATATAAATAATATGTGTATTAAAATGATATATATGTATATATATAGAGAGAGAGAGAGAGCGAGAGAGACAAAGCCTGGTCCAAAATGACTGCTGGCTACACTAAATTTTTCTATTTATATCTCACCTAAAAAATCTGCTCAACAAAGTTAAACCCTTTTCCCTTCTAAATCTGTTAGGTTTATCTCTGCTTTGATATTCTTCCCTTTCTCCCCAATTCATGTGTTATTTCAAGTCAATTTCCAGTGTACATTACAAAACCGATTTAGGTCATCACAGTATACCAGGAGCTCTCATTCATCTGATACCTGTATAGCAGTACTTCCTGAACGAGTAATTGAAAGTTTATCAGACTGTTGGGCGATGGCTGTTAATTTCTCCTTTTAACATTTCCACAGGAGAGACTTCAGATGTCACCATTCTTCTCACTGAGAGTGTCATTGTGGAAACCCGGTCTGTTTTCCCTATGCATCCTCCACTTTCACTTCCCCAAGGTAAGAGAAATATACAATTTAATTCATATTTCTACCATTTTTAGGGTGATGTATCCCAGGGAGTGTTTTTTTCCTGCTTCCTTTAAAATTTAACACGGTAGGTGCTCTGGCCTTGCTGCCCCTTCCCTCCAGAGAGGTCCTTCTGGAGATACTTGGGGGGAAATACATCATTATCTTACTAATCCATCTATAGCTAGTCATGTGATTTGATTTTGAAATAGAAAATAATAGCACCAACTTCATTATCTAATTCTCTTCTAACTGGATGGTCATTGATAGAGCTTATATGTTGGTATTGCTTTGGCTTTGTATGTGTCCTCTCTCAGCCAGAACCTTAGGGTGGGAAAAACTGTTTGGCAGCTTTATGTTTCATGGATTTACATCTTCCAAAATAATTTATAATCACATTTGCTTCCCTTAGCCTATACTTAACATATAGTGGGGACTTCTCTGGTGGCGCAGTGGTTAAGAATCTGCCTGCCAATGCAGGGGACACGGGTTCGAGCCCTGGTCTGGAAAGATCCCACATGCTGTGGAGCAACTCAGCCTGTGCGCCGCAACTACTGAGCCTGTGCTCTAAAGCCCGCAAGCCACAATTACTGAAGCCCGCATGCCTAGAGCCCGTGCTCCGCAACAGGAGAAGCCACCGCAATGAGAAGCCCGTGCACCACAACGAACAGTATCCTCTGCTCGCTGCAACTAGAGAAAGCCCGCGCGCAGCAACAAAGACCCAATGCAGCCAAAAATTAATTAATTAAAAAAAAAATGTAGTGGGCATTAAATAAATGTGTGGGGTTTACATAAATGGATTCTAGTTTTGCATCATAAGGAATCCTATCTAATCCTATCCTATCTATTCTGTATCTATTTAATCATTTAATGTCAGCCATATTAAACAGGGATGAAATATAGTTATAGTAGAAGCTTTGGGGTTGGCCTTCTCTGGTTAATTTCTGGCTCCATGTCATATAAATTTACTTTGTTTATTTACCTTGCAGAAAATCTTACTTTATTTATCTTGCAGAAATTTGTTGTAAGGAGGAAATAAAATAATAGAGGTAAAATTCCAAGTATTATATCAGGTGCAGAATAGCTGGTTTATAGTTTAAGGAATTTTTATATGACAAATTCTCTGCTCAATGACTCAGGTCATTTCTCTAAATTTTCTCTCAACTATTTGATAGAGGCTCTATTATTATTGTCATTTTACAGGTGATAAATTTGACACAAAGATGATTAAGTAATTTTCTTAAATCCTACATTTATTAAGTCATTTCAAGAGCCCTGTAATCACTACCCTATAAAGTGCTTAATAAATATTCACTCTTTATCTTTTTGCTTAGGTTCAGGTTCTGTGCTACATCTTGATGATACAAAGATGAGTATGAAAAAATTGCTGATATTCTAGTGGAGAAAAAGAAGATATAGAAAAGAGTCAATTTTTACAACATTTTTCATCCATTCTTGGTACTGAAATCTGATATTGGCGGAAAACATACTATGCCCCAAAGGTACATTATATTCCAAGTTTATCCATATGCAGTTCTAGGTAATTACATTATATTCCAATTTCAAGCTAAACTGCTAGTATGAAATATGGTGTTTATTTTGACATCAAAAGTAGATGAGTATCTTTATCACAAGGAAGTAAGGTTTTACTTAGTTTCAATTATGTCCACATAGACAAAGTGAAATGGGTCACAACTTGAGAAGATGAGAAAGGGGAATTGTTGAGAGAATTTTAAAAAGCAGGCTCACACAGTTTCATAACACTATAAAATTTCCCAAACTCCTTAACTTGTGTGCTGTTTCTTATTCTCAGAAAACATTTTTAAAAAGGAGTACGAAAGTGTAGAACAATTAATCAGTTAGCAATTTATAAATTAATCAAATTTATAATTTAAAATCTATAACTATAAATTATATAATAATGTATAATATATAATTTACTTACTGATGTTAGGTGTGAGGGTTGGTAATGGATTGAAGGTAAAGGAAGTTCTGCTAAAGGTTCAAGTTTTATTGACTGGTGTAAGACCAGTTATGTTAATAAGGACACACATCAATTTTACAAACCCAAGTATTAAGATAAAAGGTGGTAATAATAATTATATTTTGAGAACAGATCCAGAGGCTGGAAAAGGTAAAACCATGGTGTTGATTCAATCTATAGTCTAGTACCTTGGTATGTAGGAATTTTGCAAATTTGTTACCATTGGCAATAAAGAAAAGAAGACAAATATGTTTAGTTATAGACTGGTAAATCAAATATTATGGTGGGTTATGCCCAAAATGGAAAAAATCAAGTAAAAATTTATTTCTAAGTGTACGGAACTTTCAAAATGTTGAACACAATATGTTAAAGCAATTGCAAAATGGCTACATGCATTATAGGTAAATCAAATATATCTATTCTACTGTTGCCAGACGAATTTGAAAAAAATCTTAAGTATATTTTCTCTTGAACATATGTTACAAAGTAGAGGTAAATAACATGAGCAATAATTTATAAGAAATACTCAGCTATGCAGTATGCCCCTTAGGATTTTCACACAAAACAAAATAATACTGAATAAACTATTGAACATAGTTTATCTGTGATGAGAACATGCAACCCATAGCTGAATTTTTAAATGGAATAAGCAAGCAAATATACATCTTATTTTCAGGTTTTGTGTGTGTGTGGTTGGTTAATGGGTTTAAAATGCAAAAAGCTAAGGCATAATATAATTTGGTAAGGGCAAGATCTGAATCACTATATACTAAAATTTCACCTGTATTTTCCCAAACATACCTTACATCCATCTTTTAGACTATACAGTGCCCGTTCTAATACTTCTATGTAACCAACACAAATGTATGCTTGACTCAAGAAATATAAGTTATCTATATGTGGACAGAGGAAAACACTTAAATACAGTAATGGCTTTCAACACAAATGAACTGGATTCCCCCCACCGAGTGGATGAATTTGATTTACCAAAGCTGTTAAGACACATACAGTTCTATGCATATATAAACATCTAAGCAGACGTGTGTTTCAACCATGAAAGAGAATAGGTTCAAGTGGACAAAAAAGTCAGGAGACAAGAGCCATACAATTGACAATTCTACAAATCCCTTTTTGTAATTAATATTTATTGATCCTTCCTAGATTAAAAGTATTCTTTGTGCCACCGAAGCAATAGCAATGAACAAAGCAGCTAGGGTGCTAGTACTCAAAGCTCATAGGGACTGTATAGCACAGGGAATTCTACTCGGTATTCTGTAATAACCTATATGGGAAAAGAATCTAAAATAGAATGGCTATATGTATATGTATAACTGATTCACTTTGCTGTGCAACAAACTAACACAACATTGTAAATCAAGTATACTGTAATAAAAAAATGTCAATGTCACATTGACTCAAGTTATCTACGAATGTCTGCATTTAGTAACCTCATTAAGTAGATATCAGATTGGTGTAAGATGAGAGAAAAGGAAAACTCTTGACAGTAGCATTGGTTCCAGGGAAAAGCATAAGTAGCCTTCCTTGTAGTCTAACAAACTTGAAAATTCTAGACCTTCAGAAAACATTTCTTAATGAAGCAAGATAAATGAGTACATGCCAAAGCAAAAGTCAATCAGAGTGACAATAACTCACTAATGTGGTGTAAAAAGAGAAAACAGAAAAATAAAGGAAACTCACGCCTACAACACTATAGATTTGGTAAAGCACATACACAACAAAATAAGGCAAAAGATAAAACAATTCTTTCCTCTGAGCAACATTTCGTCTTTGACTAAAGGTATCTGAATGAAAAACAAAGTATTTTCAAATGTTCATATGCTATCCTCAAGGTATTTCAGATGAGATGAAGATTAATCGACATCTAAGTCACTGCTAAAGTTTGAAGGGTGACTTTTAATTTATTTTTTAAAAAATCAGAATTTGGTTGAAATAATTTAGTTTGCAATGTGTGTATGTATATATATATATATATATATATATATATATATATATATATACACACATATATATACATACACACACACACATACATACATATAGACATGCATACATATATGCACTTGCCCCAGCTCTTATTCTGGGGCAAGATGAGTTCACTTCAAAGGCATAGTCTTTTTGTAGTAGCAATTGTTTCAGTGAGCTTTTAGTGATATCTCTAAACACTAGAGAGTTGGAACGCCCATGTCTTCTGAACAGTGTGAACCATCCATTTGGCTCATAGCCCTCCAGTAGCAATTTTCTCCCAGGCATCACAGTGTTTCACTCTGTAAATGCACAGCTATGTATTTGGCCAAACACTTAAAATGACTTCTATGCAGATTTTTGGTACTCTTCTTCCATTTGTTCTATGCAAAATTTTAGTACTCTTATTCTGTTTGCTCTTTTCTCTCCAGAACTCTGATTTGAAAATTTTATTCATCTCCAGACTCCCAAACTTTGATATGTTTCTTCTGCCATTAAGATAGCTGATCTCAGTCAGGATTCCACCTTTTTGTGCTGTTGTATGAAATAGGATCTGAGGCAGAAAGCCATGCTGTATTATACCCCAGCTTACATGCTTTCCTTATCAAATGAATGACAGACTTGGAGTGTTCCGTGTCCCAGGCCTGAAAAACTGTTGTTTCATATAATGTGTTTAGTGTTATCTTTGTTTACGATGGTTAAGTCCGGATAAGCATTCTTCTATCACGACTGGAACCAGAACTGCCCAAGTTATGAAGGTGTAAAAGAAAAAATTATTCACTTAGTGTATCTCTGGCTTCCAGGATTCATGCTTTTGTTCCTGCAATGCTTTAATTCCCTTATCTTTGCTATATCGAATTATCACCTGTCTTTAGCAAAAGTCTCATATTCTTTATTTTCTTTGATGCTTTTTGTGATTACTCCATCCTATTTTATATGTAAATTCTTATATCTATTCTTTGCTATACAACCTAATTTGAAGTAATCTCACACTGCTTATTGATATGGCTTATACCATTTTACTGTGCTAAAATATATTCTTTGGATTCCTCAATTATGCTTAGGTGGCTATGATATCTTTTCTTTATGGGAGGGAATTATGTTTTATATTTATCTCTTTTCTTTCAATAACTACAGAGGCAATATTCATACATTAACCAACCAAAATATTTAGTAATTAATTTGAATTCCCATAAATTTCTAGACAATTATATTTTCTTATCTATATTTGTAAAAAAATTAATAAAACTACACATTTAAGATCAATGACCACTAGTTTTAAAATTGCCTCATGTTTTTATTTCTCCAATATCATTGGGTATCCATTAGACAAATAATTTTTTTTTGAATTATAAAATGTTTGCAATGAAAATTCTTTACACCTAATACCCTTATTTTTTAAGATATGGAAACTGAGTCTAAGGGAGGTTTAATCTTGTCAGAGACCACAGAGCTACTTATTGACAGAGCTATGGTTAGAAACTGGTTTTCCAACTTCCAATTGAATGCTCTTTGTACTAAACAGTCTATGCGGGACCTTCCAATATGATTTATGAAGAAACAGAATATTTTTAAAACCTAGTTCAAAGAAAGTACATAAATCACTTCAAATATTTGTAAATTTAGAACAGAAAATCATGCACTTATTTATTCTTTTGGAATAATTTTATAACAATTTATTGAACAGTCTGAACTTCAGGCTAGATATAAAAACAAAAATAAAAATATTTTTATTTTTCTCCACTCACCCTCACTCTATTCTGAGTACTTTTGCTTCCTTATTGAGTAGGAGATCTTAACAGTATTTAGGAAAATACCATAATTTTCCTAGAGTTTTTGGTTATGTAAAAAACTTCAGTTGTTTCTAGTTATGAACTCTAATCTCATATGCAATTTAAATATGATACCTTCTCCCTGGCACTGAGCATTGGTGTGAATAGAAGTGTGTCTTATTTTATTCTTTCTTTTCCTCAGCTTTGAGGGGAGGGTGCATTGTCTATCTGAGACATGCACCTTTTCCTCCTTCATCTTCTAGGTTACTTGGGTTTTGACAAGGAAGAGAAGAAAAAAAGGTAAGTGTCTCTCGGTTGCTTACAACTTTGCTGTCCTTTCTGTTGATTGTGATAACATTTCTGGCTTCTTCCTTTTGTGCAGAAGATAAGAAAGGCTAATTTTTTTGAGAGCAGTATGGGAATGATTTGGGAGTTTCCTAGTAAACACTTCAAAATATGTTTCCTTGATGTGCTGATTCCGACTGATGTCATCTCTCCATCTACCTCATCCTGCACACTCACATCCCACCTAAGACTATTACTATCCTCTTGAATGGGTATTAGCAAGATGAAAAATGAGTACAACCTTGGGAGAATTCTGAGGACTCAATAACATAATTGAGTAAGAGTACCTAGCATATAGAAGACTGTCCCTATAATTTACTGCAGAAATTTCAAAATCAGAATTTTCAGTGATAGTCAAAGCTAAACACAAAATTGTTGCAGTGGTCTAAAAACAAACATTTCTTTCTTTTTTTTTTTTTTAATCAATTTTTTAAACAATTTTTATTTTATTATTTTTTTTAACAGGCAGTAAGTCCTTTTTTTAAAAAAATTTATTTATTTATGGCTGTGTTGGGTCTTAGTTCTTGTGCGAGGGCTTTCTCTAGTTGTGGCAAGCGGGGGCCACTCTTCATCGCGGTGCGCGGGCCTCTCACTATCGCGGCCTCTCTTGTTGCGGAGCACAGGCTCCAGACGCGCAGGCTCAGTAGTTGTGGCACACGGGCCCAGCTGCTCCGCGGCATGTGGGATCTTCCCAGACCAGGGCTCGAACCCGTGTCCCCTGCATTGGCAGGCAGATTCTTAACCACTGCGCCACCAGGGAAGCCCAAACATTTCTTGAATATGAAAAAAAAATAAAACAACCTCTTCACGAACAATGATTTTACCTTTTAGCCTTTTTAATTAACTTTTAATTTGAAATATAATGTTCCTTTTATAATTTATGCTCACTTGTTAAAATGATCCTGATCATCATAGCTTATCTGTCCTTAGTGACTAATTATCCCCCATGTTTGTTGGAAGGTTTCATGGGAAGAAAGTGAAGCTGAACCTTTGTGTAAGTATAGTCTCTGTGCAGCTCTTCAGTCTTCACCTATTGTATGGGCGGGGAAAGCAGGGATCTTCCTGATTACTCAGAATGGAATTCTTTGTCTTTATGTTTTGGCATGTAACTGCATTATTACTCCTCAATATTAGGTATTGAGTCATATATTTATTTGCTTTCCGTAATGCCTGCCACAGTGTGGAGGCCATTGTGGGTCTCTATTAATTATGTGCTCATTTGAAAATTATTATCTGCAGTAGAAATACTCTGGTGGTTTTACACTATGTCATAATCATAGGGAGAACTTACATACTTAGAGCAAATTGATATTGGAGATGATGGAAATGGGGTAGTTTAGTTCTAAAGAGAATCATCATTTATATCAGAAAATTAGGTAATAACCTCTTGAGTTGATCACTACATGTTTATTGTCTAAGTTGAATAAGTTTTAAAAAACCTCTTGGCTTTAGTTATATCTATACTACATCAATTTATGTGTATCTATCTATCTATCTACCTATCTATCTACCTATCTATCTATCTATCTATCTATCTATCTATCTATGCATCTATCATCTATCATCTATATATCTGTCATCAACATAGCTGAAGCAGATTTCCCCCAGTGACACTATCCCCTAATTTCAGGGAAATAGCTTCCAGTGCATCCTGTCTTGTTTGCCACAAGCCACATTACCACTGGAGAATGTGAGACTGTGAAGTTTGCATTTGGCTGAATAGGCACTGACCTGAGTTCTTGGGACTAAAGAAGACAATCTCAGAAAACCTAAAGAGTGAAGGGTCTCATGTATTATAGCCCCCGGGGAATGTCAAGGGTCTGTTCCTTGGCATTTTCCTGCTAGAGAGTCACAGTCTTTAGAAATTTACATAGCTTCTGCACTAAGTACAGAAGAACAGTGCACATGTGAAATGAGGACATGATACACATCCTTCCATATAAATCATGGGCTATCTCAAATGACGAAAATGAAAGACCTGGGATCTTCAGAATGTTTTTTTCCCTTGAATGTTGAAGTCATTTTTCCTCTTGAAGGATGATCTTTTAGGAAATATTTTGAACCGTATTTACCAGAAGAAAAGTATCTTATTTTTGTTATTAAAGAAAAAAGAGCTCCCTTACTTTAGTGATGAAAAAACTGGTCTTGTATTATCCAAATGCATTTCATATGCAAAGATATTCAGAGAGCCTGCTAGCAGTACAGATTACCATAAATTAGTAGATTTGAAAGAAGAAATGCATTGATTTGATGCTTGCAAAAATGCAATAGGTTTATAGGAACTGAGCAATTTGATACTTATGCTTATGCTCTCTGTGCCTTGTAATTCTAAACAGATATTCTGTTAGTATCATATAGTAAGAATACATAACTATCTTTTATATTATGATGATTTGGGGCATTTAATAGTACTAAAATGCTGTAGATACATTTTTCCTAATTTTATAGTAATAACAAAACAACTGCCAATACAAATATGATAGAATATTTTAATTTGCATGCACTGCATGATGAATCACAAGCCAACATTGTTGTTTTTTTCCTATTGTTACATGAGAACTGTAAGTCACAGGTGCTTAAAATCTGTGATAGATTAAAAGAGTATGAACAGGAAAATGTGGAAAGTAGAATTATGATTTTTTTAGGTTACAATAGAATTACAAAGTAGAAAAACCCTGGACAAAGGATAAAGAGACTGTGCTCTGTTAATAACCAGTTCTGTGATCTTTATAAAGTAAATCACGTTTCCTAAAACTCAGTTCATTCAACTGTAAAATGATAGCTTAAGGTTGAAAGAAATGAACATGCATGGTATTTTTAGATATAAAATGTAATATATAACAATTTCATAAAGTATAGGCAATGCAACCACAATCAATCCTTAACCTGCATTCTCCTTCATCTTTCCATTCCTCCATCATACGTGCCTGTTCTCTCTTCTACTATTACTCGACATATATAAATGAAACCTTTTTCATAATACTCAAACAGGAGCAATTTGATGTCATGTTTTCTCAGTTTAAGAATACTTATTGAGTAGAATTTTGTTGGTTTTTCCCACATGGTAGTTCATGTTGTAAAAATTCATTTCAAACTTTAATTTCAATATAAATACAGATGTGAAAGTGAAAACAAGTTAAAACAAAATAATTTCTATTTTTTGTGGGTTAGGTTATTTACCAAACCTCAATTTATTCATTTCAGAAATTACTTTCGGATACATTCTATACTTCTATTATTATTTAGAAAATTAAAGAAGAGGATTTTTATAGAAAAACCTTTGTATGTGAGAGAGACATCTTAAAGTAGCCAACACTGCATAAGAGGAGTGATAATTTGCCATCATGTGGGATTATGAGAAATGAGTGTAAACAATGATCATTAGCCATTGAAGGCAATAAGTAATACAGAGGAATCAGAATAAGAATTTTTTAATATAAACATACAATAATTTTATATATAAAGGAAATATAAGGAAATAAGGTTACTGCCTTTCTTTTTGTTCCTGGTTCTTGGTTACCAGGAACAAAAACTTACTAAAGTGAGCTTAAGACAAATAGAAAGTGTGTTGGATGGTTACAGAAGTGTTAGAGAACCCGAGAACAATAGCTGAGCCTGGCTTTATCATGTAGTTAGTTAAGGAATCGGCAATACTTCAGGGACCAAACTTATTGTTCTCTGAGTTCTGCCTTCCTTTATCTGAGGCTACTGGTCTTGTCCCATTGCTCCTCTTTCTTGATCTGCTTTGCTCCTCCCTTTATAGCTGTCACATACCTGTGTTGTCTCTTAAAGTGCATATTATTAGCGGTAACTTTTGTGTTCTCATTCCTAATTCCTGGGAACAAGTGTCTCTGTTGTGCCTGTTTTGAGTTAAAGGTCCATCCCTGGGTTAAACAGCTTTTATTTTGCTGTTGTGTCAAGTAGCCCAAGGTTTACTCTGTGAGATTATGAGAAAAGAGTCTTTGAGAAGAAGCATTGTGGGGAGAGCGAATGATAATGGACTTTGTTAGTTTAAGAAAGAAAAGAAAAGGAATTTCCAGAAAGTAAGATGGGAAAGTAAATAATGTGTATCTGATCGTATGATATTCTTTTTTATCTTATTGGGATGTATGAATACAAGTATATGTCTGATTGCAAATTGGTATCAAGTCACTATGCAAATTGTGTTAGAGTTGGGGAACAATAAGTACTTCCTGAATATAATTTATGTTAACTTGAACTGAACTGAATTACATTGAAGAAACGATTCTTGTTTTGCTTTGGCTGTTCCATTTTTTTGTGTTAATTGTGAGATTTCAGTTTTAAGACATCACCTGGCTTTTGGGTCCTGGTGCCAGTCTCTCCCAAATGGCGACTAACAAAATACAGATGAAGATGCAGGCAGGTGACCTCGAACAACAGCACTAAAAATTAAGTTTGGTAAAATAATCTTATTGCCAAAATTTAGAAGAGACTTTTATTACTAGAATGAATCACCTGGATTGGTGCATACGGTTTGTGTGCTCTGCTACAACAACAGGGTGGCTAGGAAACACAAATATTCATTCTTAATCCACGTTATACCTACATTAAAATCTGTGATAGTCAGATTTTAACAGTCAGAAAAAACTCAACTGACAACTGTTATGCTGTTTCTTCTCTGCGTGATTTCTCCATTTTGTCACATCCAGAATGTTTCCCCAATTAGTCTTCTTATTGTCTACATATTCCTAATTGCCATGTGGCAGAAGCACAAATTTACATTTTAAGATTTATAGGTGTTACGTAGAGCAGTTATAGAGGCAGAAAGAATCCCATTTCCAGGGCAGATTTTATGTTATAGCTTTTTATTTACATGATATATTTAGAGTTTATACAGATCAGGTAGTCAGAGAATGTACAAATCCCATCTTGGGCCAACATGCTATTTTTTTAGACACTGGAAACTGATATAGGAACAAAATGCAGCAACCAACTGACTTGTGATATTGTGTCTTGTAAGAGAAAGTGTCCAGCAGCCAAGAAAGCAAAGAATGGATTAAAGGAGACTAAAGTATTATCAATTAACAAACAAATGCAAAAAATGACATGGGTACATTTCTGATTTAATACAAATGCATAATTTGATTTATTATATTTATGGCCTTCAATGTATAAGATAATAGGAAATAGAAAGTAATAGCAAGACAAAAGAGAAATATAAGATAATGGAAAATAACAGAACATAGATATAGAGTAGAAAAATTTTTTAAAAAGTTGTAAAACCTGTGTAAATAGATTTATACTCCTATAATATAAACAATAAATAAGAGAGAAAAAAGAAATATATAATATAAGGTTTGAGTTGAAAATAAAATATAAATATAGAAAAATATGACAAAGCTATGAAAATGACCATGCTAATATTTTAAAAAATAAATAGATAAAACACCGGATTTCTACTAAACTGCAAAAGTAAAAAGATTTCATGATGATCTGTACAAATATGTTTTAGCTCATCCTCTTTTAGCTTTTTTGGAAATTTTTCATGAAATGAGAAAAATGAAAAATAAAACAACTCGCAAGAGCTCCGAAAATTATTATGCATTATCCATATAGTAAGAATCTGAGAAATATTTTCTTTGAAGAACTGAAATGACAGTATATTCATATCAAAGTTGGCAAAGGACTTTATGCCCAGATCAGAAATAATTGCTTTAAGGCACACCACCAATTGTCCAGACTGAGAGAAAAACTCCAGCAGAACTTGTCATTATTCCTTGAATGTGAGTAGAGAGTATCTCTAATACATTTCCCAAATGCCTCTAAAATTAGACTAGCTGGATAAGGAAGAAAAGGAGTCATAAGGCATAAGAGAGAAGAGTGGAGAGAAATATTTCAAATTTATGGTAAATTTTGAGAAGTTCACCATTATCAATATATAGAATAGTTAGGTATATTGCCTCTTTCCTGAACCAGTCAGTGAGGCCAAGGAATTATGAGATGCTGTCTAGCCTGTCTTGATTCCAATGCTTACTAGTATGGTGGAAGAGTCAACCTCAAACTTCACCAACAGCAAAAACAGAGTAGGGGGTGGGAGAGTTTCCCAGAAGACACTTAGGTTTCTCTTACAGGTAGAAAGGGGAATGGGAAATGATTGGCTCACAGTGAAAAAGGTTCTTTGAATCTAGACAAAATACAAATATTTATTTCCTTTAAGATGGTTTATACCTTCTCTTTTTCTTTTTACAATTTATTAATTGTAATTAGTCTAAATAGACTACCACATCTCTAAAGTGACCATATTTTCTGTTTTCTGTAAAGTAGACAATTCTAGATCATAAAGGCTCAAAGCTCAACCAGGAATCAAGAATAAAAGGAATTGTTTTACCACAGTCTGGCTCCATTCCCCTTGGGTTGATGTTTGTAGATTTGTCTTAAGTGTTAAACTCTTAGTACATTTTTAATTTTGTAAAAATTCCATTGTTTTTATTTTCATTGAAATTATACCCCTAATATGTTATCTGATGCAACTCGACATCTGAACAAGGAAATTTTGTTCAAGAAAAAAGAACTCTGGTTATGTGCTAACGTCCACAACATTCACTGTTCTCATCTATATTCTATATTATCCAGGTGAAGCTGGATTTACAGAATTATGGAATATCCCCTTGAAGCCTCATTTATAATACCAACTGGAAAACAATGTCATGAAAATTTGGGATGCTGGCTTACAGAATGAGGTACATGATGACATATGATGCCATTCATATCTGCTATTGTCTAAATACATGGATCTGAGAACAAGGATGAACATAAGAATAGCATCTTTCAATATAAGTAGGATAACATATGATTTATCTTTTTAAAATGGGAAATTTTAAGAGTGAAAAAAGAACACTAAAATAACTAAATTTATATACTATTTGAAATTTGAATTTGACTGGCAAATTAGTGTTACTATATGTATTGTCCTTAAAAGGGAGTTATTCATTACATTGTGTAGAGAAATGAAAGAGAAACCACAATTTTAAAAATATTTATGAGGTACAAAATAAGTTATATCGAACCATAAAGTTCAGCACAAAGTATCTAAGTTATTTTAATACCACCTTGCTCATATCTGAATGTTCCAAGATAAGACACATAAACAGTAATTCCTCTTCGACTACTATATTCTGAAAATAAGATCTCTGGCAATTCCAGTAAACGTGTAGTTAACCTCTTCTCAGGCTTTCCTTACCAACTTCTGCCCTAAATTCGCTATGACTAACCACAGATCCCAATATTCTTTACGTAGCCTTCCCTGACTTCTACCTTTGGAATCACTACTGAGGCTTTGTCAAGGTGCTGCTTATCCCATTTGTAACAATTTTAATACACCTAACTTTATATTATCAACAGGGTTCCCAGGGTCTCTGTGGGAATATCTAAAAGGAGTCAGAGTAGGAAAAAGGTTAGTATATGTTGCATGAGGTCATGATAGAAGTTCCATGTACTATGTGGAGGACCACCAAGTTCATTTATAATTAGTTTAATGTTAATATTAATGATACTTTCTTTAAAAATGAAAAATGTAAGACAAATGCTAAAATGGATAGATTGCTGGGAAATTCTACAAAATGACAGATGGATGGTCCCAGGCAAACAAGGATACAAGGTCACCCTAAATATAACACCTAATGTAGTATCTGTCATTTTTCTTCCTTCCCATACTTAGAACACTGTGGTATGCTCACATAAAGGGATAGCGGAGTCTGAATCAGACACTGAACATGACATAGAGATCTACATTGTACAGTCATAGATGACTCATAACATCAAATTAGCATAAAAGTAATATAATATTTGAAATTTGAATTCATTGACGAATTAGTGTTACTATATGTATTTGTCCTTAAAAGGGGGTGTTCATTACATTTTATTGTACTGGCTGGGGTAATTTATCTGAGTATCAAGGGGAAATAGAGTTGCTGTTCAACAGTGGAGATAGAGAACAGTATGTTTGTAACCCAAGAAATCCAGAGTATCTTGTATTTTTGTCAACTAAGTTCTAAGTATGTCTGTTTAAGCTACACATTTCAGATCTAAGGAAATAAACACCAAATGAAATCACTGAACTCCTAGGGATGGCCTTTCACTCACATCCACTTACCACCTGATTCCCATAAGTCCCCATACTGAATATGGGACCACATTTGTTTGGACAGTAGTGACTAGAATGACTCCAGAGCCAATGTTCTCTTACACTCCAATATTATGGACAATTCTTTTTCTCCAGTGGCATATTTACCAAATAAACGGTATTGGACCCCGTTAGGAATGATTATGAAAATACTTAGTGAATGTTCTCATGATGTTAAGGGTCTTTTCAAAGATTACCCTCTTCCCTTTAATTATTTGCCTTTGGATCTTTGTTTAAACTTAGGCATGGGAATTGTTTGAGGAGCCACCACTTTTGATCATGGTGACTCAATTCAGGTCTCCCCATGAAGAGGATTTGGTTTTGGTATACACAAAGAGCTAGTGCCTTAAAATGCTGCCCAACCACTTCCAACTGAAATTTCCCATAAATCATTTCATCACATCTGATGATTCCTGTGTGAAAATATCCTCTCTCTCTCTCTTTCTATATGTATATGTGCACATATATATGTATTATGTATATACACACTGTCTATTATTGTAACCACATACATCTTGTTTCTGGTGGTTAAATGCAGTCTTTTGGCTTCAATTCTCCTGGGATTCCATATCATATTGATAACTGAAATCCCATTTTAATCACAGAGCCATCCATATTCATCCTTGGACTAGACAGAACATCCCATACTGTCCTTTTGAACTATGTGTTGCTCTCCTTATCAATGCATTTCTCCTCCTTCATTTCTTTGGAATCATAATCATTGTTTCTTCACATACTCTCATCACTGACCTATATAAATATTTCCATTTTTTATTATTTATTTAATTTATTTTAATTTTTAAATTTTTTTTAACATCTTTATTGGAGTATAATTGCTTTACATCGTTGTGTTAGTTTCTGCTATATAACAAAGTGAATCAGCTATACGTATACTTATATCCCCATATCCCCTCCCTCTTGCATCTCCCTCTCACCCTCCCTATCCCACCCCTCTAAACGCTTATTTATTAAATTATGTTTAGTAAGAATATCAGTGAAACTACTATCATATCAAAATAAAAATATAACATTGACAACAACTTACATCTACTGTTTGGTTTTCCTCCTTCCACTCATCCAAAATGAGACAACCACTAGTGTGTGTTTCTTAAATGTGGTGAAGGAAGTTTCCTAATGATGATATCAGATATCATGGTTGTGAGCCTTTGAGCTGATGGCAACTTCATGAGTTTTTGGATTATTTTCTTCTTGACATTATAGATTTTTGATTTGCAACATAATTCAATATATACAATCTTTGAGAAGAGGTTTTATTAAGCCTATAACAAAATTTAGTCAATTCAAACTGCTCAAAGTTTGAATTGAATCTGTATTTTCTGGCACGTACATCTATACTGATAAATTCAAACTGAAGTAAAATTATGTTCTTCCCTTACTGGTTTTAATACCCTCAGAAATATTCTCCACACATAATCCCCAAGGCTTAACCAAAATATATTAGCACATTTTAACAATTATTGTTTTTTGTTTATTATTATTTGTATGTAAGCATTTTGCTTTACAAATGGCTTGTGGAACATGTAAAGGTATGATTCTAATTACAGGTCTGGAGGCAATGAGGTAATGGGCATGGAATATAAAGAGAATTTCTGTCCCCGTGCAGAGGAACTACTTCTGACAATATCATTACAGGCTCTTCAGGCAAGGCAGGAACAATTTTATCAGACATGTGAAAATCAAACTAATCTAGTGGTCTGGAAGGCTTAATGAGTTTTTGGAGTGTAGATATAGAGTCAATGGAATAATTTCAATTATTACAATTCTACTTTTCAGAATTCCACACTTTCCCAGTCAATGTCCTAAATTTCAATTAGTGGATTTGGTGGGCTGCAAATATAACCTAGGTTGTAACTCAGTAACTACAGAGCAGACTTTATGTCTGAATTTTAGTAACGTATGAAGATATGAGTTTTTAAAGCCTTCAGAAAAATTGTTTTCCTGACTATGCTTTTAGGCAAGAATTTAAAACCTCTTGCTTGTCATTGCTTTTTAAAGATCTCTCTAGTGCAGCTGAAACATCCAAATCCATTTCTGACATCCTTCTATCCCCCATGACCTCCATTAACATGTAAAATAGTAGTTAGTCAGTCTGCCAAAACTAATTCTTCTGTAAGCATTTTAATGTAGGTGAGCACAGGTGACAATATAAATTGGCACCTGGTGCAAGAATCCCATTTTCCAATGGTAACAAATCTTCTGCACAGCAAAGGAAACAGTCAACAGAATGAAAAGGCAACCTACAGAATAGTAGAGAAACTATTTGTAAACCATGTATGTATCTGATAAGGGTTAATATCCAAAATATATAAGAAACTCACACAACTCAATAGCAAAAAAAACCAAACTGCAATTACAAAATGGGCAAAGGACTTGAACAGATGTGTAGACATTTCTCCAAAAAAAACAAATACAAATAGACAACATACATGAAAATGTGCTCAACATTGCTAATCATCATGAAATTGCAAATCAAAACCATAATGAAATTTCATCTCATACCTGTTAGAATGGCTATCAAAATGACAAAAGATAAGTGTTGGTGAGTATGTGGAGAAATTGGAACCCTTGTACACTGTTGGTGGGAATGTAAAATGGTGCAGCTGCTATGGAAAACGTTATGGAGTTTTCAAAAAAAAAGTAAAAGTAGAACTACCATATGATCCAGCAATCTCACTTCTGGGCATAAATCCAAAAGAATTGAAATCCATATGTTGAAGTGTATCTGTACTCTCATGTTTATTGCAGCATTATCCACAATAGCCAAGATGTGGAAACAACCTAAATATCTATCAATGGACAAATGGATAAAGAAAATATGGTATACAATGGAATATTATTCAGCCCTAAGAAAGAAGGAAATCTTGCCATATGCAATAACATGGATAAAAATGGAGGACATTATGCTAAGTGAAAAAGCCAGTAAAACTGCATGATTCAATTTATATGAGGTATCTAAAACAGTGTCAAACTTACAGAAGCAGAGTAGCATGGTGGTTGCCAGGGAGTGAGGGAAAGGGGAAATATTCAATAGGTATAACATTTTAGTTATGCAAGGTGAATAAGTTCTAGAGATCTGCACTACAATATAGTACCTATAGTTAACAATTACATGTTGTACACTTAAAAATGTATTAAGAGGGTAGATCTCATATTCAGTATTCTTACCACGAAAGAAAATGGGTGAGAACAGGAGGAAACTTTAGTAGGTAATAGATATGTTTATTAACTTGATTGTGGTGATAGTTTCATGAGTGTATGCATATCTCCAAACTCATCAAACTGGTGTTTTATATATAAAATATACCTTTTAAAAATAAAGCTTTTTTTTTAAAAGAAGTCCTCAAACCAGATAGGGTAAACAGCCTGCCTCAGAATCCCATGTCTTAAAATGACTGTTACTTCTTGCTTGTTCTTGCTTTTTAAAAATCTCTCTGGTGCAGTTAAAACATCCAAACCCATCTCTGACATCCTTCCATCCCCCATGACCTCCATTAACGTATAAAATACGAAGAAGTAATATCTTATTCACCTTTGGTTATTAGAAATATGCCAAACACAATATCAATTTTGCCCAAAATTATAGGACATGGATCTAATCTTGAGAAGGCATCCAG